>NW_022436952.1:33585453-33805852 GCF_009761245.1 Sapajus apella
AAAGAAAAAAACACACGATATAAAAAAAAAAAAAAAAAAAAAAAAAAAAACAGTTCCACCTCTTTTTTAATCAAAGAAACACTTTGAAAAAACACTTTGTTTAAAAAAAAAAAAAAAAAAAAGGTTCAGTCCAACCTTAATCCTAATGGCAAATTACCACTCTCCATGTCTATGCACTAGAACCCAACTCCTCAGTATGGCCATTGGGAGGCCTGACTTGGCCCACAGCACCTCTCAGGCCACGTCTCATCAGTCACTTCTTTCAAATACCTTGTGCTGTAGTAATAACCAATTTTCTCATCTTTCCCAGGACACGCCCTTGCACGCATTGTTTCTCTTGCCTGGAAAAGGCAACCAAGCCTTTTCCAGGAAGTCTTTCCAGACTCGTTGGGACACATAAGCCTTTGCATTCCTTTTTACAGCCCTTGATTGCAGACTGTATTTTGAAGGTTTCTGGGTATGTTTCCTTCATCAAATATATGGCAGGATCTACCAATTCTTTGAATCTATCTTAACACCTAGGACAGGGCCTGGCATTTACTTATTCATTCATTTGCCTATTTATTCATTAATGTCATGAGCGGTAATTAAGTGTCTAGTCAGTGCTGGCCATGAGCTCTGTGTCAGGCACATGTTTGCTGAATGAATGAATTGAGAGGTTGGGGATAGTTAGATATCAGCTAAAGAAAAAGTTTAAAATCTGAAAATGGCTACTGTGCTTTGGCTGGGTTTGAACCACACTGGGCACAGACCCACTTTCCCTGAATCACTGTTTGACAGTGGCTGAGTGGCTGGCTGTCTCAGGCCCTCACATGCAGAAGGGAAATATAAATATCTGAATTTCTTTGTAATTTCCATCACTTTTTCACTTCCTAGACAGCTGAAAAGGAAGAAAATATCTCAGTTCTTGAAATTCTCCCATTGAATGGGACATGAGGCATTGTGCTTGGGGGACAGTATTTAGTGTCACTTCACTTCATACCCATGGTAATCTTGTAAGACAAGCAAAACAGAGACTATCGTGCCATGACACAGAGAGGTCAAATGATCTGCCCAAGGTCATAGTGCAAGAATGTGACAGGGCAAGGATTGGGAAACAGGTCTTCTGTATCTTTGCCCAGCACAGTTTGGACTCTTCACTACTGCTTTAATAGGCAGCTTGGTGAGAAATCGGGTCTAGACACCCAGCTTGGAATCCTGGTGTGGCCCACAATAGGGTCTGCTCTCACATCTTGGTCTAAACCGCATCCTCCTCATTCCTATTTCTCGAATATGTTTTGTAATGTAATTCTTCTATCTTCACTGCCCCAGGCCAAACATCAAGACTTTGGTTCCCCTTTTTGGTCATCAGCTTCCGTTGCTTATTTTCTCTGATGGTTTTTTTTTTTTTTCTAGTTCCCCATTTTTCTTTCTCTCATTTCATTTTCATCTCCTTGGAATGTGTCATCAGCCAAGCTGGCAGTTTTGATTACATCAGCTATCCCATTTTGAGGGATGACACAGATTTTTCCAGGGTGATATTAGTTTCTAGGACTTCTAGGAAAAAGAAAGGTGGAAAAGCCTTTGTCCCCCTCCTTCCATTTTTTTGGATCTTACAAAACAAACAGGCCTTCTTGCTGGGCTCCAGATGTTACTCTGACTGCAGATCCCTCACCCTTTGTTTGTGGCCTTTTCTCTAAGCTGACTAGAACTGAGGGTAACTAACATCCTATAAGCTAAGATACTACCCTTCCAATTGAGGGTGTAGCCATCTTGGGGAGGGTTGGTTGATAGGAACATTGCATGGCATTGGCGTCCAAGCCTCATTTTGCAAATTGAGGATCCCACAGTACAGAGAAGGCAGTGATTTGCCCAAGATCACACAGCAAAGTAGTGATCAGAGCTTGGGCTGGAACTTGGTATCTAATTCCTTTTCTGAAAAGGGGCCTTTCCTCTACCACAAGCTGCTTGGAGAATCAGGGGTCCCTGCTAAATGATTTGTAAAATCCCCAAGCATAGATTCTGGATAAATCTCTTGCAGTCACTCTTACTTTATACCCTTTACCCTTAAAGAAATTGTCTGGTGGGAGTCATAGCTCTGGGTCACATGCTGGTCATAGTAAGTGCAGAGCTCTTAGAAAACATAATTTCAGCCACCTGGAGCATTGATGAGGGAAATTGAAGCATGAACGTGTTAACTGATGGCCATTCGCATGCCAGCCTCAAAGCTGCCAGGACACCTGCCTCTGCTCGCAAAACTCTCTAAGGCTGTCACATAATCTGTCCCTAAAGAAAAACAATCATCAAGTTGTCTTTCTATTATGATTATTATAATAACAATTATAATGATTTAGGGATAGGTTGCATTTTACAGTTGTTCAAGCTTATTTGCTTATATTCTCTGATTTCTGGTCTCTACAATAGCTTGCTGTAACAGGTACTTTATTTTCCCTTTTGAGAATTGATAAATAAGGTTCAGAGAAGTTAAATACTTTGACCAGAGCCACAGATGGAAAATAACAGAACCAAGTCTCCAAATTTGGGGCATTTTTGCTATACTGCTGTCACACAAAAACTCATACTAGTTAAATTTATCTGTAATAAGCATCTTCAATAGCCTTGCCTCTTTAGATCCTTACAGCAATTTTATGAAGTTGATTTAATTTTTCAGAAGAGGAAATTGAGGTTCAGGTCATAAGCAATTAAGTGGCTGAACTGGACCTCAAATTCAGGGTATCTTCTACTACCCTGCCTGGCCTCTCATGTCCAGGCACCCAGCTCCATGGGAAAGTCCCAGCTGTGGCCCAGAAAGCCCTACAGGCAGACAGCCAAGGCCAGAACAGCAACCAGGACCCGGTTTCCTGGCCAGAGCTCTTCCTCCTGTTGGCTCCAGCTGGGCTTCTCTGAGCAAAGGAGGGGCTGAGCAGAGTAAAATTTTCTGTGACTCTCACCTCTTCAGGGCCTCCACTTTCCCTAGAGGGAAGCTAAGACAATAATAATAATAATAATAATAATAATAACAACCAACATTGATTAGACATAGTGATGTCCTGAGAGGTCTTAGAGGAAAATTCATTCGTTCATTCATTCGTTCACCCACCCATCCTTTAACAAAATTGGATCTCTTCTGTGCAGGACATTATGCTAGATGCTTGGGATACCAGGATTGATGAAACATGGTTTGTGACTTCAAGGAGTTGAATTTTGGTTCAGCAAACTGAATAAAAATGACAAGTCTCCCAGATTCTTTCATCTACCCTACACTCCAAATACAGCCCCTCATTGCCCTCCTAATCTACGGGTTCTTAAAACTCTTTTTCTGGATACCACAAGGCTCCTGGCTGGATTCTTTGCCTACAATCTCACACCTCTAACCTATCCTCCACGCTGCTGCCAAAAGAACTGAAATGCCAAGCCAATTGTTCCATTTCCTGCTGAGAATCCCTTGTTGGCTCTCCTGTGCCCTCAGCTTGTCTGTCCAGAGCTTGACTGTGGCTTGGCCACTGCCTTCCTCTCCAGCCTCAACTCTTTTCTGTCCCCTGAGTGACCTGGCTCCAGAAAGGCCAAGCTGGTTGCAGAGATTTTTATTCCTCTCTACCCACCAAAGGCATACTTCTGGATCTTTGTGTAGTGATTTCTTTTTCCTGGTACATCTGCTACCTTTTCTTTACCAACGTCTACTTATTCCACAAAACACTGGTCAGAAGCCCTTACCCCTGCAAACCAAGTCTGGAACAGATGCTCCTTTTGAAGATTGTATATGTCAATTGGACCGGGCTAAGGAATGTCCAGATAGCTGGTAAGACATTAGTTCTGGGTATGTCTGTGTGGATGGTCCCAGAAGAGAAGAGCCTTTAAATTGGCAGAGAGTAAAGAAGGCCACTCTCACCAATGTGTGAGGGTATCATCTAATCCACTGAGGGCCCAAAGAGAACAAAAGGCCAGAGTAGAGGGCAGGTTCACTCTGTTTTCTGGAGCTGGGACATTCATCTTCTTCTGCTCTTGAACATCGGTGTTCCTGGTTCTCATACCTTCAGACTTGTACTGAGACTTACACCATTGGCTTCACTGCTGCTCAGGCCTTTGGGTTTAGAATGAAACTACATCACTAGTTTTCCTAGGCCTCCAGCTTGCAGATGGCAAATTGTGAGACTTTTTAACTTCCATAATCACATAAGCCAACCCATCATCATAATAAACTTTTCTTTCTTTTCTTTCTTTCTTTCTTTCTTTCTTTCTTTCTTTCTTTCTTTCTTTCTTTCTTTCTTTCTTTCTTTCTTTCTTTTTTTTTTTTTTGAGAAACAGTCTTAATCTACTCAGGCTGGAGTACAGTGGCATAATCTCTCACTGCAACTTTTGCCTTCTGGATTCAAGGTATTCTCGTGCCTCAGCCCACAAGTAACTGGTATTACAGGCCCGTGCTACTACACCCGGCTAATTTTTGTATTTTTAGTAGAGACAGGGTTTTACCATGTTGGTCAGACTGGTCTCAAACTCCTGACCTCAGGTAATCCACCTGCCTTGGCCTCCCTAAGTGCTGGGATTATAGGTGTGAACCACCACACAGGGCCATATCCTTCCGTATTTCTATGTGTAATCTATTAGTTCTGCTTCTCTGGAGAACCCTAATGAATATACCCTTCTTTTACATTCTGCCACATTGATGTTTACCCCACACAAGTGTTGGTGCACTCTGTTGCACTCAGGTTTCGCCTGATTGTCTGGGTCCTGCCGGTCTCTCTGATTTTTCTGTGGACTCCTGGATCCCTGCTGCATAGATAATGCCTGTTCTGTCAAATGGACATAGGAGAAATTTCAAAGAAAGAAACTGTTTGCTCTGCTCCAAAGCAGTTTGCAAACTGCAGCCAACTTCGCCAACCCTCGTGGGTGGCTGGGGCTCAGGAGGAAGGAATGTGTCTGGTTTTCTAGAGAACAAAGGGGCCTCTTACAATACTGCAGATGCTACAGAATGCAGGAACAGATGTTAGTAATTGTAACTGGGAAAGTCCACATGCTTTCCTGTGGCTCTTCCTCAGCCTTAGGTGGATTTCAAGAGGAAAATAATAAGCTATTTGACCTTTCCCTTTTGCTAGCTAGTGTTTCTTTCTGCTCCATGATCAGGGTTTTAGCTGAGACTATTTTGTTCTCCCCACTCAGGCAAATTGACAACGCTAGATCTTAGAGAAGTGGAGGACTAGCTCTACACACAGTTGCCTTGCTGGACCTAGGAACTGGACCCATCAGCCTGCCACCTTCTAAGCCCTCAGGATTCACAGAGAATCACTGAGCTTTTCAATTACCTTCCCCCGTTGTTGCCCTGTTGTGGATCCATCCTTATCACAGAAAAGTGCTGGAGCTGAGTAGAGAGAGGGACAGTCATCATCAGAGCTGCCAGCTTCAAGAGCCTATATATGTAGGATATTTCTGCTGGACCCTTATGTATATTAATTCATTAAAATAATTAGAAACGGGCTGGGCACAGTGACTCACATCAGTAATCCCAGCACTTTGGGAGGCTGATGTGGGTGGATCACCTGAGATCAGGGGTTCGAGACCAGTCTGGCCAATATGGTGAAACCCCTCTCTCTACTAAAAATACAAAAATCGCCGAGTGTGGTGGCACGTGCCTGTAATCCTAGCTACTTGGGAGGCTGAGGCAGGAGAATCACTTGAACCCGGGAGGCGGAGGTTGCAGTGAGCCGAGATTGCACCATTGCACTCCAACTTGAGTGACAAGAGCAAAACTCCATCTCAAAAAAAAAAAAAAAAAACAAAAAAGGAAACCTACCACCAGGGCAGATACTGGGTCTACATAACCTCTACAGGAACAGGCATGATTTCTGCCTGCAGGAAGCTCACTTTTAATTATCCTGATAGTCCTCTGAGCTAACAGATAGTACCAGTACCCACCCCTGCCCATTTGCAGATGAGAAAACTGAGGCCTGGAGAGACAAAGTGACATGCTCAAGACCATGCAACCAGGTGAAAACAGAACAAAAATTAGAATCTGACTTCCATTTGTATGGTCCTTCTATGACTCAGTTTTAATAAGTGGCAACCCGTGACCTGGCCGCCTTGCCTTCTGACACTATGTGGACCTGTCTGGGTGCACCAGTATGACTCAGACATGGCACATGCTGCAGAAGCAGCTGGCCACCAGCACCAGCACCACACTGACCTCAACCACTTCCTCAGCCAGCCCAGGTCCTACCCGACAGGTAAGCCTAGACCTTGCCAGCCACTCAGTGACTGACAGAGACTTTGCTGGCCAGCCCTGTGTCCTGTTTGTCCAACTTCTCCCATAGAGCCCAGACTTGGAGCTGGACAGAGCTCTCTGTTCAGCAATTTTTTAGCATAAACAAAACTTAACTACTTGCTGAATGAATGAATGAATGAATGGACAGAAGAATAAAAGGTAGAGCTTATCCTATAGGTACATGGCAACCATGGAACTGAGATTCAAAAGGATATTAAGGAACTACGTGTCCCAAAAACACCTTGTCTACCAACCAGTCCCACAGTATGGAATTCTCACTGCTATGGCATGCCTTTTAGCTAGAGCATATTCTCAATTTGGGTACTCTACCTTTGAGATTTTTGACAAGTCTTTGCAACACTGTTCTGTCATATACTTAGTGGTTTTATTTAATATGACTCATTTTTTACTTAAATTCATTTTAAAAGGAAATTTATAACTGTTGCGAATTTGGAACCAGTATTGCTTGCCATAAATACAATCGAAACAAACTTGTTTTTCAATTCAAACTTGATACAGCTGCCTGCTTAGTGTATTGAGTGCTGAGCTTATGAGCTTACTCTCTCACCGAAGAGAGAGACAGACTCTCACAGAGACAGACAGACAGAGAAACTGGCGAGTACAAGCACTGAGGTTTTCTTCTTGATGGAATCAGGAAGATTAGAAGATAATTGAAAAGTGAATGCCTTCTCTGCTAGTGATTCATTGCTCTCTAATGTTCTGGTTAGGATCACAATGAATTAGAGTATCCTGCCTTATATACTTATTGACACGGGGTATTTAGCTGAGTGGCTCTTACCTATTAGCACACCATAGGGCTTAGTGGAGCTGATGCCCTGGCAAAAAGAAACTTCTGAAGACACATACATTCTGCTGAGCACAGCTGAGGTAAAGCAGAAGAACTGGGCCTTGCCAGGCTGAGCAGTCGTGGTAGAGGTGGGGGACAGTGGGCTGATGGCATGGGGTGCTTGGCGTGCCAAGGTTGTGATAAGCAGTGATGAGGAAGCCCCAAGAGAAATGCGACTCATTCTTGTTCTGCCCAGTTGTGGTTCTTAGCAGAACTTGGGGGAGGGGGAACGTGGGGCTTGACTGCTGTCCCTGGCCAGCCCTGTGTCCTGTTTGTCCAACTTAGAATGTAGAAGAATGTGGGGTAAGAGAAGCCTCTTTGGAGGCCCTCTGTGTGGCTGTGCAGAGACCTTCACACAAACCTGGGGGAAGGCCCTGGGGCTGGAGTACTTCCTTTTATTGGGACAAGACAGTCCCTATTTGCTGCCTATTTCACAAAACAGAAGGGAAACTTCTCAGAAAAACCACATGAATGTTCTGATGGTGGGGAGAGAAGTTGATGAAAGGGCAATTGGTGCAGTGAGCAGAGCAAGACCCAGGGTTGGGGTGTGAGGGAGGATGGCACACACTGGTGGGGATGCACCTGCCAGGCAGAGGCAGAGGTATTGCAGGCCTTAGCTGCCTCAGACCTCAGGATTTAGTCATTACTAATCAGCAGACAAGCAAATGAAGGCCCAGAGAGGCTAAGCCTTGATGAAGATTGCAGAGCTGGGGAGAGGTCAAGCCTGGGGGGATCCCGGACCTTCCCGCTCCAAGTTGTGTGTGTAGACCAGCCTGGCCCACATGGCCTGGGAATCCCTCTGGTGAATGGATGGATTGTGGGGATGGTGAGGCTGCTGCCTCCAACAAGGTATGAGCTTGCAGTCAGCCCCCATACCCCTGACTTCCTGCTTTGCACTCATTCTGTGCAGTCTGAGTCCATAGCTCTGTGAAGTCTCTCATTTCCACTCTTTTGGGGATACAGAAACAAAGGCTGTGGAAATGATGCCCTCACACTGAAGGCAGTTTGGCCTTCCTCCTATTCTAGCAAGTGCCCAGCTCCCCTGGAGTACCTGGGAAGAATTCATTTGTCCCTCTGGGTGGGGAGAATCCCTGGGACTTCCCAGATGACTGGATGCCTGGATGGATCCGGCCCAGGAGGAAAAAGCATGTAGCTGGCAGACCTTCCTCTGGCTGCTGGACAGCTCCAGGGCTGGCTGGAAAGAGGCCCGAGGGTGACCTGCTTTCAGGACTCAGAGGTCAGGCCTGTGAGCTGGCTTTGTCTTGCCTTTTGGGGACAATCAACATAGCTGGGACTTTCCTATTTTCAGGGCCTGGGAGGAAATTACAGATTTTATCTTGGAGGCTCAGAGCATACAGAAAATCTGGCCATGTGAAAATGTGGAAAAGGAGGCAGGTGGGAGGGTCATGCCCAGGGTCCTCAGGGTTTGGCAATGAATTTCCAGCTCCTGTTTCATCTGGAATTAGAGAAGAGAGGGTAGTGGGTCAGGACCCTCAGCACACTTCTGCCCCTGCCCTGGACTGATATCTTCCTTCCTTCCTCCTGCCTCTGCTCTTCTTCTCTGATTCCCAGGTCAGCTTTACCTGAGCAAAACCCTTCCAGGCCTGCTTTCCAGAACATTGTCCCCTAGCCAGTCTTGATGCAGAGAGGCTGCAGGAACACCCTACCTGGGCGTCCGTCTCTGCATTCAGCTGTGTTTTCAGTTAATTACAGCAACAGCATCATACTAGTGCCTTCGTTTATTGGGCTGCTACTGTCTGTACAGCCCTGTGTTGTGCTTTAAATACGGCATCTCATCTAAACCTCAGTGTTACTCTGAAAAGTGTACATTGCTGCCTGATTTTTCAAGGTCAAAGAGATGGCTGCCTTGGAGAATGTAGAGGCTGTCTGGAATAAGGCTTGGCCCCACAATCAGATGTCTCCACAGGTGTGAGTAGGCCTTTGTCTGAGGACTTGTATGAGAGAATTTTTCCCGGTTTCTACCTCCAAGGAACTAAGGATGGAAATGGTAGGAACTTTAGGATCTGGAGCTCTGCGTACCTCTGCTGAGACAAGCCCCTGCCCTATGGAGCAGGGGTGGAGTGCTGGGTGCTGGGGCTGAATGTGGCCAGGTCTGGTGAGGGAGGCTGGATGAGCCCTTTGTTTCCATTCCAATGCCTGGAAGAAGCCAGTCCTGCTGTGTGTGAGTGCCTGCATGTGCCTGAAGCTCTCTGTCTGGTTAAGGAGTTCAATGTACAACCTCTAGAACGTGATTTTGGGGGTCTGAGCCCCAGCTCTGTCACTTGTGGTGTTATATGGCTCTGGGCAATTGACTTTGCCTTGTAGTGCCTCTGTTTCAACATTTGTAAAATGAGACTAGTCCCTACATCCTAGGGTTGTTTTAAGGATTCAGTAAGTTAAATAAACAGTTGTTAAGCCTTTAGTCTGGTCCCCGGGGCAATCCACAAATGTTAATTGTTATTGTTGACATCCGTCTCTATCATCAGTCATCTGGCTCCAAGGGTGTGTGTCTGTGGGAGAGGCGACTATGTGGTTATGTCTGGCACTGCTGTTTCCACAGCTTATATCTTTTGCTTGGCCTTATCGCCGCCTGCAAAAAACCTAGCTGAGGATAGGTTTCTGAGAAATGACCTGAGAAGACAAAGACCGACTGCACTGGCCCCCATGACCCTCCTGGGGGCCACCCTCCCATCATTTTATCTCCTCCCAGTGGCAGCACCCAGTGTCCAACATGCAGGAGCTGCAACCCAGAGGGATCTGATTGTGGAAACAGACAAGGTTCTTTCACTGATAGGGCCACAAGAATGTTAACACCAGCTACCTTGCTTTGTAGAGGAGGAAGCAGAGTTTCAATGTGTGTATGTGAGAGAGAAAGCGAGAGTGTGGCGGTGTGGGGAAGCAAAGTCACATATTTAGCAAGTTGCATCATACCCGCACCTGCTAGGACTTAACGACAGTGGCAGGTCTGAGCACCCTGGGTGACACTCTGCTCAAAACTGTTACTGAGTATGAGGTGGATGAATCTGATTGGGAAGCAGAGGAAGGGAGCAGGAAGCTAGGGGCCTGGGACATAGGAGCAGATTCACACCCATTTCTTGGGAGCCAGAAGTCCCTAGGCAAGTCTAGAGGGGAGGGCACTTCTTCAACTTGAATGGACCCTGGGTTGGATGACTGGAATGACTCTGGTTCAGAAGAGGGAGCAGATACAGTTTGGGGGTAGTGTGCCGAGAAACTGTCAGCACCAATCTCACTCAGGGATCTTTCTGTAACCACTGGACAGGTTCTTCCTGCGTGCTGCACAGACAAAAATCTATGCACAGAGACCAGGACATTGCAGTAAAGAAAGTGTTTAATTGATGCAAGGCCAACCACACCACGCTGGAGACAGTTGTTACTCAAATCAATCTCCTTGAAGGCTTGGAGGCTAGAAGTTTTCCTTCCTTCCTTCCTTCCTTCCTTCCTTCCTTCCTTCCTTCCTTCCTTCCTTCCTTCCTTCCTTCCTTCCTTCCTTCTTTTCTTTCTTTCTTGCTCTTTCTTTCTTTGTTCTTTCTTTGTTTTTTCTTTGTTCTTTCTTTCTTTCTCCTTCCTTCCTTCCTTCCTTCCTTCCTCCCTCCCTCCCTCCCTCCCTCCCTCCCTCCCTCTTTCTTTCTTTCTTTCTATCTTTCTTTCTTTCTTCCTTTCTTCCTTTCCTTCCTTTCCTTCCTTCCTTCCTTCCTTTCCTTTCTTTCCTTTCTTTCCTTTCTTTCCTTCTTTCCTTCTTTCCTTCTTTCTTTCTTTCTTTCTTTCCTTTCTTTCTTTCTTTCTTTCTTTCTTTCTTTCTTTCTTTCTTTCTTTCTTTTCTTTCTTTTCTTCTTTTTCTTTCCTTTCTCTTATTTTTTTAACAGGGTTTCACTCTGTCACCCAGGCTGGAGAGCATTGGCACAATCATGATTCACTGCCTCCTCGACCTCTGCAGGCTCAGATGATCCTCCCATGTCAGCCGCCTGAGTAGCTGAGACCACAGGCATGCAGCACTATGCCAGGCTAATTTTTGTATTTTGGGTAGAAATGAGGTTTTGCCATGTTGCCCGGATTGATCTTGAACTCCTGAGCTCATGTGATTGGCCCACCTTGACCACCCAAAGTGCTGGGATTACAGGCGTGAGCCATCACGACCAGCAAGGGTGTTTTCCAAAGACAGTTTGGTGGGCAGGGGCCTAGGGTATAGGGAGTGCTGATTGCTTGAGTCATAGATGAAATTATAAGAGCAATTGGTGGGTCTAGGTGGAGCCATTGGTCATCCAAAAAACCTGAAAAGATATCTCAAAAGGCTAATCTTAGGTTCTACAATGGTGATGTTATCTGCAGGAGTTATTGGGGCAGTTGCATATCCTGTGACCTCTGCAATAATGGCTGGCAATCATTTACGTCTACACCATCACCTTAGCAGAATTCAACCTCCTCTATCCACCTAGCCTGGTGGTCTCTCATTAGCTTTACAAAAGTGGTTGAGTTTTGGGGAAGGCCTTTCATCACTTAAACTATAAACTAAATGTCTCCCAAAGTAAGGTCAGCGTAAGCCCAGGAATAATTAAGGACAGCTATAGGCAAAATGAGGGTTGATTAAATCAAACCTCTTTCACTGTCTTAATTATTCTCACTGTTATAATTTTTGCAAAGGCAGTTTTATTTCCAGGTCAGTTTCCCATGTAACAGAGTGAGGGGGAGTAAATTAGGACTCAATCTCCTGGTGCTTGGTACTTAGCTAGGTGATGTAATGGTAAATTAAAAAAAAAAAAAAAGTGACCACGATTTATTTTTCTTGTTTTTCCTTTTTTATAAACTTTTATTTTAGGTTCAGGGGTACATGTGCAGGTTTGCTACACAGGTAAATTTCATGTCTCAGGGGTTTGGTGTATAAATTATTTCATCACTCAGATAATAAACATAGTACTCAGTAAGTAGTTTTCAACCCTCATACTCCTCTCACCCTCTACCTTCACATAGGCCCCAGTGTCTGTTTTTCTTCTCTTCTTGGTTTTTTTTTTTTTTTTTTTTTTGACAAGGTCTCTCTCTGTCACCCAGGCTGGAGTGCAGTGACACAGTCATGGCTAACTGCAGTCTTGACCTCCTAGGCTCAAGAGATCCTCTCACCTCAGCCTCCTGAGAAGCTGGGACTATAAGCACATGCCACCACTCCCAGCTAATTTAATTTTTTTTTTTTTTTTTTTTTTTTTTTTTGTGAACACAGGGTCTCACTGTGTTGCCCAGGCGGGTCTCGAACTCCTGAGCTGAAGCTATTCTCCTGCTTCACCCTCCCAAAGTGCTGGAATTACAGATGTGAGTCACCACACCTAGTCAGTTGTTCCCTTTTTTGCATCCATATGTACTCAATGTTTAGTTCCTACTTATTTGTGAGAACATGCAGTATCTGGTTTTCTGTCCCTGTGTTAGTTTGCCAAGGATAATGGCCATCAGTGTTGCTCAGTGTTGCTGCAAAGGACATAATCTCATTCTTTTTTATGGCTGCACAGTATTCCATGGTGTATATGTATCACATATGTACCACAATGGTAGACCAAGGTCTACCATTAATGGGCATTTAGGTTGATTCCATGTCTTTGTTCTTGTGAATAGTGCTGTGATGAACATACATGTGCATATGTCTTTATGGTAGAAGGGTTTATATTTCTTTGGATATATACCCAATAATGGGATTGCTGGGTCCAATAGTAATTTTGTTTTAAGTTGAGAAATTGCCAAACAAATTCCCATAATTGCTGAAATAATTTAGATTCCCACCAGCAGTGCATAAGCATTCCCTTTTCACTACAATCTTGCCAGAATCTGTTTTTTTTTTTTTTTTTTTGATTTTTTAATAAAACCATTCTCACTGTTATGAGATGGTATCTCATTGTGGTTTTGATTTGTATGTCTCTTGTGATTAGCGATTGAGCATTTTTTCATTTGCTTGTTAGCCACATGAATGTCTTTTGAAAAGTTTCTGTTCATGTCCTTGCCCGCTTTTTAATATGGTTGTTTGTTCTTTGCTTGTTTAAATTTCTTATAGATTCTGGATATTAGACTTTTGTCAGATGCAGTTTGCAAATATTTTCTCCCATTCTTTAGGTTGCCTGCTTACTCTGTTGATAGTTTCTTTTGGTGTGCAGAAGTTCTTTAGTTTAATTAGGTTCCATTTGTCAGTTTAGTTTAATTAGGTCCCATTTGCTTTTGTTGCTATTGCTTTTGGTGTCTTTGTCATGAAGTCTATGCCAGTTCCTCTGTCCAAAATATTTCCTAGGTTACCTTCCAGAGTTTTTAGTTTTTGGTTTTAGATTAAAATCGTTAATCCATCTTGAGTTAATTTTTGAATATGGTGTAAAGAAGGGATCCAGTTTCAATCTTCTGCATATGGCTAGCCAGTTATCTTAGCACTTTATTTATTCATTGAATAGGGAGTCCTTTTCCCATTGCTTGTTTTTGTGAATTTTCTCAAAGATCAATGGTTGTAGGTACGCAACATTATTTCTGGGCTTCTTAATCTGTTCCGTTGATCTATGTGTCTGTTTTTGTACCATTACCATGCTGTTTTTGTTACTATAGCTTTGTAGTATAGTTTGAAGTCAGTTAATGTGATGCCTCCAGCTGTGTTCTTTTCACTTAGGATTGCCTTGACTAATTGAGCTCTTTTTTGGTTCCATAAGGTTTTGTTTGTTTGTTTTGAGATGGAATCTCACTCTGTCACACAGGCCATAGAGCAATGGTGCAATGTTGGCTCACTGCAACCTCTGCCCTTCAGGTTCAAGCAGTTCTCCTGCCTCAGCCTCCTGAGTAGCTGGGATTACAGGCATGTGCCACCATGCCTGGCTAATTTTTATATTTTTAGTAATGATGAGGTTTCATCGTGTTGGCCTGGCTGGTCTTGAACTCTTGACCTCTGGTGATCCACCCACCTTAGCCTCCCACAGTGCTGGAATTACAGACATGAGCTATGTGCCCAGCCCCGTATGAAATTTTAAATAGTTTTTTTTTTCTAACTCTATGAAGAATGTTGTTGGTAGTTTGATAGGAATAACACTGAATCTGTAAATTGCTTTGTGCAGTATGGCCATTTTGAAAATGCTGACTCTTCCTGTCCATAAGCATGGAACATATTTCCATTTGTTTGTGTCATCTCTGATTTCTTTGAAGTGCTTCGTAATCCTCATTGTAGAGGACTTTCACCTCCTTGGTTAGCTCTATTCCTAGGCATTTTATTCTTTTTTTGGCTATCGTGAATGGGATTGTGTTCTTGATTTGGCTCTCGGCTTGGATATAATTGGTATATAGAAATGCTACTAATTTTTTTTGTATATTGATTTTGTATCCTAAAACTGCTAAAGCTGTATATCAGATCAAGAAGCTTTTTCGGGGAGTAGGGGGGAACTAATTGTTTGGAGAGGAACTAAATATCTCCCAAAGTTAGCTTGGCCTAAGGCCAGGAATAATTAAGGGCAGCTAAAGGCAAGATAGGGCAAGATGGGGGTTAGTTAAATAAGATCTCATTCACTGCCATAATTTTCTGACTGTTATAATTTTAGCAAAGGTGGTTTCATTTCCAGGTTAGTTTCCTATGTAACAGAGTGAGGGAGAATGAATTAGGACTCAGGCTCCTGGTGCTTGATACTTGGCTAAGAGATGTAAAGGTAAGTTTAGAAAAGAAAGAAATGACCACAATTTATTTTTCTTTTTAGTCTTCCCAATCCTGCCAAAATAAAAATCTATCTTGCAGACCATGAAACTGAAGATTATTCAGAAAATGTGTTCGTTGTTATTGTTCAAGTTTGCACAGCTATTGAGGAACAGACCTGGTGTGTCTGCTTTATGGCAGGTATCACCTTGTGTATGTGTTAGGGAAGTGTTACCATCCAATGGGTTTACCTTGCCCTCTTCCTAGACAGAGCCAACTTGTCAAGACAGGAGAATTGTAATAGAGAAACAGTAATTCACTCATAGCTTGCTGTGCAAGAGAACAGAGTTTCATTATTACTCAAATCAGTCTCCCCAAGCATTCTGGGATCAGAGTTTTTATGAACAGCCTAGTGGACAGGGGAAGCCAGTGAGCTCAGAGTGCTGATTGGTCAGAGAGAAAATCGTAGAGAGTCCAAGCTGTCTTCTTGCTCTGAGTCAGTTCTTAGGTGGGGGCCACTAGATCAGATGAGCCAATTTATCAATCTGGGTGGTTCCAGCTGATCCATCAAGTGCAAGGTCTGCACAATATCTCAAGCACTGATCTTGGGAGCAGTTTAGGGAGGGTCAGAATCTTGTAGCCTCCAGCTGCATGACTCCTAAACCATCATTTCTAATCTTGTGGCTAATGTTAGTCCTACAAAGGCAATCTAGTCCCCAGGCAATAAGGAGGTCTGCTTTGGGAAAGGGCTGTTGTCTCTTTGTTTTAAACTGTAAACAAAGTTTCTCCCAAAGTTAGTTCAGCCTCCATTCAGGAATGAACAAGGACAGCTTGGAGATTAGAAGCAAGATGGAGTCAGTTAATTTAGATCTCTTTCACTGACTCAGCCATAATTTTGCAAAGGCAGTTTCAGGAGGGGGAAGGTGGGAAGGGGTAATGAGAGAAAGAATAAGACAAATTCACTGATACATATCATCTGGGACAGAATGTTGTCGATGACAGTAATCAAACTCTGTAAAATATTTGAAGAGACTTATTCTGAGCCAAATATGAGTGACCATGGCCTGCAGCACAGCCCTCAGGAGACCCTGAGAACATGTGCCCAAGGTGGTTGCAAGGCAGATTGGTTTTATTTTAGAGAGACATAAGACATCAATCAAATGCATTTAAGATACACATTGGTTCAGTCCAGAAAGGTGGGATAACTTGAAGGCAGGGCAATGTGGCTTCCAGGTTATAGGTAGATTTATAAACTTTCTGATTGGCAGTTTGTTGAAAGAGTTATTATCAATAGAAAGGAATGTCTGGGTTAAGATAAGAGATTGTGGAGATTAAGTTTTATCATGCAGATGAAACCTCCAGGTAGCAGGCTTCAGAGGGAATTGATAGTAAATATTTCTTATTAGACATGAAGTTCCTGTTGTTAAATGCTGACTGGCTTTTCTTGAAGTCTGAAAAAGGATAGGGCATAATAGGGCATGTCCAACTCCACCTTCCCATCATGCCCTGAACCAATCTTTCAGGTTAACTTTGGAGTGCCCTGGCCAAGAGGAGGGAGTTTATTCAGATGGTTGAGGGTGAAAGTGGGGCTTTAAATTTTATTTTTGGGTTACAAATAGTGGCAGGAGGAAGTGCTGAGTTCTATGTGTGCCCCGAATGGAAAAGTTCTTGTTTATTTGCAGTGATCAAAACAGGTAGATGGTGCCTGCTGGGAAAATATGCCCACTTCAGGAGGAAGGAAGATCACACATAGAAAACACTGAAAAGCTGCCAGGCATTATGGCTCATGCCTGTAATCCCAGCACTTTGGGACGCTGAGGAGGTTGGATTACTGTTTCTCTATTGTAGGATTACTGTTTCTCTATTGGTGGATTACTGTTTCTCTAAACAGTGAATTACTGTTTCTCTATTGAAATTCCCCTGTCTTGACAAGTTGGCTCTGTCTAGGAAGAGAGCAAGGTAAACCCATCGGATGGTCACACTCCCCTAACTTGACGCCAGGAGTTTGAGACAAGCCTGGCCAACATGGTGAAACCCCATCTCTACTAAAAATACCAAAATTAGCTGGGTGTGGTAGCTCATGCCTGTAGTCCAAGCTACTTGGGAGGCTGAGGCACAAGAATCACTTGAACCCGGAAGGTGAAGGTTGCAGTGAGCTGAGATCATGCCGCTGCACTCTAGCTTGAGCAACAGAGTGAGACTCTGTCAAAAAAAAAAAAGACAAAGAAAAAGAAAACACTGAAAAGATCTACTTAGGCATCTCCTCCACTAAGCCCTTTCTCCAGACTATCAGCAACCATGACAGGAACCAGGACCTGGGCATAGCTCTTCTCAATGCTCCCCTGAGTGTCCACTGCAGGACAGGGCTTCTGAAAATGGTTTGGAGTGAACCGAACTACAGAAGACCAAAGCCAGAGCTTCAATAGGAGAGCGTTAAGAAAGAGATATTTGACTAGAAACATATCATCTCAATGTTCATTTAGTTAATTTCTACCAGGTATTCAATACTGCATTGGACTATGGATGGTTTTGGGATGAAAAGAAGAGAAAGGAGTGGATCCAAGCTCATTGACCTATGTGTCATACTAGAGTTGATGCATTTTGTATTGAATAGTTCATGTAATCCTTATAATACCTATTCTAGGTGTATACCACTATTCTCATTTTACAGATGAGGAACCTGAGACTCAGTGAGGTTAAATAACTTGCTCAAGGCAATAAGGCTAGCAGGGGACAGATTTGAGCTTTGATATCAAACTACAAAGTCCATAGATCTCTCCACTCACCCACACTTCTTTCTAAAACATTCTACAAACTGATTCCTTAAGCAGAGCATCCTATACATCCCAATCATCAACTCCAATTTAATAATAGGTACCACAAAACCATAGAAACATCAAGAACAATTATTCCAAAGTATTCACTGTGGGAGGTTAAGACTTGAGCCATGGATAGAATTAGACTGTATCATTAGAAACAGTAGCTGGACAAGTGAGTGTATGACTTCCTATTTTGTGTTTTGATTGTCATCACGTAGCTGCAGAAACGTGGCTTCAATTAGAACCCTAGATGTTTGGGAATTTTTTCCTTCTGATTTTATAATGTAAGTTCCAAGGCCATAGCAGCTTTTAATTTACCGAACGCATCTGTTGATAGACTTTTCCATGTCTTCTGTGTTACTGTGTCTGACTACTTAGTCCCAGATGCCTGAGACTACTTAAAATAATGCCACAGGAGTAAATTTAACCTCAAGCCAAATCATCAGGCATCTGTAGAACGTGACTTCTTTACACTGATGATTCATGCATTGAACAAAAAATTGGAAGTTTTTGGCCTTTTAAGTCCATGTGTTTAATTACTATTCTGCTCACATCATGGAGCTCTTTGTGATGGAGTTGGGTCTCATGAACTGTAGAAAACGGAGCACTTCACATTTATTAATTCCTGCATGCACTCATTTATTTGGCAATTATTTCACTGTGTATCTATTATGCTGTTAGTATCATGGTGATGAGTAAGGTAAAGTCTCTGCCATCAAGGGATTCAGGGTCTGTGAACCCCAAAGAGTCTGATATACTTCAATGCTATACCTGCTGCCATGAGAGTGCATACAGCATTTTGATTTTTCGGAGGATGAAAACTTCAGTTTTGAGTTTTTAGAATCTTGTTACTGTCTGTGCTAAGTGAGAGAGGTTGACCTTGGGATTTGGTTCTTTCATTTTGAGCCAGGAAGACCTCAGGGTACCATGATACCCACTACTTGCCAGAAATAAGCAAAGAATTGGGATGGGGAGTATGAGTTGGGAATGGCAGTTACCCTTCTTCAGCTGACATAGGACTTCAGATGTTGTCTCCTTTGACTTCAGAATGCGCAGGAGGCCAATTTTTCCCTGTCCTGATTACTTGATGCTGTGGTT
This sequence comes from Sapajus apella, assembly GCF_009761245.1. NCBI lineage: Eukaryota > Metazoa > Chordata > Mammalia > Primates > Cebidae > Sapajus > Sapajus apella. Next base: position 33,604,101 of record NW_022436952.1, read on the forward strand.
TCAGAGCTAGACAGGGACCATTCCTTTTCCATCCGCTGCCCAAGCTCACTAAGGCCTCAGACAGTTCTGAAGAAAGGGTGACTCACTGTAATGAAGATTCACCAGTAACTTAGAGAAATAGTGAATCACAAACAGAGGTGGGGCCCCTTAAGGTCACCAGGAAGGTGAAGGGGAGATTAACGGCTTCTCAACAATAACCACAGTTTCCAACTAGATTGTAACTGTGCCACTCAAGAGCCACAGAAAGGGAATGCTCTCTCTGTAGGATTTAAGTGTGAATGTGTGTGTGTGTGTGTGTGTGTGTGTGTGTGTATTGGGTGTGAACTCCATGCTGTTGTGCCACTGGAGTCCCACAGTATGCAGAGAAACAAGAGTTGCTTGAAGACCAGTTTTTTTGGGATTGGCAGGTACCTGCTTTCAAGTACTGGTAGTTGAGATAAACTTCCAAACCCACACACACTTTCCCATTCCCTGAAATAGGTATGTTGCCATTTTCTTTCACTTAACCCCAACCCCCACACTGCCCCAAGACTTGGTTTTTGACTCCGAATGGACAGAAATGATGATAAATATGAAGATAAAAATGAATCATCTTTGAGCTTTGCTGTTTTAGTAGATAAAATACTTGGTGTGCATCCAGGCTTTGTGACTTCCGTTTCAATCAGCTTGTCAAGTGCTCTGAGATTGAGCTCATGTTCTAGAAATTAACGTTTCCATCTGCAAGAAAGCGAGTGCTAGCACAACAGTCTATAAAAGGTGCGCTTAGTTTCTGATGTTCCGTGCCACACGCAGGAATGAGGAAGGGGCGGGCATGGGGATAACGCATGATGGAAAAAGTCGCTGTGGATCGTTATCTTTCACACAACTACTTGGGTCACACAAACACACTTCCGGTCTGTGTCCAGGTGTTATCTCTTTTGGGAAACTTCAACTTTTCACAATTACTTGAAGGCTTTCTATAAAAATGCAGACTTCTGGGCTCCACCTACCAAGAGGTATTCAATCTATGTGTGTGTTAGGAAAGGCCAACTTTTACCAAGTAATCCAACAGTTTCAATGGCTGGGTAAAGGCTTGTTTATCATGTTACAATCCAGTATGGGTCAGTGGGGCCAGAGTTCTCTGTTTCACTCTCGGTTATTCTGGGACCAAGCTCCCCATCAAGTAGCTGTATCATTTCTTACAGCCTCACATTCCTATTCCAGGTTCTCTGTGTCTCTATCTCACAAGTGAGAGAACGGGGTGGGAACGCGGAGGCACCCCCAGTCTTAATTACTGCAGTGTGGAGACCATGTCACTTTCGCTCACAGCCCTTTGGCAAGAATTGGTCTCATGGCCCCAGGTAGGGGCCTGAGGGATGTACTCTAGCTATACGCCCAGGAGGAAAAGACAACTTGGTGGAAAATTAGTCAGTCTTAGACATGATCTGGATGGGAACATATATATATATTTGTTTATTTACGCATTTTATTATGTATATTCAATGTTTACAACATGCTGTTACAAATACACATTTATTCTAAGCATCTTTGATAACTCTAACAAAGATGGCTTGAAGCTCATTTCCTTGAGAAACTCTTATCCACAAGAACCTGTGAGAGTAATGGCAAGTGGGTGCTAAATCACTTACATATCGTGAAGATTATCTTGTAGTGGCAGAAGTGGAAATGCACAAGAAAAACACCCACTAGTATCCTGGTGTTTTTCAGGAGAGTGGTTCTTGTTTGTAGCCAGAGCTTCCCCAGCTGAAGCTTAAGCCCACAATTCCACACCCCGAGGAATGAAAGACCAGCAATTAAGAAGGCTCATTCCCTCTCCCCGAGACTGAAGCTCTTCATCTATAAAATGGGGATGTGAACACATTACATCAAGTAAGCCAGCTGAAATGCCTATCACACTGCCTGTCATACAGTTGGTGTACAAAAATTTAGCAGAGGACTGGGCTCACAAATTTCCAGAAGAATGATGGGATTCGTAGTTCAGAGAGAGAGTAAACTCACTGCTCAAAGCAGACCAGCAACATTTGCATCATCTAAAGCTTTTGGGAGACACAGAATCTCAGGTTCCCCACAGATCTACTAACTTCCAGAATCTGTCATTTACAATATTTGCAAGTGATTCCACCACTTAACAAGCTGTGTGTGTTAAGATTTGAGATTTCCTGGGATTGAGGCCATCTCCAGCCCCTTCAGCCCATCTCTGTATTTGAGAAAGACTCTTGGCAGAGTGTGGGGGTGAGGACATCGCTGTTGGCCTGGAAGAGAACAGATGATGGCAATCATGCTGGGAAAGGGTTATTTCCATTCTTTCGTTGTCCTTTTCTTCCTAATTAAAGGCTCCTTTATAAAGCAATTCCTATCTCCTATCTCCTTCAGGTGTTTGGCCCATATCTTCACAGGACCTCTCTTTCATTGTTTTTCTTAGAAAAGAAAGATGTCAGCATTTTCAAGATTGGAGGATGATCAAGACCCAGGCCCCTAGAAGCTTGAATGTGGGCAGAGTAATGGAGCTTTTAGAGCCTAATTGGTGATTGCAGGGGATCAAGAGAAGATTGCAGCTCTAAACAGTTATTATGGGAAGTGCAAGTTGTTATGGTGATGGGGGAACTGAAAACAGATTGGACAAGATGTTGAAATAATGGGAAAAAACCCATGGTGTGTATTCTTAGAATCATGAATGAAAAAGTCATAGCCGGCCTATATGCACCTGAAAGACAGCTGTAAGTCAGCAGTTATTAATAATAATATATTTATCATCGCTCCCTCTCATTCCCTTTCTCAAATTATCTAAATATTGATTACAAAAACAAAAACAAGCAAAATAAGAACCTTTTTATTTTGTACAGAACTTTGCAATTGACATAACACTTTTTGGGCATTCATTTATTTAGCAAATACTTCTTGAGCATATACTGTATATCCGAAACTGAGCCAGGTACTGGGATTATACTGGCGAAGACAACAAATCTAGGCACTTTATGGAAATTGCATTGTAGGAGGTTTACACTGTAGTGGGTTTAGCTAGATTTTATTGAGCATTTACTATGTGCCAGTCACTATGCTAGGTACAGTAGCCCCCAAGTACCCTCATAACAATTCTCTGAGGTTGGCACCTTTTTTTATCTTCTTTACTCAGCTGGGGTTGGAAGAAGTACTCGAGGCTCAAAAGTTTAGGTAAGATGCCCAGGGAAATGAAGACAGTTGCTGGTGGGCCAAGGAAGAACCCAAGTTCTTGGCTCTAAGACACTCACCCATCATGGGCCTTTTATACCTGGGAATGGTCTGCACATATTCTGACAATAGCAGCAGCGGAGCTGAGCCTTGAATGCTGAAGAGGGTTTTGGAGGCAGAGAACTGCCAGGAAGCAGAGCATAAGGAAGCTTGGAGGTGATGACAGGACAGAGGGCCCCTTGGGGAAGGGACCATCGCTGGAATAAGGAGTGGAGGCCTAAAAGTGAAGGCTGCCTTTTGGAAATGATAGACATTGCTCATTGTCGTCACAGCACAGTATCTGCAGGTGTAGAGTGGGAGTTGAACAAGAATGAAAAGACAGGATCCGACCAGATGCTGATGAGCCTTGCGTGCCACTCCACAGAGTTAGTCCTTTATCCTTTAGGCATCAGGGAACCACATGTGCAAGAGTGAAGAGGCTAGAGTTCTGTTTTAGGAAGATGGAATATGAATTTGGCACGGGGTGGCAGGGGTGGCAAGCAGTGCAAAAAGATAAAAAGATTGGCTAGAAAGCTGTCACTGTCCTCGTTCTCAGCCTCCTCACCCTGCTGGATAGTGAGCTAACCACTGCTTCTCAAGCTTCAGTGTGGATTTCAATTCCTGGGGAACTTGTTAACATGCAGACTTTGGTTGAATGGGTCTGGGATGGGGCCTGAAATCCTGCATGTGTAACACGCTCCAGGGTGAGGCAGACGCCGCCTCACAGGGGACTGCACTGTGTGTAGCAAGATGTAGAGAACAAAGACAACATGCCTGGAGCGTCTACTCCGTGCCACAACTTCGTTGAGCTCTTCCCATGTATGTTTCTATTCAATTATCTTAACAACCAAGTAGCAGTTATGGTTGTTATCCCTATTTTCCTGATAAGGGAGCTAGATTTTAGGGAGGTAAGGTAGTTTGTTCTAAGTTACACAGACATTTTAGCCTGGTCTCTGAATCTTATATGCCATGCTGAACAAATACAACGCAGTCAGAGGGGCCATGAACTTCAGATCCTTTCTGCGGAAATCCTATTGCAGCATATCAACCTCGAGAAGGATTCAATCATTACTCATATCCCCAAAGGAAGGAAGAAGCAGTTTTCTCTTTATATCTCGTGATCAAGAGGGGTAACTTTAAGAAACAGGCCTGGATGTCTACGGGCAAAAAGATAGGGAAGGTTACAAGATCAGGGGAGCAAGTGTCTTTAAATGCCCATGTTGATTCATGCAGTGTCTTGGTGTGATGGGGATGGGAAGCAGCCATTATGGGCCATGGTGGGTGGGAAGCAGCCATTTGTTGCTCTGTGTACATTCCCATGGTTTGGGACAAGGCAAGGGAAGGTAGCCTGGGAAGGTCTCATTTCCACCATGGGAGATTGTGGGATGGAGGGAGCATTCTAGAGATGTAACATAATCTGCCATTGCAACATCCACACCTAGGATTTCTTGCTTCCTCTGGCCAGATCTGGAAAGCAAGTCAAAAGTCACAGAAGGAGGCAATGTTTAGGCTCTAGGCTGAAAAATCCCATGGAAGCAATGAGAGGCAATGGCTGAGAAGAGCTCTGACCATCTCTCTTAGCTAGGAAAGGCTGGCCATCATTATTTGTGCTGGCCCAAAAGCACTATTTGGGAATAGACCTCTGGGGCCCAGTAGCTGAGGTGGCAAGGCAGGTGTTGTCTGTGAACCACTAACCTCAGAATCACCTAGCATTTCTTAAAGGTGTCTAAGCCTCTCTTCAGATCTATGGCATCAGAAGGTGGGGGGTGAGGGTGGACCTTCATTTTTAACATATTTCTCAGGTGATTTGTAGGCACTTTAAGAATTACTTATAGACTCCATTAGCAACATGAGAAACCTAGACAAGATAGGGAAAATAATATGGGTTCTGGAGTTAAACAAACCTCCCAGACTTGTGCCATATCCTTGAAGCTTATTAGCTGTGTGATCTTGTACAAATTGCTTGACTTCTTTGATTCCCATTTGTAAAATGGGTTTATGATACTCCACACTGAGGGATGCTGTGAAGGTCAGATGACTGCGTCTGCAAAGGCCTGCCGCGTATCAGGCACTCAACAGATATTTGTGGGTTTAAATTTAAATTCAGCATTTTCCAGGCTCCAGTCTCACTCTTATTAAAATAGCCTTAGGTACTCACCTACCTAGGACATTTGCAGTTGGTGGGTGGAAGGGTGTGGGAAAGTGGGGAGAACTTGGATGATGTAATAGAACTTATTCTCATTATTTTTGCCAATTTATAGGCTTTGAGATAGATGTGATAATTGGGGTCTCAGCAGCCTGGGACATTGTGCTGTCTCTAACAAGATGCATTTTAGAAGGGATGGGAAAGATATTGACTTTGTACTTCACAAATTTAGGTGCAAACATGTGGCCCAGGATAGGAAAATGAAGGTGAGTATAACAGGAAAATCAAGATGAGCTTGGGCTGCATTACAAGAAGCATAAGCTTTGGAATGAGGGACTGAATCTCACTCTTCTTTCTCTGCTGGCCAGAACAGCCTGAAAACCTTCACACATTAGAAGCTGGGGAGAGAGTGGGCTTTATCTTCAGAGGAGAGGAAATTGGGTGGTAAAAGGAGTTAAGATCATGTAGTTGAGAAGTGTTTTTAGGGAGCGGAGCGGTTTAGCCTAGAAAAAGAGACAATACAGTCGCTGTATGCAGTAATCTGAAAGCATGAGTTGGGGAAGTGGTCTAAAGGAGCAGAATTAACCACGATGGGTAGAAACTGCTGATACACAGATTTTAGTTTCTCAGAAGGAAGAACCTTGACAATGGCATCCATGGTTGTGTCCTCTACCAAGTACGTTGGATTGCTTTATGTTTTCAACCCTCCAGCAACCTGGCCAAGGAGGAATTTTTTTTCTCCACTTTTCAGATGAAGAAAGAGTCTTAAAGAGGGGAAGTGACTTGGCAAAATCACATGGATCAGAAGTAGTGGAGCCAAGAGCAAAGGCTTAGGACTCAGAGGACTCTGCTCACTCCACTGTGTTGGGTTCTCAATCTACATGCAGAGGAGCCTGAAGAAGGAATGAGTTGATTGGAAAGTAAAACATTCCCTGTCATTGAAGATGACCACTTGTCAAAGATTCCATGGAAAAGACTCAAGAAAAGCAATTTGGTAGATCTTTGCAGTTAGGATCTTAGACTCGAAAGCCATACATGGGCTGAGCTTTGCTTGTTTGTTTGCTTGTTTGCTTTTTGCTGTTTCATAGACCTACTGTAGTCTAAGTGTTTGGCATAGGGCCAGGTCCCTGTAATGAGTGCCTAACAAATGACAGCTCTTGAAAAGGGCTAGAGTCATCTGTGATGGCCTCAAAGGTCCTCCCAGTCCTCAGATGCACAGGCAGTTAGCTGTCTCTTGCTCATCACACATGGGGCAAGCCTTCCTTCCTCCACCCTTGAGCGTCCTTTTAGAATCAGTTTTGGCTTTAAGTCTCTGTCCCCAGACACTTGCCAACCACCAAGAGCTCATCTTTCAATCCCAAACTTGGTATGGAGGAATTCCATGCTGGGTCAAAGCCAGAATTGCCAAAAAGCACAGAAGAGGAACATCCATGGAAGTCACAGAGATCTTGCTTTTTGGAAAAGAAAGAGCATAACTTTGGATTTAAATCTGGCATCTCTCACTGCTTCATGGAACACTTTAGTAAGTCACTTAATATCTTTCAGCCTCAGTTCAAAGACCATCGAGTGGTATTATCAACACCCCACAAAGCTATGCAAAAATCTAGAAGGCCACACACATACATATGACTGTGTACACGCTTAGGGCTGTATGCATGCTCAGAAAGACTTGAAAAGACTCTAAGTTCTCACCTCTGTCTAAAGTTGAGGCACTGAGCAATTAGAATTAGAAAGTGCAGGCTAAGGGAAAGTAGATTATTTACTTATTTATTTATTTGGAGATGGAATCTTGCTCTGTCATCCAGGCTGGAGTGTAGTGGCATGATCTCAGCTCACTGCAACCCCTGCCTCCCAGGTTCAAGCGATTCTCCTGCCTCAGCCTCCAGAGTAGCTGGAATTATAGGCACCTGCCACTGCTCCCAGCTAATTTTTTTTTATTTTTTATGTTTAATAAAGACAGGGTTTCACTACGTTGGCCAGTCTAGTGTCAAACTCCTAACCGCAAGTGATCCGCCCACCTCAGCCTCCCAAAGTGCTAGGATTACAGGTGTGATATACCATGCCCAGACAACTAGGACACAGTTGTAAACAGCCCTGCTGTTGTTGAAGGTAAGCCCCAACACACAGAGCTTGCTGGCAAAGACTGAATGACTTACTGGCCCCAGGTGTCCAAGGAAATTTCTGTCCAGTCACTAGCTAAACACTAAGCTGAGAAGAGACTTCTGTGGCCACATGTGTCAAAAACTGCAGACTTTGCATAATTACCTTATAAAAGTCATTAAACCTGAACATAAAAGCAAATAAAATGCAGTAACCAAATTTGCATGGAGAATCTGATTTTCTGAGTTGCCATATTATATTATTTAAAATGTCCAGTTTCCAACCAAAATTATGGGTCATGAAAAGGAACAGAAACTAGGGCATCTACCCAGGAAAACAAAACACAACAGAAGAAGTCCATGTAAACTGTCCCTGAAGAAAACCAGATGTTGGATTTACCAGCTCTCAAATTTAAAAAATCTAACCTTCCATATTAAAAAATAGAAAAAGAAGAGCAAACTAAATCCAAAGCTAGCAGAAGGAAGAAAACAATAATTATTAAAGCAAAAATAAATAAAATAGAGAATATAAACTACATGGAGAAAATAGACAAAACATGTTTGTTCTTTTAAAAGATCAAGAAAGTTGACAAACATTAACTAGAAAAGAAAAAAAGAAACAATCTTCAAATTACGAAAGTAAGAAATAGAAGAAATGACATTACTACTGACCTTACAGAAAAGGAATGGATTATAAGGAAATACTATAAGCAATAGTATAAATATCTAACAGATAACATCAAACATAATAATGAAAGAGTAAAGTCTTTCCTCATAAGATCAGGAACAAGATAAGGCTGTGTGTTCTCAACACTTCTACTCAGCATTGTGCTGGAGGCTATTCAGGTCACTTAGGCAAAGAAAATAAATATAAGTCATCCAGATTGAAAAGGAAGAAGTAAAACCATATTTGCAGATGACATGATCTTATATATATATAAAAAAAAACCCTGTTTATTAGAGCTAATAAGTGAATCAGGCATAGTGGCTCACACCTGTAATCCCAGCACTTTGGGAGGCTGAGGCAAAAGGATCTCTTGAGCTCAAGAGTTTGAGACTAGACCGGGCAACCTAGCGAGACTCCATCTCTAGTTTTAAAAAATGAAGTTAAATTTTTAAAAGCCAATAAAGATAGATTTGACAAATGAGTTCAGCAAGGTTGCAGAATTTATAAGCTCAATGTATAAAAATCAATTATGTTCTATATACTGGAAATTTAAAATAAAGTTAACAATTCCATTTACAATATTACCAAAAAGACTAAAATACTTAGGAATAAGTTTAATAAAAGTAATGTAAGATTTGTACACTGAAAACTACAAGGCATCAATGAAAGAAATTAAAAAGGACTTAAGCGTGTAGAAGAAAACCACCTTATATTCATGGAATGGAAAACAACATTGTTAAGATGGCAGTATTCCTTATTTTGATGGTTAATTTTAGGAGTCAACTTGACTGGATTAAAGAATACCTAAAAACCTGGAAAAACATCACTTCTAAGTGTTTCTAGAGGAACTTAGCATGTGATTCTGACTGAGAGAGGTGGGAAAGTAAGATCCACCCTCAATGTAGGTGGGCACTATCCAATCAGCAGGGGACCAGAGAGAACAGAAACAGAACAAAAGTGAATTTGTCTGTCTGTATGCTAGAGCTGGGATACACTCTTCCTCTCCTGTCCTTGAATATCAGAACTCCAGGCTCCCTGCCCTTTGGACTTCAGGACTCATGTTAGGGACCCCCTAGGTTCTCAGGGCTTCAGCCTCAGACTGAGAGTTACACCATTGGCTTCTCTGATTCTGGGACCCTTGGACGTGGACTGTGCCCGGTGTCTCCAGCTTACAGGCGGCCTATGGTGGTACTTCTCAGCCTTCATAATCATGTGAGCTAATTCCTTTAATAAATCCCCTCTCATCTCTATCTATCTACCTATCTGTCTCTCTCTCTCTCTATCTATCTATCTCTCTATCTATCTATCATCTATCTATCTATCTATCTATCTACCTACCTACCTACCTACTATCTGGTCATCTTTCTACCTATGTATCCTATTGTTTCTGGCTCTCTGGAGAACTCTGGCTAACACACTGCTCAAATTGTTTAGCAGATTAAACACAATCTCTATCAAAATACCACTGCCATTTTTGTAGAAATTGACAAACTGCTCCCCAAATTCATATCGAAATTCAAGGAACTAGAATACTCAAAAGAGTCCTGAGAAAGAGGAACTAAGTTGGAAGACTCACCATTTCAGTACTTATTATAAAGCTACAGTAATCAAAACTGTGTGGTACTGGCATACGAATAGACGCATAGACCAATAAAATAACATTGAGAGTTCAGAGGAAAACTCTTATACTCATGGTCAATTAATTTTAAACAAGGGTGACAAGATAATTCAATGGGGAAAGAACAGTCACTCACTGCATGGTGCTGGGACAACTGGTTAGCCACATACAAAAAAACAAAGTTAGGCCCCTGGCTCATACCATATAAAAATCATTTCAAAATGAATTGAAGACCTACATGTAAGAGATAAGACTATTAAACTCTTAGAAGAAAACATGTGAGTAAATCTTCATGACCTGAGATCAGGCAATGTTTTTTAGATGTGACACCAAAGGCACAAGCAACAAAAGAATAAAATGGATAAATTGGACTCCATCAAAATGAAAAACATTTGCACTTTATAGGGCACTATTAATAAAGTAAAAAGATAATCTTCAGAATGGGAGAATATAACTGTGAATCTTGTTTGTTATGGGTTTTGTGTCCAGGTATTTAAAGAACTCTTACAATGCAACAATAAAAGACAACCCAATTTTTTAAAGGAGCAGATGATTTGAATAGACATGTCTTCAAGGAAGATACACAGATGACCAATAAACACATGAAAAAATGCTCAACATCATTAGTTATAGGAAAATGCAAATCAAAACCACAATGACAAACCAATTCGTACCCACAAGGATAGCTACAATAAAAAAGATGAACATTTGTAAGTGTCGGTGAGAATATGGAGAAATTGCAACCCTCACACATTGTTGGTGAGACGGTAAAATGATGCAGCCACTACAGAAAACAGTTTGGGAGTTCCTCAAAAAGGCAGACATTGAGTTACCATATTACCCTGCAATTCTACCCTAGGTATCTACCTAAGAAAATGTAAAACATATGTTCATACAAAAAAAAAATGTGCATGTTCATAGCATTATTCACAATAGCCCAAGGTGGAAGGAATGCAAATATGTGATAACTGACAAATGGATAAATAAAATGTCATATGTCTGTATAACAGAATATTATATAGCCATAAAAAGGAATAAAGGATTGAAAGATACTACAATGTGTATGAATCCTGAAAACATTATGCTACGTAAAAGATGTTTATCACAAAATACCATATTTTGTAAGTGAAATGCTCAGAATAGGCTAATCTGGGAAGACATGAAGTCGTGGCTGCCAGGGACGGGGAAGAGGTGAGAGTGACTACAAAGCAGTACGGAATTTCATTTGGAGGTGATGAGGATGTTTTGGAATTAAACAGTGGTGATCATTGCATGACATTGTAAATATACGAAAATCACTGAACCGTACACGTTAAAAAGATGAATATTATCGTATAAATTATATCTCAGTTTTATAATGCAATAATATAACAGAAGAATATTACTTGGCACACAAGTGATACACAGTAGCTTTTTATTTTCTTGCTTTCTTAAGCCACTGTGCTTCTTAAAAGTTCGGACTGGAATAATTGGTTCTGCACGTTCCTGCCAGAGACATCAGTTTATTGGACTGTGAATGCAAGTTTATAATTGTATCCAGTCTCAATTCCCTGAAGGCCTGATGTTTCCTTGGCCTTGAGCTCACTTTCATGATTTAGAGGCAAATCTCAGATTATCTGAGAAAGAAATCACTGAAAGGTTATGTGAATTTTTCCCGCCCCTCAACTAGCAGGTTTGAAGATACTACACCCAGGGCAGGTGTGACGTGCCCAGGCCAGACCCAGAACCACACACATGCATGGCCCCTGAGTTCCTGCATTCCACTGTCCTGGGTCTCTTCCTTCTTCTCCTTCCTGCCTCCTCTTCCACCATCACTCTTGGCTCTGTCCAGAAGTGGTGTAGGTGGTATGATCAGAAGACAAATGATGCAGGGACGGACAGTGAGGTCCATGTCTTTGAAAATGTGTGTGCAGCAGTAAAAAAGAAAAGAAAAGAAAAGAAAACTGCTACTGCAAACAAACTGCAACCACTCTCTAGCTCACTGGATGAGGAAGGAAGCATGTTATTCTGTTTGGAAAAACACTTTCAGGGCCCCTGCTCTTCAGCAGTTTCAGATCTCAAGGCCTCATGAGGAAGGGGAGGGTAAGACATAAAGAGCTAATTTCTGGAGGTAAGAAAGTGGAAGGACAACTTCCTTGCTTGAGGTTACTTTCACTAGAGAGGCATTTTGTTTTCCATTAGAGGGCATACATGCTGGAGTAGGTCTCAAGGGAAAGAAGAAAGAGATGGCAGAAGGGGCTCTGTTCTGAGGATAAACCCCATAATATGGGGTCAGGTTGTGGTTTACGGTGACCATTGTCTCAACAATGGAACCTGGTATTTAACAGTCAGCTGTTTTCTCCTCCCAGTGGTGATTCCTGAAACCTTCCTGATGTGAGTGACATCACTCAGCCTTGAGTTAGCTTTGCAATAGGGATGGCTCAGGAGGGAGGTGGGGTGAATATTGCGTTCAGGTCTGGGTTACAGAAGTGCTCAGAGGTGAGAGGGAAAGCTCAGAATAGCCTTTCTGACTCAGAAGTGAAAAAAGCCACAAGGAGAATGTAACACCGTGGGAATCCAAGGGTATCCTGGAGGTGGCCGACTATTATCATTAGTGTGAATGGGGCCAGGAGTTATAGCAGACAGGAAAGGAAAGGCATCCCCAGAAGGCTGGAGGACTTGGGATCCCTAGAGCACTGAGGGATACTGGGTTCTCCCAGAACTGTGGAGACTACCCGGGGAGAATTCAGTTTGCCAAGGGGAATGGGGGCATGCAGTAGGGGAGAAAGGGCACAGGCAGAGTCTTGGGAGCCTGGTTTGTGTGTTTAATGAGAGCATTGAACATCACTGTCACATGGTACAGCTTCAGTACGTGCTGGCTACATTTGAACAGAGCAGCTAAGATTGCAGTGGTGAGGTGACATGCCAGGTGGGGCTGGGGTCACAGTCAAAGACTGGCAGAGTGGGAGGGAGGCCACCTGCTGAGGAGGATAAGAGGCATTCTTCTATCAGGGAGGTGCTAACTATGGGACTTCAGGAGTGCTAGATGTCAGCGGGTGAAGGCCACTCAGTGTCAGGGCCTAGTTGCACATGACGTGGATGGCACTCGGTGCCAGGCATGGGGAGAGGGCTTAGTCCCAAGCATGGACTTGTGCTCAGGATTGGGAAGATGAAGGTCAGTGATGGGGATGACTTTATGCCAAGAGAGGGAACATGGGTGCTAGAGAGAGGAGCTAAGTCCCAAGGATGCCTAAATATTGGGGTGGGAGATTGGAAAATCTTATGGAGGAGCTCAGTGACAGGGATAGTGGGGGATGACACTCAGGGCTGGGGATGGACTGGAACGGTTTTCTGTAGGGCCTCAGGACTCTTGTGACCTGACCTCACGCTCCCACTTGATCTTCCTCCGCCCATCTACTCCAACAGCCTTTCCTCCCTGGCTGAACTGCTTGTCAGGAGCAGATCCCTATGTAAGGCAGGGCTGGGCTGCATGCAGGGACACACAGGTGTAGGCAGGAATCCTCTCGGGGCAGGGCAGCCCCCAGGCTGCAGCTCCTGACTGCTGATGCCATCTCTTCCCATTCCACGGCTGAACTGGTGACTAGCCAGGCTGGAGCAGAGAACAGTGGCAGAGAGCCCACAGGCTGGCCCTACTGGGCTTCAGCCCAGCACACCTTCCCTTCTCCAGATGTACAGCTGCTCCAGGAACTGGTGAAAGCAGGTGTGTCGGCTTGAGGCAGTGGGCCCTGTTCTCCTAAAGTTGGACTTCCAGGTACTGTAGGTGGTGGAGCAGACTTCCAGCTGATGGAGTCTGCCATCAGCTTCAACCAGGTTGCAGCAACAGACACTCAGTGGGAACAGAAAAGACTTAGAGACATCTCATCCAGCTTTACTTTTTACAAATAGAGAAATGGAGGCCATGAAATAATGTGCCCAAGGTCACTTAGGAAGTTGGTGGCATCCTGGCTCTAGTTCCTCGTCTTCTTACACAGTGCATGCCTCCCAAACATGATCATTTCAAATCGTGCAATAGGATCAACAGGCTGTGGCTCTGCCATGCATTAACTAGGTGACTTTGAAAAGGCTGTTAACTTTCCCAAACCTCAGGGTCCTCATCTGGAATATGGACATAATGCAGAGTGTTTCCAGCCCTATTAGACTTGATGGGAAGTCCCCATCTCTAGATCTTGTCCTTCACATGTGCAGCAAAGACCTTAGCCTTCTGAAACAGTCCCCAGGCACAGTTAGACCCAGTGGGGTTCTCATGTGCTGCCAACATTCAAACAGACACATCCATTTATGCCAGGCTCTGCCTCTGCTCTGAGAAGCCTGGTGGCATTCTGTTGGGGGCCACTGGTACCACTGCTTCCTGTGTGCTGAATGCCATGGTGTGCAGCTGTCTCTGGGGGAAGAGGGCATGAGTCTTCCTTCTTTGTGTGAGGCCTGTCCAGAGAAGCAGTGTCTAGGCAGTGTGGTCCTACCTCAATGATTCACAGAATTCTTAGCAAAATGATTCTTTTAGTTTTTATTTGGAATCCCCCAGGGGCTCATAATTCATAGACCCTTAAGAGCTCAGTCAGAGATTTCTCGGAATGATAGACACTAGACTCTGCTAAGTGTGCCAGAGAAGGTGGTGCTTACCAGACGTCACCCTGCACCTTGACACCTCCCAGCTGGCCTTGCATTAGTTGGGGCCATGTGACTGGTTCCAGTCGTGGCTGGAAATGATGTCACTTCCTGTTAAAGTCCAGGAGACTTAGTCCTTTCTTGCCTTGATTCTGCAACTGGTGACATCCCAGATGCTGGGTCCCTGATGGAATATGAGAAGCAGAGTCCTTGCTCAGCAATGTGCTTTGGATGAGTGAGAAAGGAACGTGTATGTTGAAAACTGCTGAGGTTTGGGGATAGCCTGTTACTGCAGCACAACGTAGTCTATCCTGACCAATGCATCAAAACAGTCTGCCTCCCCTAACCAAGATGTCCCTGCTTAACTAATTTCACTGAGCCAGGTTTCTTCTTTACTTTAAATGTGGTCTTTTTAGAAGACGGCTCAGTGCCACAGCTACCGGCCTTCTGGTATACATTCTCCATGCGTTTGTCACAGGGAACCACACCTGTCAGAGCCTCAGTCAGACAAAGGCTAAGCTCTCCATCACTATAGTGCTATCACTCTCCTCCCTGCAGCCCCTGAGTCCAAAACCTCTTCTCTCAATAACAGATTCCGCCCTGGACTCTGACCTTCTGGAACTCTGAAAGCTGAAGAGTACAGAACTATGTATGTGGAAGTTTCCCCTAAATTCTCATGAGCTGCTGGCTTTGTTTCCAGTCTTCTCACACCTGATACCTCCCATCCTTTTCCCCACACTGCCATCTCTTTCTGCGGTAGTTCCAACATGCATGATGGCACTGGCTAACTCTGCAGGGTGGTGCTGCTCCTGTGCCATGCTGCTTTAGGCAGGACTCTGCTTGCTTTTGGAGAATCTCTTTGGGGCTTGGCTTGGCCTGTGGGATAGCAATTATCCTATGCCTGACAAGATAAGCCCAATAAATCTGCAACCTAGGATAAATCTGCTCTTTGAGGAAAGAGCTGCAGGCAGTTTCCACTTGCTTTTAGGAGTGCTTTCTCTCCATCTATTCCACGTCTTTCTCAGCACCTCCAGTGTGGCAGCAAGGTGTTCATGCCCTCACTGCCTTTCAAGGAAGAGATGATGGAGGTGTTTAGCATTGGCGCCACTGCTGCCCTTCTCTGATGGCTCCTGTCTCCTGAGAGCCACTGTGATTCCCATCAACTTTTTTTTTGAAACAGAGTCTTGCTCTGTCACCAGGAGCCAGGCTGGAGTGCAATGGCGCAATCTCAGCTCACTGCAACCTCCACCTCCCTGGTTCAAGCAATTCTCCTGCCTCAGCCTCCCAAGTAGCTGGGACTATAGGCATGCACCACCATACCCAGCTAGTTTTTGTTTTTCAGTAAAGACGGGATTTCACCATGTTGGCCAGGATGGTCTCGATCTCTTGACCTCATGATCTGCCCGCCTTGGCCTCCCAAAGTGCTGGGATTACAGGTGTGAGCCACTGCGCCCGGCCCCCATCAACTTCTTAGAAGAATAAACACTATCAAGTGTCTATTACTATAGCCTCTGAATTCACAAGCCAGGCATGGTCCCCAGCTTTCCATACTTCTAAAACTGAGAATGCCTCTCTATTTGTTTAGAGACATTGGCTATTTTGAACACAGGGGCATCTTTCAGGGAAGAGCCCTAAATATTTTCCAAACTGATAGATATCTCAGATGCAGTTAAATATGTCTTAGACTTAACTTGGATTTTGCTTAACCTGTGATATAAAGGCAATAGAGCATAGTGGTTAAGAAAGTGAGCTTTCGTGTTAGGTTGTGGGAATTTGAACCCCAGCTTTGTTGGTTCCAGGTAACCTTGAGAAACATCTTTAACCTCAGTGTGTCTTATTTTAGTCATATATAAACCAGAGATGATAATTGCACAGATCCTTCATGGCCCTACAGAGGATTAGCTGTCATAATACAGGCTAAATACTAAGTAACTGCCACATGGGATATTTTCCACATGGGCTAGATTCCTTCTTCTTGTCCCTGCGGGCTCTCCAGTTCCGTTCCTTTTGGCACAGCCTTGCCTCTGTTAATTTCCTAGGAACTGACTTCTTCTTGCCACTCTCTTTCTGTGCACTTTAAATGGCTTTGAGCCATCATAAGCCATCAGTTGATAAAATACATTTAAAGGCTCTCATCTGAGCCCTCAAGATCTTCCGCAATATGGCCCCAACCAACCCCTCCAGAAGTATTTTCAGCTATTCTTCCCAAGACCCTCCCTCGGATCTAACTCACCTCTCTGTTCTCTAAACCTCTCCACTCAGGCCAAGACTGTAACCTGACCTCTTTCTCCATCTCTTCAAGCCTTACTCACCCTTTAAGGCTCAGTGGAAGACCTCCCCTCCTGCAGGAAGTCCTCCTTGACTAGGCAGAAATTCCGTGCCATCCACACGGTAATTAGTCACCAGCAGAATTGTCTCTCTGTGGTTTTGCTTTTGCTTGCTTTTGCATATGATCTTCCCTTCAGTATGGGAGCTCTTTGAGGAAAGACTCTGTGTTTTCATAATTAACGTTTGGTATTCAGAGGTACTCCATAAAGGCTGGCTGGCTAGATGAATGAAGAATTAAGGGTCTTAGAAGACTCCTAAGAGCTGGACAGGGATGACAATAAATCTCTGAATACCCCTGGAACCTCTCAGGGACATAGAGGAGGGAGAAGCTATTCTTTACTACCCCTGGGAGTTTGCATGGAACTGTGGGAAATGGACCAGCACACTTTCTTTAACTGAGTGTGTGCCAAAGCCTCTTCCACCTTTCCCTCTAGGCTCATCAAAGCAGTCACTTGGTAGCTAGTTTTGCAGTGAGGGATCAAGGTTCGGGGTAAGACCCTGAACTTCCAGTGACAGCTCCAGCTCCAGCTTTTACTAATGATATGACCTTTACAAGTTCATTAACCTCTCACCATCTCAGTGTTACTGCCTACCTTTAAAATGGGGATAATCAGCCTAGGTGCAATGGCTCACATCTGTAGCCCTAGCTACTCTGGAGGCTGAGATGGGAGGATCGCTTGAGCCTGGAAGCGTGAGCCTGCAGTGACCTATGGTCGCACACTGCACTTCAGACTGGGTGACAGAGTTACACAATGTTTCAAAAACATAATAAATAAATAAATAAATACAACAAAAATAAAATAAATAGAGATAACAACTCTTCCTACCTTATCTAGTTGTAAAGATTAAATGAGCAGATGCAGATGAGCAGGTAGAGCACTGCTGCAGTGAACACCAATACGTAACCTCTGTGTGGATCATTTTGCCCTATAGGTTTGGACAGGATGACATAGAAAGAAAAATCAGACTCAAGCTCCATCGCTATCGCTTCTAGACCCATGATTACGAACACGTTCTCCTTCTCTGAAGCTTTGTTTACTTGTCTTTACAACAAAGAAAATCATGCCCATGATAAAGGATGGGGGTGGAAATGAGATACTGCTTGTAAGGATGGATATTACATTAAGCATAATTAAATATTGCCTATTAAGCACAGAGAACAGTGCCCATCATATATGGGGATCATGGGTATGTTCTCATTCTCTTCCATTTAAGTCTCCCTTTTCTGCCTGGCAGAGTGGCTGGGCTGAGATTGTGGCAACTGTAGGAAAGAGAGGAGAAAAATGCAACTTGGTGTAGAGGTTGGTGTGGGTCTGCTGTCACCTGCTGGATTGAGTAGGTAAGACATTGCCAGGTGCTCTCTGCTGTCACCTTATGGCGAAAGAAGTTTCTGACAGACGAGCATATTTGGTCCTGCTTGTGTTCTGTTCCTCCTCTTACCCCTCCGACAATGCGTGCTCTCCCACCCTACCTTCTCTCAAACTCTACCTGGGGAGCACTTGCCAAGTGCCAGATATTGTACAGACTGCAATTAAAAGATTAATGAGACAGAGGCCCTGGCATTGACAAGCGGTGCTCACTCTTTAAGGGACCTAAGAAATATGCGGGGAACTTTATTATTTTTAAAAATCACATTTATTAGCATACAGTTTATTTTCATACAACAAAATGCATGCTCTAAATGTTTTGACAACTGTATACGCACGTGGAACCACTGCCCCAATCAAAATATTGAACATTTCTGTTATCCCAGAAAGTTTTCTCATGGCCCTTGTTAGTCAATCTCCAACACTTCCTACCCCAGGCGATCCTTGATCTGACTTCCCTTGCCATAGTTTGTTTCGCCCTTTCAAGGACTTTATATAAACGGATTTTACAGTATACACTCTTTTATGTCTAGCTTCTCTGGCACAACAAAGTGTTTTTGAGATTTAACCATGCTTTTATAGGTATTCGCAGTTTGTTTGCTTTTATCGTTGTGATATTCAAATGAATAAATATATAATTTATTTGTCTATTCTCTTGATAGACTTTTGGACTGTTTCTAGATTTATGCTATGGTGCAAAAAACCGGAGGAACGTTTGTGTATAAGCCTTTGGGTGAAGTTTGTGAGTCCTTTGTGTGTTTTTTATTTATCTTGGGCAAATTTCTAGAAGTAAAATTGATGGGTCACAGGGTAAACATATGTTTAACTGTGTAAGAAACTGAAAACCTTTTTTACAAAGTAATTATTGTCATTTACACACCCACTACAAGAATTCTGATTGTCTACGTGCTCACCAGAGCTTGCTAGTTTTCTCTGTTTAACCTTTAGCTATTTTAATGCATGAAGTTTTATCACATAGTGGTTTGAACTTGCAATTCCTTGATGATTAGCAATGCTGAACATTTTTTTCGGGTGCTTATTGATTATCTGTATGTCCTTTTGAGAAGTGGCTATTAGAGTTATTTTGCTATCTTTACTATTCACTTGTAAGAATTCCTTTTACATTTTGAATATAAGTCATTTGTCAGATATATGTCTTTTCTCCATTGTCTTTCCAGTTTCTCATTAGCGTCTTCAAAGGCCAGTTTTCAGTATCGTTCAGGTCCAATACTCAAACTTATTTTTCTTGTCTTTTCTTTTTTTTTTTTGTTTTCCCTCCCTCCCTTTCTTTCCTTTTTCTGCCTTTCTTTCCCCTCCTTCCCTCCTTTATTTCCCTCCCTCGCTCCCTCCCTCCCTTCCTTCCTTCTTTCCTTCCTTCCTTCCTTCCCTCCTACTCCTCCTTGTTTCTTTCCTTCCTTCCTTCTTTCTCCCTTCCTCCTTTGTTCCTTTCTTTCTTTCTTTTTTCTTTTCTTTCCTTCCTTCCTTCCTTCCTTCCTTCCTTCCTTCCTTTCCTTTCCTTTCCTTTCCTTTCCTTTCCTTTCCTTTCTTTCTTTCTTTCTTTCTTTCTTTCTTTCTTTCTTTCTTTCTTTCTTTCTTTCTTTCTTTCTTTCTTTCTTTCTTTCCTTTTCTTTTCTTTTCTTTTCTTTCTTTCTTTCTTTCTTTCTCTCTCTCTCTTTCTTTCTTTCTCTCTCTCTCCCTCTTTCTTTCTTTCCCTCTCTTCTCCACTCCCCCCCTCTTCCTCTCCTCTGTTTTTTGTGTTTCAGGAAATATTCGTCTAACTAAGATTGCAAAGATACTCTTCTCTATTTTCTTTTAAAAACTCTATATGGTCATGTATCACTTAATGGCAGAAATACATTCTGAGAAATGTATTTTTAGGCGATTTCATCATTGTTCAAACATCATAGAGTGTATTTACACAAACATAGATGGTGTAGCCTACTACTGGACCCTATTGCTCCTAGACTACGAACCATACGGCATGTTACTGTGCTGAATATTGTAGGCAATTGTAACACAATGGCAAGTATTTGTGTATGTAAACATATCTAAACATAAAAAAGTACATTAAAAATACAATATTATAATTTTATGGGACCATTGTTATATATTGAATACATGACTGTAATTGTGATTTACATTTTTACTTAATGATGTACAGTGTAAAGTAGGATATGAGGCTTTTTTTGGTTTTGTTTTCAAATGGATGTCCATCAGGCTAGCACCATTTATTGAAAAGACTATCTCTTTTTCATTGAGTTACCTTCGACAGGATCAACTGAGGCTACATATATGGGTCTATTTCTGAACTCTGTTCTATGTCACTGATATATTTGACTATGTCAATGCTACATTGTGTCTTGATTTCTGTAATTTTATAGTAATCCCTGAATCAGGTTGAAAGTTCTAACTTCATTCTTCTTTCATAATTATTTTGACTATCATAGGCCCTTTACATTTTCAAATGAATTATATAGCTTGTCAGTTTCTATAAAAAATCAGCTGGGATTTTCACTGCGTTGCTTTGAACTGGTAAATAATTTTGACAGAATTGATATTTAAGCTTCTATTCCATGAACATGGTTTAACTTTCCATTTACTTATGTTTTCTTTAATTTGCCCTAAAGTTTTCAATGTCTTGCACATGTTTTGTAAAATTCATCCTTAAGGATTTTGTGCCTTTGGATGCTATTGTAAATGATAGTCCTTTTTTTATCATTTTTCATTTAAGTCACTAGTAAACATAATTACAATAGATTTTTGTATTTTGATCTTATATGCTGAATCCTTGCTATATTCCCTTATGAATTCTAGTATTTAAAAAGAGATTCCTTTAAGATTTTATACATTAAAAATTATCTTATTTATGAGCAAGGACAGCTTTATTTCTTCCTGTACAGTCTGTATACCTTTTATTTGTTTATCTTGCCTTATTATGCTGCTTAGGATAGCCAGTGCACTATATTATGGAAGTAGTTAGAGTAGATGCCCTGTTTTGGTGCCAGTCTTTGATAGAAAGTATTTACTGTATTACTGTTTTATATTTTGATGCCTACAGAATTTAAAATTATTATTGACTTTTATCAGATTGAGAACATCCCTTTTTGTTCTTCATTTACTGGTACATTTGTTTTCAATCATGGATTAATATTCAATTCATCAAATGATCTTTTCTGCATATTTTGAGATAATTATTACATGGTTTTTCTCCTTTTCTTGCTTCATGTGGGGAATTATATTAATTTACTTTTAAATGTCAAAACATTTTTACATTTCTAGGATAAAGCTTAGTTGTGATATATTATCATTTTCATATATTGCTGATTCAATTTGCTTTTATTTTTCAAGAATTCTTGTGTCCATATTTATAAGTAATATTGGTCTATAGTTTTCACTGCTTGTAGTCTTCTTGGCAGGCTTTGTTATGAAGGCCTTACTGTACTCATGACATGAGTTAGGAAGTGTTTCCTTGTTCTTCCTTTTCTGAAAGAATTTGAGATATACTGTTATAGAAGGGCAAGCCGTGGACTAGGAAGATTCTTAACCTTAGAACTTAGGACAATTGAACTTTAGGATTTTGGTTTCTTACCTGTAAAGTATGGTTGCTATTGCATACCCGGCATGATGTAGTGAAGAATAGATAAAGTAATGTCTGAAAAACTGCCTAGCAGTGCTCTTAGTAGGCCCTTGACATATGGGAAGTGTTTTGATAATTACTATGATTAATACTACATCACTAAGGGGACTAGAAATCTAGCACAAGATGATTCTCAAGGTCCTTTCTGCTACAAAATTCCAATACTTTTTTTTTTTCAAAGAGGTTACTATTGAACAATTGCAGAGATTTAAGAATGGATTTTCACTGTTATCTTATGTAATCCCTCAGTAGCCTCCAGAGAGTGCCAGCATTGATCTAATTTCTTTCTTTAACAGATGAGGAAACTGAGGTTGATGAGTTGGGCAATTTGCCAGAGGCAACATGGTGCATTTGTTGCTATCATTAATTGTGAAGCCAGAGTTACAGGCAAGAGAGCAAACTTACCTGTTCTCTCAGTTTCATAGCCACTAAAAGACCATTCTTACACTGCTTGGGGGAGCCCCTCAGGAGAAGACACCTTTAAGAGTTTCCAACGGAAAATTGAGGTCATGCAGTCAGCTGCTTTCTCAGCCCAGCCTCGGGAATGTAAACAAGATTCTAACCTCATTGAATCTTAGGTTTCCTGTCTGGAAATAGATGAGATCCACAATGGCCATTATTTATTGGGTGGTTGTTGTATGGCAGGGGCTGTACTGAAGAGTCACACACATAATTTATTTAGCCTTCCCATCAATCTTGCAAGGTAAGTATACTAGCTACAGGTGATAAAGTGAGGCTCAGGGAGATTGAATACTTTATCCAAGGTCAAGAAAGATTCATATCCAAGATTGAAACCCAGGAATAACTGACTCTTCTTTCTGTGTTAAAACTGATCAAATTGTTAAATATATGCAGTTGGTTGTAAGTCAGTCATGCCTTGATAAAGCTGTTTTTTTAAAATCATCATCCAGAATCAGATACAAAAGCTAAAGAGAGGAACAACAGTAATTATATTCATGTGACTATATGTGCACTAAAAATCATCCAGTTGTACATTTAGGATTTGAGAATTTTAATGCAAGTAAAATATGCCTGAATAAACTACTACTACTCAAAAAAACACACAGAAAAAGTAATTAGACTTAAACTCACAATTCTCAAATGTCACCTGGATCTCTTATTGGCAGAAAAATCACACTAGACTGCATCAAAAGTAGATCATTCTCTCAACTCCCGCTCAGCCTTAAAATGCATTTTTTCTTATTAAAAAAGCAATGAATGTTCATTGCAGGAAATACAGATGTTCATTAGAAATATGTTCATTAGAAAATATAGATGAGCAAAAATATTTTAAAAATACAGCCATGTCTCTGATACAAACATTTTAGACTTTGGTGTATTTGGTTTTACTACTTTTTAGTAACTAGATGTTTATATTTAGATGTATATATACATGTAAATATGTACATCTTTATATATACACATATCACACATGTAAATGTGTTCCACATATATAAAATATACTTTACTAAAATATAAAAATAAATATAAAATAAAAAATATAAAAATATGACCACGTCTCTGATACACTTTACACTTTGGTGTATTTCCTTTTACTATTTTTTAAACAATTCTTTGCTCATTTAGATGTGTATATACATCTATATATACACACACCATGCATATATATATTTGTGCATGTGTGTGTCTATACACACACACACACACACACACACACACACATACACACACGTATAATTGTATAGCAAATGAGGAGTTTAAAAATGTCTCTTATCCTACAAATTCTTTTATAATCTACTTTTAACAGTTATGGAATATTGGAATATACCATGAAAGGCTTACTATGTTAATCAATGAATAGTAATCTATTAGAATAAGAGTTTTAAAATTGAGTTCCATGATGCCTTGGGCTTCTTGGGAGGTGCCTCAGATGTTGTGGACCAGAGTGGGGGAGAATATGGAGGTCAGGTGAAAGGCCGAAAGAGGGCAGGCAGTTGGGGTATCTGTTACCCTTACTCAACAGAGCTCCTTTTGTTTGTTCAAAGATTCAGTTCTCATGTAACATATCATTTAAAAAGGAATTCCATCACCAAAAATAGAAAAGGAAATCAAAATCTATAACATTATTCTCATTTCTGCTTAATTTCTTTTCAAAATAAAAATAGCTATATTGTTTTATACTTGTAAAAGTAACAGCTACACATTTTTTTAAGATTCAAATAATCCAAAAAAATAGAATAAAACATTGAAAGACACACATTAATCTCATTACTCCTCAGACATTTTGGAGTGTTTGCGTGTATCAAAACATACTGTACATGTATCGCGTCCTCCCCTTTTTTCCTTAACACAGCCCATTTTCCCATGTCGTTAGTTGGCTTTTAAAACATGGCTCTGGATGGTTTACTATTTGTGTTACTATTAAGCCTGTTAATAGAAAAAAATACAAGTCAAGCTTAAAGTTTAAGGATAATTGGGTTTTCTTTTCTAAAATGTGTAACTTCAATACATTGAATATTCATGTAAACATTGCAAATGGAACATTCTGCATGTAAACAACTCCCCCAGGTTTTATTTATTTATTTTTGAGATGGAGCTTCGTTCTTGTCTCCAGGCTAAAGTGCAGTGGCATGATCTTGGCTAACTGCAACCTCCGACTCCTGGGTTTAAGTGATTATTCTGCCTCAGCCTCTTGAGTAGTTGGGATTACAGGCACCTGCCACCACACCAGCTAATTTTTGTATTTTTAATAGAGATGGGATTTTGCATGTTGGCCAGGCTGGTCTTGAACTTCTGACTTCAGGTGATCCTCCCACCTCGGCCTTCCAAAGTGCTGGGATCACAGGCGTGAGCCACTGTGCCTGGCCTCTTCCAGGTTTTAAAAGTCCCAGGGTGGCAGATTGTCATGCCCAGAAGGGCTTCTCAACTTTCCCACTGAAATGTCCCTAATGGCAAAGGAGGGTGTGAACCTGAATCCCCAAAGGTCTGGAGGAAGTTCCGGTGGCCTATTCTATACCCTAATGGTCTTTGGCATTTTTTGTTTGTCTTTAAATTTAATTTTTCCATTCCATGACTATTTAACTCATGTCTTCTTCTCATACATTTAGTTTCCATTCTTTTTTTATTACCATAAGCAGTACTGGAATGAATCTTTTTTTAACATAATTCTTTGTATCTCCAGTTATTTCCTTAGAGATACATTCTAGATGTGAAATTATCAGGCCAGCTAGTATAGATATTTTATGGCTTTTTTAATATATGCCAAATTATCTTTCAGAAAGAAAGTACTAATCAATAATCTCATCATTTTATCTCACCCTCACCAATATTGGATGGCATCGTAAAAAATGCCATTGATGTATGAAAAATACTATTTCATTACCATCCTTATTAATATTTCTTTACTAACTGAGATGAAAGAATTTCATGAGTTTGTTAGACATTTTTGTGTCTTACTTTGTAGGATGTATGCTTTTATACTTTGTACATATTTCTATTTGAAGGGCATTTATTTTATTATTAATATAAATAACATTGTTTAGAAAGATCTCTTTATGGCTGGGCACAGTGGCTCAGGCCTGTAATTCCAGCACTTCGGGAGGCTGAGACAGGCAGATGACCTGAGGTCAGGAGTTCAAGACCAAACTGACCAACACAATGAAACCCAGTTTCTACTGAAAATACAAAATTAGCCAGGCATGGTGATGCATGCCTGTAATCCCAGCTACTTGGGAGGCTGAGGCAGGAGAATCACTTGAACCCGGGAGGTGGAGGTTGCAGTAAGCTGAGATCACACCATTGTACTTCAGCCTGGGCAAAAAGAGCAAAACTCCACCTGAAAGCAAGCAAGCAAGCAAGAGCACTTTATGCTTAAAGGGGAGCAATCTTTTGTTGTAAGTGATCTTTCTTTCCAATCTTTAATTTACATTTACATTTTATTTCCACTTATAACACTTTATCTTTGTAGGTTGTTGTTTTTTTTTTTTTTTTTTTTTTTTTTTTGGACAGAGTCTTGCTCTGTTGCCAGGCTGGAGTGCAGTGGCAGATCTTGGCTTACTGCAACCTCCGCCTCCTGGGTTCAAGCAATTCTCCTGCTTTAGCCTCCCATGTAGCTGGGATTACAGGCGCATGCCACCACACACAGCTAATTTCTTTTATATTCTAGTAAAGATGGGGTTTCACTGTGTGGCTCAGGCTGGTCTCTAACTCCTATGCTCAGGCAATCTGCCTGTCTTGGCCTCCCAAATCGCTAGGGTTACAGGCATGAGCCACCATGCCTGGCCATCTTTGTAGTTTTTAAAAATATCTTTCTATGTCGAGAAAGCCATTCCTCATCTCTCATTTCTGAGATCACTGAATGGCCACCTTCCAATATCATCAATAAATTACCTGCATTTTCCTCTTACTGCTTTATGGTTTCATGTTTATATAAATATTTTAATATAAACAAATAGATGTTTAAAGACAGACAATGTACATCTAAGTTAAATTCACTTGGACTTTTTTTGAGACAGAATCTCACCCAGGCTGGAGTGCAGTGGCACTATCTCAGCTTACTGCAACTTCTACCTCCTGGGTTCATGCGATTCTCCTGCCTCAGCCTCCCAAGTAGCTGGGACTATAGGCACATGCCACTATGCCCCTCTAATTTTTGTATTTTTAATAGAGATGGAGGTTTCTCCATGTTGCCTATGCTGGTCTCAAACTCCTGACCCCAAGGGATCCACCTGCCTCAGTCTCCCAATGTGCCAGAATTACAGGCATAAGCCACTACCCCTGGCCTAGACATTATTTCAGTACATGGTTTAAGGAACGTCTTTTTTTTCTCCTCTAACTAATTACTAAATTTGTCCTAACAGTGTTGTTGACGAAGTCTCTTTTTTCTTGCTGATCTCAAATTTCATCTTAATTCATATCCTTAATACTTAAATCTATCAAGGTATTTTTCTTGGTTTTCCATTGTGTTCCATGGATCTATATTCCTAGTCTTGTGCCAACACCACACTTTTTACATTATTGCAGTTTTATATGTTTTAATATTTGTTTCTTTACATAAAAATTAAAAAAATGTTTTAAATGTTTTTTGAAGTGTAATATACATAGGAAGAGTCCACATTCATAAGTGAATGGCCCAATAAATTTTCACAAACTGACTGTGTCTGCCTGACCAAACAACCAAACCATGAAACAGAGCGTTACCAGAACCCCGAAGCACCATCCAATCCAACCGATAGGCTCTCTTCCAGCTGCTGCCCACTCGAGGGTGAGCACTGTCTTGACTTTGATCAAGATTGGCTTTGCCTATTGTTGGACTTTATGTAATAAGAACATATGGCTTCTCCTTTTGTGTTTGTCTTCTTCCATTCAACTTTAGGTTTTTGAGAGTCATCCATATTGCTGAGTATAGTTTTAAATTGTTCGTGCCTATTGCTGTATAGTATTTCTTTGTGTAGATATGCCATGATTTATTCATTCATTCTACTACTGATTCATATTTGGGTAGTTTCCAGGCTTGGAACTGCTACAAATAATGCTGCTATGAATGTGCTGGTACCTTATGTGAACATATGCATGCAATTCATTGGTGAGCATATGCATGCACTTCTGCTTAGTCTATTCCTGGGAGTAGAATTACTGGGTCACAGAGTATGTATGTGTTCTTTATAGCAGATACTCACAGATAGCTTTCCAGAGTGGTTATAGTAATTTACAATCCCATTTGCAGTATATAAGAATTCCAATTGCCTATACCATGCCTGAGCTTATTTTTGTGTTTCTTGTATAGATAGAGTCTTGATATGTTTCTCAGGCTGGGCTGGAACTCCTGGGGCTCAAGTGATCTGCCCGCCTCCACCTCTCAAAGTGCTGGGATTACAGGCTTGATCCACCATGCCCACTCTCTATTCTGTTTCATTTATGAGTTTACCTATTCTTGTGCAAATACCACAATGTCTTAATTACCAAAACTTTAAAATAGATCGTAGTCACTGGTAATATAAGTCCTGTAGCTTTATTCTTCTTCAAGATTGCCTTGGCTATTCCTGGGTCTTGGATTTTTATATGAATTTTAGTATGATTATCAATTAACACACAAATCCCTGCTGTGATTTTTACTGAGATTGTGATCGTCTGTTTTTGATCTTCCAAATTAACTTCATTCTGTCAAGAATTAATTTTAAAAATCCTCTTGGATTTTGTATTCAGATTTTATTAATTCCATAATTTAATTTGTGGGATATTGAATTCTTTTTTATTATTTAATGACTATGGACATTGATTTTTTTACCAGACCATCAGAAACTATTGAAAAAGTTCTCAATCACATAATTATTTTGTTTTGTGCATATTTTTATGGAACTTCTGGTGAACTAGTACTTATATGTTTCCTGGATACACCTCATAAACTCTTACAAAATGATCTTATCAAATATTTTTCTCAAATATTCTGGCATGGGTGCTCCTTGGCTCTTCCCTTCATTCAAGTATTTGAGTATTTATTAATTCATCCAGGAGAGGCAGTAGTATGTATAGTCTAGTCTTAGATAGGTATTGATACATACTATGCATTGTACCATCTGTTAAATAGTTAGGTATCTTCCTTTTCTTGAGAAAGCTTTCAGTCCAATGAAGAGAATGAATGGAAAACCAACTATCTAAAATGTTGTCTCTTAAGTGCTAGAGATTTAGAGCCACCGGAGGGCTTAATTCTAGCCGAGAACCCACCGTGAGGTTGATAATTCTAGTGCAGTTTGTGGTTGGGCTGTGTCTTGACACATGAGCAGGCATAGAGTCCACGACTCGGGGAGGAAGTAGGGGGCATTCTGGGTGAGAAGAAAAAAAGACATAAAAGCATAGAAATTCATTCATCTCTGAGAAGTATGGATGTAAGTTCAGTAAAGCTGAGAGATAAGAGGTAGAATGAGAGACAGGTGAAGCTGAACATATAGGTAAAGATCAGATTATGAATGGCTTTTTAATATGAGCTGGTGATTTTTTTTTTTTTTTACTTTACTATTTAAGGTAGTTAGTTTAAGAGAGTGTCATGATCAGATTTGTATTTAAAAAATATTACTCTAATAGCCCAGAGGAAGGAAGACCATAGTGTGTAGACGCAATAAGGAGGTTACTGCTGTGGTCCAGCTAAGAGAGAAGGGCCTGGGCAAAGCCATTGAGAATGGGGGTAGTGATTGGAAATTATTCCAGAGGTGAAATCTATGTGACTTGGTGACTGACTGGGCGCATGTAGGTGGAGAGGGCATCCTGGATGTCATGAGATGTAACTTGCTAAGCTCCAAATTGCCACCTCTGGGTCACTGGGTTGAATAGAGGAGCTATTCTGAAAGTATGCCAGTGTGTATCATTGATTGGCAGCTGTGTGAAAAGGCACAGCAAAATGCTGCTTTATTCTCCTTCTCAGAATAACCAATTCTTGCCACATGATTTCATTGTACAGGATTTGTAGGTTCTTTTGCACCTTATCCATCTGTATATTTACTGCTGGTCTCCCGGGAAGAGAGAAGACAGGTTATTTCAGAAAAACCCAAAGCAAAAACATTCCCTTCACGTGGCTGCTCTGAAATTAGATTAGTTTGTCAGATTAGATTGGAAAGGAATCTTAAATCATTTAGTACAAACTGCTCATTTTGTAGATGAGGAGGCTACGTCCAAGAGAGGAAAGATGATTTTTCAGCCAGTAAGTGGAACCATGGGCTCTATCTGAAAATAGTGAGAAACAGTAGATCGGCATGGTTAAAAGTAAGGAATCGGACAGCTCTGGGCTCTGCCGCTTACCAGATGTGCAATACAGAGGGTGTTATTTAAGTTTATCTGAACACCAGCGTACTTGACTACAAAATGGAGTTGTTGCAAGAATTAAATGAAAAGATTGCGTGTTCACAGGGATGATGCATGGGAGAGCTCAATGTACGTTGGTTATGATGAAGATGAAGCTGCTGTGAGTGATGATAAGATCCTGAGGAGGAGGATGATGTAATTGAAGGAGCCTGAGCTTTGCCATCAGTAAAGCTGAGTTAAAATGGCTATTACTAGTTGTTTGACCTTGTTAGAATGATCTAACTTCCATAACTATCAATTGAGTTATACATAACATAGAGATAAGAATCTTGATCTTGGACTATTTTGAGAATAAAGCAAAATAAGATGTATATTTAAGGTATCTAGCTCAGTGCCTGGCAGAAAGAAAACAGTCAATTAAAATTTACTTTCCATCCCTGAATCCAGACTTCTTTTTCATCTCCTTCTTCTCCTTCCCTTTCTCTCTCTTCTTCTCCTTCATCCTTTTCTAATAAAATTATTTTTATTAATACACTTTATTTCTTAGAGCAGTTTTGGTTTCACAGCAAAATTGAGTGAAATACAGACTTCTCATATAACCCTGCCCCACCTGCACAGCCTCTTCCATTACCAACAACCCCCACCAAAAGGGGCACATTTGTTACAACTGAGGAACCTACATTGACACATCATTATCACCCAAAGCTTATGTGAGGGCTCACTCTTGGTGTTGTACATTCTATGTGTTTAGACAAATGTATAATGACATCTATCTATGATTCTAGTATCATGCAGAATAGTTTCACTGGCCAATTCATCTCTCCCTCCTACTAATCTTTGGCAACCACTGATCTTACTGTCTCCATAGGTTTGTCTTTTCTAGAATGTCATATAGTTGGAATCATACAGGATGTAGCCTTTTCAGACTGGCTTCTTTTACTTAGTAATGTGCATTTAAATTTTCTCCAAGTTTCTTCATGGCTCATTTATTTTTAGTGCTGAATAATATTCCATTGTCTCACGTATGGTAGTTTATTTATTCATTCACTGACTAAAGGACTTCTTGGTTGCTTCCAAGTTTTGGCAATTATGAATAAAGCCACTATAAATAAAAATGTGCAGTTTTTTTTTTTTTAGATGTAAGTTTTCAACTCCTTTGGGTAAATACCAAGCAGCATGATTGCTGTATCTTATGGGAAGAGTATATTTAGTTTTGTTAAATAAAAAAAAAAAAACCCACCAAACTGTCTTCCAAAGTGGCTGTACCATGTTGCATCAACACCAACAATGAATGGCATTTCCTGTTGCTTCACATTCTAGCCAGCATTTGTGGTGTTCTACAGTTTGGTCATTCTATTAAGTGTGCAGTGTATGGTACTGTTGTTTTGATGTGTATTTCTCTGATGGCATATGATGTGGAACATCATTTTATGTAATTATATGCCATCTGAATATCTTCGGTGGGGTTTCTGTTAAAGTCTTTGTCCTATTTTTTAAGAATCAGATTTGTTTTCTTTTTGTTGAGTTTTAAGTGTTCTTTGTATATTTTGGATAAGAGTCCTTTATCAAATAGGTAGGCCTTTTGCAATTATCTTCTTCCAGGATGTGACCAGGACCACCACAATGTTCTTTTGACAGTGTCTTTTGCAGAGCAAACATTTTTAATTTTAATGGTCCAACTTAACCATTCTTTGTTTTCTGGATTATACCTTGGGTGTTGTATCTAAAATTATCTCCAAACTCAAAGTCATCTAGATTTTCTCCTGTTATCTTCTAGGAGTTTTGTCATTCTGCATTTTACACTTAGATCTGTGATCCACTTTATTTTTGGTAAAGGTGTAAGGTCTGTGTCTACATTCGTGTTTTTTTTTCTTTTCTGCATGTGTATTTTCAGTTGTTCCAGCCCTATTTGTTGGAAAGACTTTTTTTTTTTTTTCCTTCATTTTATTGCTTTTGCTCCGTTGTCAAAGATCAGCAGGCTACATTTTTGTAGGTCTATTTCTGGGCTCTCTATTCTGTTCCGTGGATCCATTTGTCTGTTTCTTCCCTAGTACCAGGAAGTCTTGATTATTGTAGCTTGATGGTAAGTCTTAAAATCAGGTAGAAGTCTCCAACCTTGTTCTCCTTCAATATTGTACAACCTTATTTTTTATCTTTATGCTATACTGTCATTTATTCATTATCTGGGAATCTAAAAATATGTATTACCATCATTACTCCTGAAGCTACTCTTCTCCATTCCACATGAATTTGCTCTCTACAATGTATGCCCACCTGTCTTGTAGCTTGTAGATGATGCCAGACACTGCCAGTCCACTCAGAGAATCCCTGGGTATCAACTTCCAGACACGGACAGTTGCCCCGGGGAAATCCTCACCCTTCAGAAACTGGAGGCAGTAAGTGTTGTCTCCCCCTGGTTCTCACATCTCCACCCAGGCAGCATTTGGCAGATATAATTAATAATTCGTTGTTTGGAGACATTTGCTAGTTCCCTTGCTTTAGCAATTAAAACAATATTGTTATCTTCCTGGTTGTTGTTTTTGGTGGGGTCCTAGGAATCAGAGTGGAATGAAACTCTTCTGAGCCCCTTTTACTGAGCCAGGCTCATTTTCTTCAGTTACTACTACTGAAAAAAAAAAAAAAAAGACCTAAATAGCCCTATTCTCAGGGATCTTTGGTAAAAGCGACAGGTCTCCTGGCTGTAATGCAGACAGACCAGCTTGACAGCTCACTGTGGCTGAACATGACTGAAAATCAGGTCAGGATTGTCACCCGAGGAGAACAAAAAGGTCGGTAAGCAGTAAGGAAAATGTCCCTGTTGGTTGTAGATGGAGGCGAATCACAGAACTGGCAAGTCCCGGCCTGGGGCGGGGTGGGGTGGGGGTCCATCTTTCCTGGAACTGCAACATCCCATCTGTTTGCTTTTATGCCTTAATATCCCCAAAGTCACTCTTACCAAACGCTACAGAGCACATATTTATTGTTTTAATTAAAGTGAATAGGTTTGAGGGTTTTAAAAGAGAACTTTGAAGCTATCCAAAGGGGTTCCAAAATCAGAGAAGGGAAAGCTTACACCAGAAAGCATTAGTGTGACATAGCTCATCCCAGGCTCCCTAGTTTGGGCATGAGAAGAGCACTGAAGTTATCTCAAAGGACAGTTCAGGGAGGGAGGAATGGCAATGGGTCTGGAAGGGGTACCAAATTGCTTGCAATTTTTTTTTTGCCTTTTAGAAAAAAAAGGAGAAAGGGAGCAAAGAAGAAGAAAGGAAAAAATGAAACAAGAAACATTGAGGCTCGTGCCTTTGTTTTGTTTCCCAAAAGATTCCATTAGACTCAATGTGTCATTCTAAACGTACCCGGGTATAGCATGGATTTAGATAACTCTCTCCTCCCCTTCTGACCTTTATTATGACTGCAAAACTTCTGTGTGTGAGGGATAAATAATGCATGCTCTCAGCCAAGAAGGGAGAGAAGATCCAAGGAAAAATTGCAGAATAGAATAAGCAACATATTTTCTCGAGTATATTTTTTTATTTCTGACCTACTTCTTCCTACCTCCAACTCCACCCCTTGCCCTCTCTTCTCCAACAATCAGGACCCGAAAACCTGGAAGCAGAAGAGCATAGGTTTGGGAGTCAAAACTGCATTTAAAATACTCACAGCTATGTCGTGTCAATTGTGTGATCCTAGGCTAGTCCGTTCTCTTCTCTCTGCCTTGATCTTTGTAAAATGAGGATACCCATCTTAGCATGCTTGGTATGAAAGGCTTTGGAGGGACAATAAATGAAGATGTATGTACATGAACCTTTTCCAGTGCTCCATGGGGAGCAGACAGAATGGAGAAAGGAAGTATTTTCTGGTCAGTTGTGGGCCTGGTACATTGTGGGGGTGAGCTGTAGTGGGAGGAGTCACTTCCCAGTGAGCCTAGAATTACTTCACAGAGGTAGGAGAGAGCCCAGAAACCTAGTCAGATGCCCCAGTCTTGCTTCAGTGGCAGCAAAGGGAACAAAGGCTTAACAGTCACCTGTAGGGTGAGGGGCTTGGGTTTTTGTTTTTGTTTTTAAACCATGTTGAGAAGCCAGAAACCGATGAAGACACAGCGTTGAACTCTAAACTCAATTCTTAAATTGAAATCAAAGTCGAATCTCACACAAGAATAGTTGTCTGTCTACACGTATGTTTGTTTCTTTTTTTTTTTTTCCCATTTATTTATTTTATTGCATTTTAGGTTTTGGGGTACATGTGAAGAACATGCAAAATTGTTGCATAGGAACACACGTGGCAGTGTGATTTGCTGCCTTCCTCCCCATCACCTACATCTGGCATTTCTCCCCTTGCTATCTCTCCCCAGCTTCCCACCCCCCACCGTCCCTCCCCTATTTCCCCCCAACTGACCCAGTGTGTAGTGCTCCCCTCCCTGTGTCCATGTGTTCTCATTGTTCAACACCCGCCTATAAGTGAGAACATGCGGTGTTTGATCTTTTGCTCTTCTGTCAGTTTGCTGAGAATGATGGTTTGTGAACGTATGTTTGTTTCTTATTCATGCCTCTATTTTGCTGAGGACTGTTTTCCAGCTGGTGGTTTAAATAAGGCCCCAAGCGCTTGACCCTGAAAAGTTCGCATTGGGAAACGAGGTGGGAAAGGAAGTGACGATAGGGCAAAACATTGAGCTTGACTACTTAATGTCTGTGGCAGGAAGTTGTAAGCAAGAAGAGAAATCAAGTTTGGGGATTGCTTGCTCATTTGTACATTGTCTCTGACTCCCCAGTTACACATACACCTAATTAAGAGTTGGACAGTTAGGCAAACAGTTTAAATGTATGATTAGGGAGTTTGGGATTAACACACAGTATAGAAAGACGCACATCTGGTCTTTAGAAAATCGGGGGAAGAAGTGTCCCTGCAGTGTGTCTTTTGGAACCCAAGCCCCTGCTGCTCTGCAGGCATTTCTGAAACTTTTCTGATGCTGCTTCAGCTTCCTGTATCTTTTCACTGGCTCTAGGAAATTAATTGTCAGAGATGGAAGAGATCTTCATGGAGGCAAAATCCAAGGTCCGAGAAAGGGAACGAGCTGTTTGAGGACACAGAGTGGACGTCCCAGGGCTGGTCACACCTTCAGATGCCCAGTTGCTCCGTACCCTCGTCTCACATCTGCCCCACTCTCCCATCTTGGCTGTCTTTCCTATCTTGCCCCAGACATTTCAGTGCTTCTGCTCTCTTGGTGCCCAGCTTATCCACTCTCCTCCCCATTTTCCTCCTAGACTTTCCTTTACCCCCTTGTAAAACTAGTCTTCAGAGCCTCAATTTCCTATTAGGTTGATAGGCCTAGGAAGAAAACACCTGCCTGCTCCTGCCCTTGTGAGCCACGTGTGGCTAAATGAGACCATCCCTCATATGGGCAGAAGCAGGCAGGTATTTCTGATTGACCTCAGTGCTGGTCCCCATCACACCTGCTCTTTAGATCTCTGGGAAGATGAGAGGGTCAAGTTCCTCTGTGAACTCTGTTCATGCCCTGCCATGGATGCACCCATGTAAACTTGCTACAGACAACAAGCTTACATGGGTACATCACAGAAGAAATCTTTTTGGGTAATCACAGAAGAAACTTTCTTTTTTTCTTTCTCTCTTTCTCTCTCTCTCTCTTTCTTTCTTTCTTCCTCTCTCTCTTTCTTTCTTTCTTCTTTCTCTTTCCTGTTCCAGTTTTACTGGGTGTTTCAGAATTACAATCTCACAAAAAGAGTCCAGCTGAAAGAAGGGAGCTGAGTTACTGTGCACAGTAGAGTTGTGGCACTGCTGGGCTAAAAGAGGCAACCAACTTGCCAGGGTGAGGATGTTGAAAGCCTCAGTGCTGTTCCTGTAACCCAGAGAAATCCTTGACTCTGGATGCAAAGGGTAATTGGAGAACTTGCTGAGGAATTGCTTGAGGAATCTGCACAATCAGCTTCTTCCGTTCTTACTTCCTTGCCATTTCCATGACAACTGGGAAGCTGCATGGGTGTCATTGAACCATTGCTTGAGGAGATATGGGTGGGCAATCAGGTAGGTACAGAGGCTGAGAACTGTAAACCTTCCCATTTTAACCTTACCTGTGGTTTTAACAGAGCTAGCCCCAAAAGCAGATGCAGGAATGTAAGGATCATTATTCATTTTGTGACCTCAAGGCCCCAGATGCCCATCTGAATTCATAAAAGTGTGTAATGCAACTAGAGATTGGCACTAGAAAGATCCTGTAGCCCTTCTTCCTATCGTAGGCTTGGCTACCCTCTTCTCTGCCCACACTTTTTTTCTTTGCCTTCTTCTCTAAGCCTCTGGCAGAGGACAAGCTTAGGACCAGAGGCACGGAAAAGGTATACCTTTCTTTTGCTGGGGGCTGGCTGGTTTCTGGGAGATGCAAACTATAATACAGAGGTTGCTTTCTGGCTATGGGCTTGTGACTGTCAGTTTCTTCATCAGTAAAGTAGAAATGATGATGATGTCTCCTACATAAATGAGGCTGCTATGAGGATTAAATGGGCTCATATATGTGTGACACTTCGTGCCTGTCATGTAGATGGTCCTACAGAAGCACGGTGACTTTATATCCAGATGTTTCTAGGATAGTCCGATTTTTTTCCAGTGTGATTGTAGAATGGCTCCCTTTACATCTCCAAAGTATCTAAGGTTTGGATGCTAATTATGCTATTGCCCTGTAAATAATGTTAGCTGTTTTACTATGGGCAGTGATCCAGTATTTTAAGACTTACAGGGTGAACTGACACAAGCCTACGAAGTGCGGCAAGCAAGAGATTGGCTTCAGAGCATCTTCAATCAGCCCACTCAGGTTTAGCTGTGCTTGTCTTGGAAGAGAAAGAAAACCCTGTAACACTGACATTTTGCCCTTCCCTACCCACTCCCAATTCTTGGTAAAATGTACCAAGAACCAGTAAGGGGACAGCCCCACCAGGGTCCCATTCAGTGATGCACATTCAGAAGGCAAGTGTCGAGAGCCCTGCATGGGAGTTGCTTTCTTCTCTGCTGTAGGTCAGATAAGTAGGATCAGGGTGCTGGGTCACCAAAGAAGCAGCAGAGCCGTGAGTTCCCAGGTACACAGTAACTATCTAGAAATGACCACAGATGCCACCTCCTTCCCTGGGAGAAAGGCTGGGGTCAGTCTTCGCAGAACATTAGTAGCAGGCTCAAAGCTCGACTGGAAGGTAGGCCCTTGTGTACTTCAGATTATCTATCTGTCTATCTATCTGTCTATCTGTCTATCTCTCTATCTATCTATCTATCTATCTATCTATCTACCTACCTACCTACCTACCTACCTACCTACCTACCTACATACCTACCTACCTACCTACCTATCTATGCATCCTGTCTATCTATCTATCTATCTATCTATCTATCTATCTATCTACCTACCTACCTACATACCTACCTGCCTACCTATATATGCATCCTGTCTATCTATCTATCTATCTATCTATCTATCTATCTATCTATCTATCGATCCATCCATCCTATTTATCTATATATCCATCTTATCTATCTATCATCTATTTACCCATTCTATTTATCTATCTATCCATCTTATCTATCTATCTATCTATCTATGTACCTACCTACCTACCTACGTACCTATCTACCTATCTATGCATCCTGTCTATCTATCTATCTATCTATCTATCTATCTATCTATCTATCTATCTATTATCTATCATCTATCTATCCATCCTATTTATCTATCCATCTTTATCTATCTAATCTATCTATCTATCTATCTATCTATCCATTCTATTTATCTATCTGTCCATCTTATCTATCTATCTATCTATCTATCTATCTATGTACCTACCTACCTATGTACCTATCTATATACCTATCTACCTACCTATCTATGCATCCTGTCTATCTATCTATCTATCTATCTATCTATTATCTATCATCTATCTATCCATCCTATTTATCTATCCATCTTATCTATCTATCCATTCTATTTATCTATCTATCCATCTTATCTATCTATGTACCTACCTACCTACCTACATATCTATGAATCCTATCTATCTATCTATCTATCTATCATCTGTCTATCCATCTGTCCATCCATCCATCCTATCATCTATCTATCTATCTATCTATCTATCTATCTATCTATCTATCTATCTATCATCTATCCAATCTATCTATCTATCTATCTATCCATCCATCCATCCATCCATCTATCTGTCTGTCTATCTATCCATCCATCCATCTATCTTGCCATCAATATAATGACTGCTTCTCATGTAACACCCTAGACCCTGGAGTCAAATCCAGCTCTTCACTAACCAGCTGTGTAACCCTGAGCAAGTTCCTTATCTTCTCCACATCTCGGTTTTCTCTTCTGTAAAGTGAGGATAATAATCGTATTGACTTCTTGGGTTGGTTTGAGAATTTCACTGCCTTTGTGTCCTACTTGTAGCATGTGCTTGGTGCACAGTGAGCACTGCAGTAACTATTGCTGTTGTTAACACATTATTTCCTTCCTATTATTTTTAAGAGGGAATTCTTACCTTCTCATCCCATATCTTTGGTTTTCTTAATATAACTCTGAATTAAAATAAAACTCTTTCACTTTGTTAGGAAGAGGATGGTGACTGGCTTAGTCCCAACTAACATTTGCACTCAGCATTTTGTTACACAGATGGGCAAACCAGGAAAACAGAGCTCAGTACAGAAGGGAGTTGGGCAGCCTCTGTTCCTGTTTGGCTCTGTCCTTGAAGAAAGTGATAAGAAGTGCACAGATTTTGGAATCAAACAGGCCATGGTTTGAATTCTGGATATTCCAATTGTAACCAGGTGGCATTGGGTAAATTAGTTAACCTCTCAGAGCCTGAGTTTACTAATGATATAGGACTTATGAAGAAATTATTTAGGCAGGTAGTGAGGATGTGAAAGTCCTTGGTAAGGTTTTCGTTTTATAATGAAAAGTAGCCCCCAAATCATTTTTTTTTCTAACAAAGAGCAACCTGTAAAATTGAGCAGCAGACATAGGTAAACAAGCTGGAACCTTGCATGGGTGAAGGCCACCTTGGACTTGGAATGTTCAAAATGGTGGCTCCATGTTCCCTTCTTTTTGCCAGCCATGTGTACAGTAAGGAGCAGACAACATGGTGCTGGCCAAGTGGCAAGTCCATTTGCATAAGATTAGGGCAGAGTGGCCAGTCTTCCCCA
Source organism: Sapajus apella (assembly GCF_009761245.1). NCBI lineage: Eukaryota > Metazoa > Chordata > Mammalia > Primates > Cebidae > Sapajus > Sapajus apella. Next base: position 33,642,728 of record NW_022436952.1, read on the forward strand.
CATGCTATGTAAACATCACACCTGGTCCAACCAATCTGTAGGCCCTATGTAAATCAGACACCGTGTCCTCAAATCTGTCTATAAAATCTGGTGCATTCCACCATGGCCCAGAAGTCCCATTCGGGTACTCCACTCTCTTGCAAGAGAGAGAGCTGTTCTCTTTTCTCTTTCTTTTGCCTATTGAACCTCCACTCCTAAACTCACTCCTGTGTATGCCTGTGTCCTTAACCTTCTTGGTGTGAGATAATGAACCACGGGCATTTACCCCAAACAGCTACACCACTTGACTAATATATAATACAGGGAAAATGGCATGGCTCTTGTAGGGGTTAATGTGTGAAAATTTCCTAGCACAATGTCTGGCATGCAGCAGTATTCCATAAATGTTAACTCCTTGTCCCTCCTGCTATTAGATTGTAAGTGCCTTGTGGGGAAGGAGGCTGTGTTTGCTCACTGTCCTACTTCCTAGCACTTAGCATAGTGCTTGTAACTGAGCAAGCCATCAGTAAGTATTCATGTCATGAGTACTGAATGAATAGATTTTTCATGCATTACATACCTTCTCATAAATAAATACATTAACTTCCTGCTTACTGCATCATGGCTAATCACTGCTTGAGATGAAGGCTTTGGGGACTTAATGATTTTTGAAAACTATATTCAAGGTTAAATTACAAGTCAAGCCAAGACTTTAAAGTGCTGGAAGCAATTTCCTCATATTTCAACAATTGCTCAACCTCATTTGATTTTTTTATGCAAAGCCTTCGAACCCCTCCTCCTTGCATTTTCCTGTATCCTGAGTATGCACATCGTGGCAGCATCCTTGCTGCATTTCCCTGGAAAGAAAGCTAAGGCATTGAACACAGTTTAAGACTGAAGTGCCTCAGGCTTTGGGTTGTCAAAAGGAATTAACCAGAAGGTGAGGAGATATTTGTCCTTGACATCACTCACTTCATTTCCTTAGTTCTGCATTTACTCACAATGTGCAAGGGATGGAAAAGGGAGATGGATTTTGAAATTGGCTCTTCTCCTGGCCTACCCACAGCTAACTCATTAGCCTCATTCCTCCCTAAAACTCCTCGAAGGGCTATATCTCCTGGTGGGGTGGCTGGGGTGGGGTTGAAACTGCCTCTGCAGAGATTACAAGAGTGAGAGAAATCTAATATAGCTGACTCCATCTTCCTTCTAGCCTCACAGGCTGGGCATAGGCCAAGCTAACCACGGGAGAAATTTAATTCATATTCAACTTTGAAGCATGAATGATTATAGTTCCTCCCTAAAACGAACCCCCTGGTTGCTCAGTGACTGCAACTTCCTTTGTAAGACTAATGAAAGGATATAAAAGTAGGATTATGGGAGGAGCCTGAATTGTGCTAAGATGTAGATGCAGCTAAAGGATAACCAGCTATTGTCTTCTAGCTTGCCTTTCTATAATCCCTTGTTGTTCAGGAGTCATGTGGCCAAAGGTCACCAGATCTGTGACTTCCTCAGTTGCTTCTACAGATAACATCACCATTGTAGAACCTCAACTGCTCTTTTGAAATGCTTTTTAAGATTATTGCCTTGTGACAGCCAAATGAATCCACCCATATCTGGGACTCATGACTCAACTGGTCCTGTGGCCCCCACCCAGAGGCAGACTCAGCACATGAGGGCTGAATCTTTATGAGTTCATCCCCAACCAATCAGCAGCATCCATTCCCTAGCCCCCTATCCACCGAATTATCCATAAAAGTTCTAGCTTCTGAGTTCCTGGGGAGACTGATTTGAGGTATAACTCCCGTTCTACTTAGCTAGCTCTGCATTAATTAAACTCTTTCTCTACTGAAATACCATGCTCTCAGTGAATTGGTTTTGTCTGTGCAGCAGGTAGAAAGAGCCCATAGGGCAATGACAGAGGCCTGCGTGTTCAAGTTTTCCTTTGTTCATATGCCTCCTCAGTTGCCTTTTCATGGTCCTTGGTACTTAGGATTTCTTGGTCTCCTTGGAAGCATGTCTGATGGAATGAGGATTAAACAAACAGGGCAATTCCTTCCTGCCTGGAGTGGTCTGGGAGTTACTTGACTTCGCTGGATTTTAAGATTCTCCAGGGCGATGTGTTGTTGCTTGTATTGTTTTATGTTTTTAGTACCTAAGGCTGAGCATCTGGCCAGACTGATACAACAGCAATCATTTGGGGGGAGGGAGGAAAGAAAAAAAAGCTTGCAGTCCTTCTCTGTGAAGGACAACCACATTTTCTTTTATGAGAAGCACTCATTTTCCTGAGGTTGTAACAAGGACTTTTTGTGTGTGTTATCGGGAAGGGGGATAGATATTGCTGGAGATGCTTTTTGAGAAATAGCAGAAGCTGTCTCTCTTTGTTATGTAGGGGCCTGGGAAAGCATAAACCAATCTGCAAAGGGATTCTGTAGATCCACAAGGCAGAAAGGGAAGAAGATATTAACCCTGATCCTAGAAACATTCGATGAGGGAAATCAGCAGGGCAGAGAGTGGTGGCACTCACCAAGGTTCATGGGCTGGAGATAAGGGACCAGGTAGACTGGTCAGGGTATAAATGAGTCTGGAAGGGTCTCAGCACCTGGTTCCCCTGACACGGTGTAAGGACCTGTGTAATGACATTTGAACATGTGTGCTTGTGAAGAAGGGAAGTATAACTGCAGCTTCCCACTGTGCAATCATCTAGGACAGCACCAGCATGTCTTGGCTGGGGTAGGAAGTCTCTGGAGCTGTATGAGATCATTCTTCCATAGTGACCTCTGGTGGTAATTGGGGGCAATTGCACTTGCCCTTGGAGGAGACTGCATTGATGGGTTGGTTGGTTTGGTTTTTTTTGAGATGGAGTTTTCCTCTTGCCCACGCTGGAGTGCAATGGTGTGATCTCAGCTCATTGCGGTTTCCACCTCCCGGGTTCAAGCAATTCTGCCTCAGCCTCCCAAGTAGCTGGGATTACAGGCGTGTGCCACTATGCCTGGCTAATTTTGTATTTTCAGTAGAGACAGGGTTTTTCCATGCACTGATTGATATTCTAAAGCGAGCTTGTCCAACCTGCCGCTCAGGACAGCTTTGAATGCGGCCCGACACAAATTTGTAAACTTTCTTGAAACATTATAAACATTTTTTGCTCTTGCTCATCAGCTATAGTGTATTTTATATGTGGCCCAAGACAATTCTTCTTATTCCAATGTGGCCCAGGAAAGCCAAACAATTGGGCATCCCTGTAAAGCAAGAGTGACTGAGAAAGCCCTGGAGCTCTTGGATAAGTGGTGAGAATAAATACAGGAAAAATAAAATAATATCAAGAAGTAAGGAGAGAGATTCTGGACTTCATGCTGATTAGGTGAAATGGCTTGAGTGATGATTCATTTGATAACAACAAAAATATGTGACCATAATTATACTCCTAATTATTGAAATATTCATACCAGTTGCAAAACTTTTTATTTATTTAAACGTTTAATTTATTTATTATTTTTTGAGACAGGGTCTTGCTCTATCACCCAGGCTGGAGTGTAGCAGCATAATCACAATTCGCTGCAGCCTCAAACTCCTGGGCTCAAGCAATCCTCCTTCTTCAGCCTCCTAAGCAGCTGAGACCACAGGCACATGCCACCATGCTTCATTAAGTTTTAAAATTTTTTGTAGAGACAGGATCTTGCCATGTTGCCCAGGCTGGTCTCAAACTCCTGGGTTCAGGCAATCCTCCTGCCTCAGTCTCCCAAAGTGCTGGGATTACAGACATAAGCCAACTCACCCAGCTGTAAAACTTGTGTAGTATACAACGCTTTGCACATAGGTGGATTTCAGACATGCTTGTTGAATGAAGAGGATGGAATTCAGGCTCATCAAAATCCATACTCTGTTAGAAACTTCACATACTTATCCATTTTATTTCTTACAAGCTGGTAAATGTTGTTATCCTAACTCTACCGATGAGCTGTGGAAGGGCCCATCTCCAGTAGTGACTGGTGGAAACAGTATTGGAACCCAGAGCTGATTCCTGAACCCTCGCCAGCCCCACTCTCATCTCCTCTGTCAGGTGGGATGCTGCTAGGATGTCTGCCGTAGCCTCAGGCACTGAGTGGTGAAACAAATGATTTGGAAGGATATAGTTAATGGAGGCCTGGGGTCAGTGAAATTGACTTAATTGAAACAAAGTCAAGAAAAGTTTTTACAAACTGAAAAATTAGGTGTTTTCTCTTGAGAGTTATGATCTGGTGAAGGATTATGGTACTGAAAGGCCTAGCAAAGCTATCAACCATAATACTTGTAAGTTCCATTAGTTACAACCATCTACTACTGAGGATGGGAAGGGAGAAGAGAATAAAAGAAAGTAAGTCAAAGGTGTTCATATTGACAGCCAGAAAAAAAGGGAGGGGCAGCCAGGTGGGAAAATAAAAGAGAAAAAGACAAATATTTTGATAAAAATGATACAGTGAGATTATTCAACTGAAAGAAATGTTAAGTGCATATGGGCGATTTTGCAAGATGTCCTGCCAAAATCATGTGAGGTTAATTATTTTGACCCTCCTCCCCTCTTTTCTGCACTCACACTTGACTGAGGGCATTCCAGACTGGAAATGACACCACTGCCCTCAATAACCTGTCTACAGCAACTAATGATCTCTCTGGAGTGTAGCTCACGTTCCTAGAGTGCAACTGTAACTCCAGAAGCAAATTGGCTTTGCACTAATGTCTTCAACATAATTGCTAGTAGTTTCTGGTCCATTCTGGCAAGAAACACGAAGAATGCAATCGTTAAGTACTCTTTTTCTTCTTTTTTTCATTTCTTCTTTAACGGCCTATGGTTCATCTTACAATATCAGAGAATATGTAACTGTTGGAAGCTCATTTGTGCAGAAGCATTAGTTAGACCAAGTCCCAGGAGGGTGGGGACCTGAACTGCCTCATGCACATTGTACCCAAGAGCCTGGCCCATGAAAGTAAATCAGTGGATAGTTGAATGAAAAGAAGAATATGTGCCGACGTTTTATTTCTTTGAGGACATCTTTTTCTTTCCATAGTTTTGAGCATCTCTGATGTACTGAGATTTCTAGCAGCCTTTGAGGATGTAATGCTCAATTAGATTTGTTCCCTGTCCTTAAAGAGCTTATATAATAGTTAGTGAGCTAATTCTCCTGTTTTGAGAGAGAGGGGGGAAATGTTATATTATAATGAGGCATTCAGACTGTCGACTAGGCCTGACTTTGTTACTTTTAAAAAAAAATTCTTCCACTCCTGCTTGGATATCTCTGTATAAAAGACTCAGATACACTTCTGAAAAATCGGGAAGCACAATAGTTTGTTATAAGGCTCATTCATTAATTCAACAAATATTGATTGAGCCTTTATTGTGTGTTAAGAGCTGTTTTTGATGCTAGGAAACTGGCATGAAGAAGAAAGGCCCAGGTCTCTATCTTCTGAATGCTCCTATTCTAGATGGGAAGGCAGACAATCCATGAGAGAAATCAGTAATATAAGAAATATCTGGGATATTGCATTGCGACAGGTGCACCAAGGAGACGACAGAGTGGGGCCAGTGAGGGTTCAGGAATCAGCTCTGGGCTCAAATAGTGTTTCTATCACTTGCTACCAGAGATGGGCCCTTTAATGGCTCACCTGTAGAATGAAGATAACAATATTTACCAGGTTGTGAGGAATAAATTGGATAAATGCGTGAAGTTTCTACCAGAGTGTGGGTTTGGGGCATTGAAAGAGCTTTAGATTTTACTGAGATGGAGAAGAGAATGATTCTTTCCCATGTTTCTCCCATATCCTATTTAGACAAACAGGCCCCTTGAACCGTCTCCATCTTCCCGACCACATGTGACACGCCTTAGGAGGGGTTCTGATGTGCAGATTTCTGAGACCCAGAAACACCTACCTTCCATTTTCCAATGCCACAAATTCCAGGAAAGCCATGAGCATGTGCATTCACTCCCATGTTCTCAGGTGCCTCACCTGTCACTCAAGGATCACAAGGTCTGCAGGGCAATTGAGTTTCAAACTAAAATGGATGTGAAAACAGCTGAAGTCCAGCGAGCACTTGATAACTGCTTCTTCTGAAGGCAAAATATGATTCTTCTATGAAGTAACAGGCTCCTTCTGTGCTTAAATAGATAGATATAAGGTTTGAAGTGTAGATTCTTGTGCTATGGTTTTCCCGTAAAAGAGGGAAATCTTGAAATCACAGCACTTTTGTGGTAGGGAGGATGTCAAGCAGTGCTTAATAAGATGTACATGACCATAGCAGAGTTTCCCCACCCATTTCAGGGAAAAGTCCCCTGAAATTAATCCTGAGGCTCCTCGCCTGTCCCCAGGGACCTAGATGAACCCTGGCTAATGAATATTTAAATATCACTACTTGTCTGCTCTCACACTCAAACCCTGATTCATGACTGTACACTTTCCATTTTGCATGGAATAAAGAGAGATCATAAGTCCACAGGGTATAGCTCCATGCCATATGGGGCTCCTCTAGACATTAGCACAATGGTAACCATATTAATAATGGCATTTTATCATTGCCAAGCTTTCATTAGATATTTATCAGTGCTTTGCACACTTTAGCTCATTACATTCTCCCATCAGTCTTATGAGACTGGCACTATTATAGCTCCCATTTTACAGATGAGCAAACTGAAGTTTAGGCAAGTTCAATAGCATGCTTCAAGTAACAGAGCTGGCGTGGGTGGGCCCAGGATTTAAACTCACAATCGTCTGGACAGCAGCACCTAAACCCTTAGCCGCAAGACTGGATGGCCTCATGAGGTACCTGGTGGTAGCAGGACTCAATGAACCTGACTCTTCCCAGAAGCTCATTCCTGCACCAGCGGTGGCAGTATGGGCAATTTACTTGCCCTCTTGAAGCCTGAGTCTCTTTGTCTAAAATAGGCAGAATAAACTCACAGCAATGAATGAGTTGTTGACTCTCAATACATGTTGATTTCCTTCTCTCTTGGAAATCCATCTGAGCAGAAAACTGAGTGGACCATTTTAATGTCAGCGAGCTTGTGGGTCACACAGCCCACAAATGCATTCCTGGTTATCCCATATACAGATGAGAATTGGGTTTACCCACCAAAGCATTTGAGCATTGACATTGTTTTAATCAATGACTTCAAGCTTTATTGGATTATGACTCTTCCCAATAGGACTACATATATTGTGACTTTAAGTGAAGCCCATGAATGTTTTGGTTTCAGGTGGCAGCCTCTGACTGTTTTCCCAGCAAAGTTAATTAAATGTACCTGACACTCTCCACGTGCCTTCCCTGTCTCTCACACAGTCAGGCTTGCAATCTCATGTGCTCTCTCTTGATCTATTTTTATACCATCACATAATAATTTACCTGCTAAATATATCCATCATGATGGATTTGCTTTTTTTTTTTATTAAGTTGCCTGCCAGCCTGCCATCCTCCCATAGTTTAATTGGTGTTTACTCAACTCTCTGAGTATTAGAGAGTGTAGAATTACAAGACGTGGGCCCAAAGCCAGCCTCTGGTGGCTGCTCTGCTCTGTGACTTGGGGCAATCCCCTCCTGTCAATCTAGGTCTCAGTGTGCTCCTTTATAAAATGGGAGCAGGAAGCTACACTGTAGAGTTGTAGTGTGGTTTACAGAAGGTAAGGTAGTAAATGTAGTATAAATAGTAGGGATTGCCATAAGAAATGGTCCACCTTTGCATGGGTTTATTAAGTATTACAGAGTCCTCAGCACCATGCGTGCAGAGATAGGCAAAGCAGGAAGGACAATAAACGTAAGGGCTGTGGAAACAGATTGGCCCACCTCCCAGCTCTTCCTATGTGACTTGAACATGTGGTTTAACCTTGTTACGCCTCAGTTTACCGTAAAGTAGAAATAATAGTTGTACCTTTGTCATTGGTCTATATTAGGATTCCCTTAGTGGTTCCCAACTGAGGGTGACTTTGTCCCCAGGGGACACTTGACAATGTCTGCAAACATTTTTGGTTGTCGCAACTGGGGAAGGGGGTGGTGCTGCTGGTGTCTGGTGGACAGAGGCCAGGGGTGCTGCTAAACATCCTGCAATGCACAGGGCAGCTCCCACAACAAAGAATTATCCAGCCCAAAGTGTCCACAGTGTTGAGGTTGAGAAACTCTCATTAATTAATATAATGCATAAGCATCCTTGGCATAGTTATTGGCATAGAGTAAGTGTTTACCTTGAGGAATAAAGTTGGCTGTGTCTGGAGAGAGTAATAGAATACCTTAATGTCAGCTATAGCACTAGGATTGGAAACTGGATGCTAATTCCTCTCTCTGTTCTCTGCACACCCAGCTCCATCACAGCCTATACCCTTGTGCTGACTGTGTGCGTGCCAATCTGGCTCATCCATCTGCCAGTTCCTTGGATGAAAGGCATTAGCCTGATTCCTCTTTGAATCCCTTCTGATGTTTAGTGCTGTGACTACACACAGAACACACTCCATTATGGTCAGTAAAATCAATAGCTGCCTTAGAGGTGGTTGGCAGTTTGGTTTGAGGAGTGGTAGGGATATATGGATATAGGAGTCAATTGCTCAGAAAGCATTGGAGCTCTTACAGGAGGCACTGATGAGGGACTAGGGTAAGGAAGTGCATCCTCCAAGAACACTTGGCCCAGGCTGGAGGCTGTTCAGGCTCTCAACCCTCACAGAGGATGAAGGAGCAAGAGTCTCCTAATCGCTCCCCTGGGAAGACTGCTGGCACTTCTATGGGACAGACCCTGGGTGAGTGACTGTTCACAGAACCACCAAGGGCTGGACTAGGTCTACAAGGGACTACAGGAGTCATCTGGCTCCTGTGTTTGTCTTAGGAGAAACCAGTGGTCCAGCTACATACTGGTAGAATCTGGACCAGAGCTCATGGGAACATGTCTTAATGAACATTACATCCTCACAAGCTGGCAGAGAGCTTGATACACCACAGATGCTTAGTAAGGTGCAAATGCCTCTAGCAGAGTTTCCCCTCCCATCTCAGGGAAATCAATTGTGAGGGTCCCCTCCTTGTCCCATGAGACCTAGATAGACCCTGGTCTATGAATATTTAAATCTCACTGCTTGTCTGGTCTCATAATCAAACCCTAATTCAAGATCTCAAGTCCAAAGGGCATAATAGCTTCATGTCACCTGGGTCTCCTTAGACAACAGTAGTGATTATAACAGTGGTATTAATAGTGACATAATTACTGAACTTTATTAGATACTTATTAGTACTTTATACGCTTTAGCTCATCAGTCCTATGAGGTGGGCACTGTTACTGCTCCCATCTTACAATGAGCAAACTGAAGTTTAGGCAAGTTTAATAGCATGTTTCAAGTAACACAGCTGGTGTGGGTGGGCTCAGGCTTTAAACGCACAGTCATCTGATGGCAGCACCCAAGCCCTTACCCACAACACTTGAAGCCCTTACAAGAAACCTGGGAAGCAGCATGATTCAATGATCCTGACGCTCATTCCCACAACAGCAGTGACACTGTGGGTGATTTACTTACCCTCTTGAAGCCTTAGTCTCCTTATCTGAAAAATAGGCAGAATAAACTCACAGGATTGAATGAGACGTTGACTCCCAATACATGTTGATTTTCTTTCTTCCATGGAAATCCAGTCTGTACTGAGAACCGAGTAGAACACTTCAATGTCATGTCTCCTGATGTCCCCTAACCCAGAGCTCTGCCAGCAGCAGTATGCACAGATGCCCTGCCTTGCCCACCCTCAGGAGTCTCTGGGAACAATGAGGTTGTGTCCCTTACTTCTTGGTATCCTCCCACATTGCGTTAGCAAATTGCCCAGACCAAAATTAGGCAATAAATCCTTGCTAAATTGCATGCATAATCAGACACAGAAAAAAGGAACACATATACATATGTATATATAGTATTTATACTTGTATATTACAGAGATAGAGGGAAAAGACACCTCATTCTCACGCCTTCAACCATAAGCTCTAGTTCTCCTCCGTTTTCGCTTTTTAGATGAGACACACTGGGACATTCGGGGGCTGAAAGGAAGGACCTCCCTGTTAGAACTGCACGGCCAAGCCCTTCCCTCATGCGTTCTCTGCTCTCTCCAGCTCTCTTGCTTTCTCTTCCCCCAGGCCATGTCTTTTGATGATGACCAGTCTACTGGCATCACCATGCTGCTTCATACGTTGTGGCTCTGTGAGTTGTCTGCAGAGAAACTTGCTTAATGAATAATGACACAGTGGAAAGAACGCGAAATGTTGAGTCAGGAGACCAGGATTTGAGCCCCAGTTCTATTTATTATCTCATCAGGGTCCTTCCACTCTCTGAACCTCAGTTTCCTCTCTCATAACATGGAAACAGTGACCCCTCTTCTGCTTATGGAAATCAAATAGGATCATGACTACCAAGAGTTTCACATCAAGTGGGGCACAGATAAAAGACCTTATGAGTGCCTCCTCCATGAGATGAAAAGTCTCATGAGAGTAGAGACTATGCTTTTTACTTTTCTATGTCCTTTTGCAGTGCCTACCGCTACACAGGTGGTATGTAGACATCACACCCCCGTGTAGTGCCTGCATGTTAAAATACGTGTAATGAATTCATAATAGTATGCATATTGATGCATGGAGAAAGATGAACCTGATTAAAAACATAGATGCATTTCTCCTTTCCCCCTCAATTCTATTTTTCTCTTATTCCCATTTTATTCTTTTATTTCATTTTATTTTATGAAAGAGCTAGGAAATAAATAAGGTGAATTAAAACGAATACACAACTAGTTGTACGGGGGATATGGAAGTCATCAAATATGAATGGGCACACAAGCAGTGCACTGTGATCTGTACACACTTAAGTACTTTTTAAAACAGCAGAGAGGTGGACAGAGATGGGAGGAGGTGGGGGGCATGGCTAGGAAAAGGCAGGTGGGGTTGATGAGTAAAGGAGGCTGTGTAATAAGTATGATGATCAAAGTATGCTAAAATACCACCACTGCCCACCGCTGGTCACCAAAGATCAGAGGCAGCTGTAACCACACGTGTAGAACACAAGGGGGAGAGGAAGTTCCACCCAGGAACCAGGCAAGGACAAACTTCTCTTAGCACTGTTCCTCTCTCCCCGTTTTCTGCAGAGGGCAGCTATAGCCAAGGTGGTGCTGATGCAGTTTTGTTGAAAGCCTGTCTGTTGATGGTGGGCTTCAGGGACTCTCTGGGCACTTTTCTTTATTTGTGAAGCAGTTGGCTCCAGACATTGAGTGACAGAGAGAAAGCAAACAGAGATGGCTTCTTTCTTCTATTTTTCCTTCCCAGGGGAAAGAAGGGCAGAAGTAGACTGCAAGAAGAGAACACATACAGACAAAAATAGAAAATAAAAAATTATTTAGAGAAAAAAACATCCAATGGAGGATGAATAGGAAAGGAGTGGGGTGGTGTAGAGTTTCACACCTTTGAGGAAGGGAAACAACATGAAATAAAATCAGAAATCCAAGTCTCTCGCTCATGGGAATGGTACTTTCTTTTACCTATTGGAGGGATTTGAGCTAAGCCTGCTTTGTTTATTTAGGAGGGGACTTTTGTTTCTTTAAACAGAGGTACTGGGTTAAAGGCTCTACAGGATCAGATGGCTGTGGTCAGGCATGGTCCAGAAGCCCTCTTTTAGACCAGTGGGGAAGGGTCAGCCTTTACATGACTAAGGGACTATATAGCTCTCTCTCTCTCTCTCATTTTTTTTTTTTTTTTTTTTTTTAAGACAGAGTCTCACTCTGTGGTCCAGGCTGAAGTACAGTGGAGCAATCTCAGCTCACTGCAACCTCTGCTGCCCAGGTTCAAATGATTCTCCTGCCTCAGCCTCCCAAGTAGCTGAGATTACAGGAGCGCATCACCATGCCCTGCTAATTTTTGTAGTTTTAGTGCAAACAGGGTTTTACCATCTTGGCCAGGCTTGAACTCTTGACCTAACGATCTACCCGCCTCGGTCTCCCAAACTGCTGGGATTACAGGTGCGTGCCACCCTACCTGGCCAGGTGTGTCTCTTTAAAGCAAACAAAATAAGGGAAAATTAAAAGCTACTGATTTTATACTGAAGGGTGAGGACTCAAATTTCAGACTAATTTTTGGTTACTAAAAAATGAATTGAGGATAAAAAACAGTTTGGAATTCCTCTTGTGAATTTTATTCCATATTGCACACCAGCAAGCATTTACTAAATACCTACTGTAAATTATTTCTGTATGACATCATTATCCTGTTAGATTGGAAAGTGGAGAGATGCCGTCATGAGAAGTGCCAAGATAAGCAATCCATTGCAAGCTAGAAGTGAAGACAAAATAACTCTTTAGGTTGGGTGCAGCGCCCATACCTGTGGCCGGTGCTTTGGGAGGCTGAGGCGGAAGGATTCCTTGAGGCCAGGAGTTCAAGACCCACCCGGGCAACATAGGGAGACCCCCATCTCTAAAAAAAATTTTTTTAAATTAGCTGGATGTGATGGCATCTTGTAGTCTCAGCTTCTCAGGAGGCTGAGGCAGGAGGAGAGCTTGAGTCCAGGAGTTCAAGGCCACAGTGAGCTATGACCACGTCACTGTACTCCAGCCTGAGTAACAGAGTGAGACCCTGCCTCAAGAAGCAAACAAAAACAATTTTTTAAATAGGGTAGCTAAACAACATTCAGTTCGTACCTAACCTCAACTTTTACTTGCCCCTGTGGTTTTGGAGGCAATGAAGCTAAGGAGTCAATAGCTCCTTAAGTCCAGGCTTTTTAAAATCAGGTAACCTCAGCTGAGATTCTCTAGGTGCAGATACTCCTCTTGACCCTTGCACTGACTCTGGCTCCAGTGAGGTCTTCCCTGGGTGTTGGGGGTAACAATAGACAGGGTTGAGAGGTAGGAGGTACCTCTCATCTGCCTTGCGAGCCAGGCTCAGGGCAGGCACCAGGCTCCCCAGGATTAGAAGAGCATCCCCTATTCTTTCATCTCAAAGAGGCAGCCTCAGCATCAGAGCTGAATGAATTCACTCATGTGTTCATTTGTTCGTCAATTCTTATATTTCTGAGCATCCCTCATATGCTGCAATGCTGGGGATACAGCTTCTAACAAGCCATGCAGGGTCTCTGCCCCCATGTGGAGACTTATATTCCAGTAGGACCAACAGATAATTCACAAAAAGATGAGATGAATTGCAGAAAATGATTAGTACTGGGTAGAAAAGGAAACTTGTAATGGAATAGTGAGCAGTGTGGAGGGTGGAGATAAGGAGACAAGACCCCTCTGGGGACTGTGACACAGAAGCAGCCAGCTGCAAGGAGCTCTCCAGGCAGAGAAAAATGCAAGTATGAAACTCCACAAACCGACCTGGCATGCCTGATGCATAGCAGGAACTCCTTATCAGGTCTGGTCCTGGGTGGGTTCCTAGAGCTGCCTGCAATAACACTGTCAAGGAAAAGAGTCTTTGCAGGCCCCACCCCAGAGATGCTGAGTCAGCAGGGGCAAGGAAGAAGGAATCTGCAGTTTAACAAGTGTTGGGTGATTAGAATTCACCTGGCCCTGCCATCAAACTGCTCAAGCAGATGGTGACATGGGGTTAATGGCCAGAATCCTAGATTCAAACTCATTTTTATCCCATTAACTGGGAGTTTATGATTTGGTCAAGGCTTGTCAAATTGCAGGAGGAGGAGGGGGCCTCAGGAATGATTTAGGACACACACACACGCAAAAGCACAGTGATGTTACCAGGATTCCTGAAGCCACAAAGCAACATAGGTTCACCTCTGGGGTTCAGGTCAGCTGGCAGCTGGGAGCCCCAGAGGTCCACTCGGTGTGGACTGGTTCTGTAGTTTTTGCCTGGAAAGAAAAAAGAAAACCAGCTATAAATAAAATCTCAGTAAACTATCCATTAAATGTCTGGCTTTGCTTCACACCCTTCCCTGGTGTACTCCTGATGACAAATTACTTGCTAAGTGTTTGTTCACCAGGTAACTAAACGGGAATACATGTTGTATGAGGTGTTTATTTATAAACCAACCAACAGCAAAGAGATGCTTTGGTTTTACAATAGTTGATCTTTAACTCTTCTTTAAGGCAATGACAACCACAGGGAAAAGTTGTATTTTAAGATCACTGAGTTTCCAATTATAATGTCATTTGTTTATTAGAAAAGAATGTTTTTTTCCCCCTAATTATAAGGGGGTGTGGTGGCAATGGCCTGTACCTAGCACATGTTAAGTAGAAAATTAGCATTAGAGCTGAGCTGATGGTAGATCTCAGCTTCCTTAACTCTCCTGCCTGTTACTCTTTGCAGAGGCAGGAGGCTGCACTCTCAGCTTTTGACCCTCCCCAGAAACCAGGCCCAGGGCTGGCCTTAGGTTCCCCAAGGTTAGAAGAGAGTCCCCCTCCTTGCATCTCAGAGTAGCAATCTCAGGGTCACAGAAAGTAAATTAATTCCTGGCTTCATTTATTTATTCATAAGTGAATAAACTTGCCACAGCAGAAATCTGGGCATGTGGTCTAATAAGGGGTTAAATTGCCTGATTTGCAAATGAGTTTGTCTGAAAAGTTCTTTGATGTTTTGTCATATACTTCACCAAAAAGACCATAATTATACACAATTAGGTCTGTGCTTGAAAATCTGGACCAAATTGACCCACTCTAAAACCAATCTGTTACCTCTAGTGCCAAGCAAATAGGTATTGTAAATCTGATCGAGGGGGGGAATGTTTAACCAACTAAGTAACACAAAAACATTTTTAAGAATCATAGGATATCTGATGCCTTTATGTAAACCATACTGCTAATTGCGAATGAGTATTATCAAAGAGGGTTTTTAAGAACAGATAAATAGAAACATTTTATTAGCCATCAGGTTGAATTGCTACATATGCTAGAAAATATCAAGGCAGTATTTCTTGAAGAATATTCTATAATTCAGTTCCTGTTCAAGACTGTTGCTGTGATGGTCTGTGCTACTGAGGTCTTGTTGAAGCATTTGTACTGAGTTTGTGGTCCACACCCTTCAGACTCAGACATACCTGCATTTGACATTTAAACCCTCTGCCACTTTTCAGCTGAGGGACCTTGGACAAGTTGCTCTTTTCTCTGTACTCAGTTTTCTCATCTGTAAAATGGGCTTGGCAGTACCCTCCTCTCAGAGTTACTGATAACGTCCAACAAATGTCAAGCACAGAGCCAAGTGCTCAGCTGTGAAATCCACCGTTAGGGCTCTTCTCCTCTAGTCCCTGCCTCCCACCTAAATTTCCTCACCCTCTTGGAAAGCTCTCATCAAGGGCTACTTCAGAAGACCTTAAGGCCATGGACAGGAAGCAGAACAGCATGAGGAGTGTGTTTGACCCTGGTCTACGAGAAGGGAATGGTGACACTAACAGGTAAACACTGCTCTGGGCAAATGATGTCTTCTAGAGCTTTAAAGGGTTCTCCAGTCACCTGTGAGAGAGTGCCAACATCAAAAAGAATGTTCTCTTCGTAGTCATCAAGATAGTGTCAATTGCCAAGTGTCTAAATTGTACCAGACACTTTATATCTCATTTCATTTGCACAAAAGTTCTATGAGGCAGGCATTCTAAGCTCCATCATTTTGGAGGTGGAGAAACTGAAGTTCAGAGGAGTTTAGTCACGTCCCCCAAGTCACAGAGCAATAGCAGGCATAGCAGATTAGAGATGCAAATTCAGGCCTGGGTGACTCTACCACCTTATCCCACTATGTTATGTTTGTAATCCTCAAAACAAACAAATAGGGAAGGGTAGAGGTAAGCAGTCAAAGGGTCTAAATGGGAAAGGAACAATTAGAGCAACTCCAAGTCCCATCTCTGCACACGAGAAAATATGCCTGGGACGTGAACTGAGAGAAAATATGATTTTGTGAGAAGAAGAGCCTTCATGGAGAAAACAGACCTGGGCTGGTGGGGAGGAGGGTGGAACGTGGCCTGGGAGAGGGCTGGAGGTGGGAGGAACATCAGGGGATTTGGAGCAACATGATTTCCAGCTGGGCAGTGCTAATACCAGGAATCCATGAGCCATGTTGCTTCTCTCACTGTCCACACCGTGGAGCAGGGACTTGGGTGCGTACCTGTCTCTGCTTCCTTCCCCACTGATCCTTGAGTTATCAAAGGCAGGACGCAGTACATGTATCTCATTTATGCTTGTTTTCCCAAAACCATACAATGCCTGCTACAGAGTTAGAGGCCAACATACCTATTAAACAGGTGGATGAGCTGAAGATTAGCAGATTAATTCAGGAAGTCTTCCTGTAGGAGAGGGCCTAGAGCTGGGGCAAAAAAAAAAAAAAAAAAAAAAAAAAAACGGGTAACAGAGATGTGATGTGGTAGAAGGAAAAAAGGCATAGAGCTGTTTTGTACAAGTGAGGAACTCATGTTTGTATGTGAGTGTGTATGTGTGTCATCAGGGGCAAAGCATAGAAAGGCTTGCTCCCTTCCTAAATTTGAGAAAGTGTTCTGGATTTGCTTTATCAACCTGCATTTTGGAGACAAATATGCCTAAGTCCTACCTCTGACACCACAAACTGTAACTTGGGCACAGCACTTTATTTTGTGAGTCCCAGGTTTCTCACCTGGGCAATAGGGGTAATAACAAGAACATGTACCTGTCAAGATAGTTAAGAGGGATAAGTAAGATGATAGGGCACCCTCACACAGGTCCTGACACATGGAAGACCTTTGTTAATTTTGGTCCTTCCGCTTTAAAAACCTGTATTGTATCCCGGGAACCCAGGACCCCTGAGTTAACAAATCTGTGAGGTTTACCAGCCTTTGCCATTTGAGCTTGATTGAGAGGCTTCTGCTCTCTGAGCTCCCAGGGTCAATAAATTACCAATTTAATGCTACAGGTTGCCTCAGAGTGCACGTGGATGTTACTATCAGGGGATCTGGTTTAGCAGGGGTCCAGATGGGATAAGAACATATTTCAGAGTAGAGCTAAACCTAGAGGGACGTGCCCTCAGCTGCCTTCTTCTCCAACATCGTCCAAGGAGTATGATTTAAGCCTGGAAAGCCCTGAAGATGAGAGTTTGCCTCATCAAGGTGACTCCATGTGGCTCTGCCCCAGCTTGGCAGTGTGGCTTGGGATGGCCACTCAGACTTTCTTCTCCCTTCCTCCTGATAGGGATTTAGCGCCATTAATTCAGTAGGTTCTAGCCATTTGAGCTCTGGCATGGGGCAAGAGGGCAAGCCACACTCACCTGCTGGCAGGAGCTGACTGCCATTGGAATTTCAGGAAAAAAGGTAGGCGGCTGAAAGCCTAATTCTTTGCTCCCACTTTTAGTTCCAGCTGTACTTGCATCTGACAAATCCAGGGTCAGAATACACACATACACACACACACACACACACACACACACACACACACATACATACATACAGGGTCAGAATACACACACACACACACACACACACACACCCCAGTTGTCTTTCTTCAAACACGGACTCTGTGGAGGTGGGGGAGGGGACTACTTGTTGCTCTTTCTCTGTGTCTCCGGGGGCAACCACGCTTTTCTGTCTCAGGAGGGGGTCTCCTGGCTGCTCTCCTAGAATGCCCCCTCGCTGCCTAAAGCAGAGGCACTGTGGGTTGAGATCGCCCCCTTCCTTCTGCATTTTTAGCATTCTCCCCTCTGGCGATCCCAGGCTGGGTTTCACCTGGGATCCCGGATACTGAAGCAAAGGAACGCCGCCTCCAGCCTCACACCTGGCTCCTGGGAGTTTAGCACTGTCTTCCTTCCACCTGGGGGGCAGGCTGTCAGGTCAGCCCCCAAGAAACCCCAACTAGCTCTCTCCAGAAAAGGCTGAAGAGAAAACTTGGAGAAAGTCCCCAGCCCCCACCAGCCCTTCTCCCCCGCTCTGCCCTTCCCCCGCAAGGCAGCCAGCCTAGCAGGGACAGGGAAGTGGGGCGAAGAAAGCCGGCAGACTCTGCGACCTGGGGGGCTTGTCCCTTTTTCCCGGAAGGCGGGGTGGGGGGGGAGGAGAATGGAGCCCCTCTCTGAGCCCCCCGCTTCCGTCCCCAGTTTCCAGATACCGGTCCTCGCCTCTCCGCGCCGCGCGCTGCCTCCTCTTCCCCGGTGCTAGCCGCGGCCGCTGGCATTTGGAATTCTGCCCACAAAAGGGGGCCTGGAGGAGGAGAGGAGGGACGGAGGCCGGCAGCGAGAAACGGCAACCGGAGTCCAAAACATCATGGGGAAAGGAAGCTAGCGGCGGCGGCGGTGAAGGCTGCGCCGCTGCGCCCGACCGCAGTGCATCAGCGTGGCCGCCCTGACATCCCCCAGGATGGTGAACATGGGGCATTATGCGCTGGTTAACAGGCTCCGAGCTGCTCAGAGACTTGTTTTAAGCATTTTCTCCCTCGCTCTCGCTTTTAATCTTGTCTCTAGTGGCGTGTGTAGGGGGGAGGACTTTATTTCCATTGGCTAAGCTCTCCCTTCCCACCCACAGCTCTTCCACATCACCTTGGTGTCTCCCTAAATAAAACCAGCCCTCCTTATCGCCTGGAAAAAATCAGGAGCTAGAGTTTGAATGGGTTTTACATAAACATTCACCCCTGTCAGCGTGCGGCTGGGATCTCAGGATAAACTCACAGCGTCTGGCCTGATGCTTGCCTTGCGTTCTCTTCCCCTGAACGTCAAGGTTTAAGCAGAGCCCGAGGACTGGGAACTCTTCTCTGAAATTCGATCAACCTGAAGCCAGTTGCGGAACTGCACAGGGTCCCGATGGACCTCAAGGAGAGCCCCAGTGAGGGCAGCCTGCAACCTTCTAGCATCCAGATCTTCGCCAATACCTCCACCCTCCACGGCATCCGCCACATCTTCGTGTATGGGCCGCTGACCATCCGGCGTGTGCTTTGGGCAGTGGTCTTCGTGGGCTCTCTGGGCCTGCTGCTGGTGGAGAGCTCGGAGAGGGTGTCCTATTACTTCTCCTACCAGCACGTCACCAAGGTGGACGAAGTGGTGGCTCAAAGCCTGGTCTTCCCAGCTGTGACCCTCTGCAACCTCAATGGCTTCCGGTTTTCCAGGCTCACCACCAATGACCTGTACCACGCAGGGGAGCTGCTGGCCCTTCTGGACGTCAACCTGCAGATCCCAGACCCCCATCTGGCTGACCCCTCCGTGCTGGAGGCCCTGAGGCAGAAGGCCAACTTCAAGCACTACAAACCCAAGCAGTTCAGCATGCTGGAGTTCCTGCACCGCGTGGGCCATGACCTGAAGGATATGATGCTCTACTGCAAGTTCAAAGGGCAGGAGTGCGGCCACCAAGACTTCACCACAGTGAGTACTTGGTTTTCAGCTTACTTTGTCTGGTCCTCTGGAGACGTGGTGCGCCGGTGGTCTCCTGCTTGGTTTGGGGTCTCCTTGTGCTTTGGAACAGGAGAGAGAGGAGTGCCTCAGCCGATGGCCACGAGGGTAGTTGGTACAGAGTTGTGGGAGCCAGTTGCAGCAAAGGCTACCGGCCGGGATGGAACACTGCTGTCAGTTCAAATATGGAGGGTGAGCGGGGGCTTGTGGTGGGGGAATAACTTCTTCAGATGTGCTGAATTGGCTTCCTCCCAGTCAGAGAGAGGAGGACTGGGCTGTCTGTTGTCCGGTGCGCTTGGTGTCCAAGCTGTGTAATTGGAACAGCTTGTCATTGATGAGGTGGCATTCTGTGTGTGTGCGCGTGTGTCTCCCTCTCTGCTCGGAAGTGGCATCAGGCACTGCATCCTGTGGGCTGGGCTGGAGCTAAAGCCGTCAGAGAAGGGGGTGTGGGGCCCAGGCAGCCTGCCTGGCTCCAGTGGCTTTGGGAGCTTGCTGGAGCAGGTGATGCTGCAGAGGTGTGGAAGTCTCCTTGCTTCCTTTTCTTGTGTGAATTCTGAGCTCCATGTGGGAAGAGGAGAGGCCAGGGGCCCCAAGGATCCATCTGATCTGTTGGCAGGTTGAAGCCAAGAGATGTTCAGAGTGTTTGGGCAGAGAGGAGGGTCTGGGAGGAGGCACGTGTGCAAGGCAGTCAGGGAGATGCCTGTGCGGGTGAACCAGTCCTGGCTGCCTTGTCTGGGAGCTTTGGCTTGAAACTCAAAGGCTTGGTTTTCTCTATGTATAATCGCTTAACGACGTGGATGCAGGAGGAGGGGTGCAGGGAGGGGGCGAACAGCTGTGGGAATGGAAAGCCTGGAGGAGGAGTGTGGAGCTGAGTAAAGAGGAAAAGCGGAGGGGGATGTGGCTTACGTTCAGCATGGGGCTTTCTGGAGGGCCAGAGAGGAAAGGTTGAGAGAAGTATTGCTGTCTGGGTTCTCTGCTCAATTAGTGGGCTGCTAGGCATAACTTGGCATGATAGGTCAGAGAGCAGCTGCTGTGACTTCTCCTTGATGCCAGGCAAGTCTGGGCATCAGGGGCCATGGGACCCTCCAGAAGTGCCTTGTGGCTGCTTCCCCCATAGCTACCTTAGGGAGGATTGAGAGCTTTTGAGTCTCAGCACCTTGAGCCAAAATGCAATTGCAAGTTGGGAATGGCAGGTATAGCAGTTGGGAAGGGACTGACCTGTGATCTCAGCACTTGTCTGGGGTCCTCTGCTTAATGAAGACACTTCTTACCTTTCCTGTGGTGCATCCATTCCCCACCCCCTCTTGGATTCACCAGCCTCTTGCTCTGAGGTTCTTTTAATGCTATAACCAGTCTCTGCCTACAGCCTCTGTGATTGCTGTTGGCTATCTCTGATTCTGGAAAAGCCCGGCGTGCTGGGAGCATTGCCTCTCGCCGTCTGTGTGAGAACTCCGTTGCTTGTAGAAGCTGTTTCGTATTATTCCTTTTCAACCTGGTAAGGAGAGCACGGCAAGATCAGCAGTAGTGCATGCTAAAGAGAAAGCCAGCCTGAGCTGGGGGAAGGGACCAGTAATATTGGAAGCCCTTCTAAATGGAGCAAGCAGGATCCTAAAACATGCCATGCACAAATGATGTCTTAGGTGGCTTGAGGAGAGATAGAGAATATGCCTTATTTTTGGAGGCTGAAGCCATCACTATATTCCACCCCGTTCTTTCTAGCGCCTGGCAACGCTCAGCTTCACCACTGTGCCGTGCAGCTTGGAAATGCACTCAGCTGTTCCTCTGTCTGCCTGAACACACATGGAATACACAGACGACACAGGGTGACACAGAAACTGTAATAGGTAGCAGACTCTGGGTTGAGTTTTCTTGCTTCCTCCTGGCTTCATGTCCAACTGGTGGCTTCTTCTGAATCCATGTCTAAGTTCCATTTAGAAGTAAATGTTTTTTGGACCCCAGGCTACTGTTTTATACTTGGCTGATCATTTGACTTGCTGGGGTCCCAAGTGGCCTTTAAGGTCAGGCCTTACAGGTCTCCTGAGCTTTTGACCTCTTTGTAATGTTTCCCAAATAGTGAAATTGCCTATGGAGAAGGTTTACTGCTCTGTCAGTGAGGTGTCATTATCTGCTGTCCTCACCAAGTTCAAGACTAATCTGTTTGAGTGTTCATTGCTTGGGCTGACACTCTATGTACGACCTTCCCCAGCATTGAAAAAGAGGGTGAGCCTCAGGGCTGCTGCTCACGTTATTCAGGGAGTGTCAGAAAAAGCATCTACTCCAGGACAGCCCAAGGAGGCTCCAGCACAGAGGCTGGGCTCTGCCCCCAGCTGGGCACAGTGGGCAGCAGTGCTGAGCCTTTGCAAGAGGGAACATGATGCTGAGTTTGCTCAGACCTTACAGTGAGGAGTCCTCCTCCTGACTCACTCTTTGTCCCTCTCCCTTTTTTTGGCCTGGGATATATGCATCATTATTTTTGGGCTGCTATACCAGAAGACAGCAGAGAGCTTGGACAGGTGGCTGTTGGAGAAGCCACCTGGCCGGCATTCTCTTATTCATTCTCTGCTGCCCAACCCTCTCCAGTTGGCTTATTTATGAGGCTCTGTCTGGGGTTGTACCATGCTAGGTGACCTCCTTCTCTAAGTGCAGTGGCTGACTTATTAGAGAAGTTAGGTATGGGGGAAGAGCTGTCACAAGTGGATGGCTTTTCTCTGTTTTTTTTTTTTTTTTCTATAAAGCATACCTAGCGGCATCTCCAGTGCTAATACTATAGCATAAGCTTCTTTATTCCAAGTTCTTAGCTGATGTGCAATGAAGTGCGTAATACCCTTTAATTAGTGAATGAGCCATGATTTTAGCAGAGTGAGAGAAGGCTGTGCGGAGGCTAAAAATCTCAGAAAAGCTAGGTGTGCGATGCTGACTACTGTGTAAACAGGTGTGCTTCATGCTCATGCAGGTACACTCTTAGCCCTCACCTAGGACAATTTGACTTCAGGTAAGTACCTATTTTTTCCTTCCTGGAAAAGCAGAAGATGGCTTGATTCCAGACTGTCTACTTAGAGGAGGTTGCCCCCTTGGCCTAGAGTGGAAGGAAGCAGGGAGGATTGTGCCTCTGGCCATGATGTTGGGTAATCTGAGTTCAAAATTAAGAGTGGAAAGTGAAAGACTGGAAGCCCAGCTATGGCACTGTCTTTCCTGTTCCCTGGTTGTATCTCACATCCTCTCTAGGTCTTGACTTGGTCATCTCACATGTGATGGTAATACGTGACTTTCTGACCCCAGCGTTGTTGGGAGGTGATTTATGGGAAAGTCCTTTTGTACAGTGTGCCAGCTACAAAGATGGAAGGCAGGGTTGGTTTCCATAGTAGCAGTCAGGCTATTGTTGCCCAGCCAAACTGTCCCGTTTGCAGGAGTCAGACTTGATGACTAATGCCATAGAAGATGAAACCAGGGAGGTAGAGGTAGCTACTTCTTTCTCTGTTTGGGGCGGTGGGTTTAAATCCAGCCCAATGGAGATGGAGTTTCTTAGAATGGAGGTCACAGTTGGGTTCAGTAGTTAACCCTTGTTGACAGGTGGTGACCCCACTGTTTGTGACCACGACGTGACTGTTTTACGTTGCTTCTCTGCTCATCACATTGGGGTTCATCTGACTCCAAGTACAGGAATACAAATGACACTTCAGTTTGCACGCTTAACCTACTTTCATAGTTGTGTGTGTTTGTATTTTAAATGTGAGATTTCTTAGGACATATATTTCTTTCTTTCCTTAACAAAAGAAAGGTCTCTCCACTCTGAGATCTTGTTAGAGGCACTTTACGGATCTTGTTAACTGACATCACCTAACATTATAGAGATGGTGGAGGTGAGAATCCCAATAGATTTCTGGGATTCTTGCACAAGGCCAAATGGGTCTATAGCTCATCTAGTCTAACCACCTTTAAAAAAAATTATTATTACCCTAGGAACATGTAGGAGAAGAATGTGAGTTTGGGGGAAAAAACCTGTGTCGGAATTCCAACTCTGCCACCAATTTGCTGTATATTTTTGCACAAATTTCTTAACCTTGGTTGTCTCATCTCTAGATAAGGAACAATAGTATCTACCACTCAGAGCTATTGTGCTGATTCAGTGACATAAAGTATGTGAAGGCCTAGTATGCCGCAGGTGCTTAGAGCAGGGTAGGTCCCTTGCTTCGCTTACTGTCCCAAAAGAGCTCACTCGACTCTCAGTCCAGTGCTTTGCCCACTAATCCATGCTATGGCTTTGGAGCGCAGGCAACTGCTGCGTGGTGATATTCTCAATTCTCATTATATGTTAAGCTTTCACTTTCCTCTGTGCTCTTCATATTAATTCTGCTGCTCCAACATCCTCTCCTTACCCACCATTTTGGCTTCCACATTGAATCTCATGCTGCCAAATTCAACTCTAGGAAGCTCGTTTGTCTTGTGCCAGCCACCCCCTGCCCCCACCATGGGAATGGGTGACCTACCCACCCTGTGCACAGCTTTTATGGCAGTGTGTCATAGTGTTTCATGCCTGGTTATTCCTTTGTCAATCAAATAGAGCACCTATTGTGCAGTGTGATAAAAATAGACTAGAGCCTTGCCATTGTAGAGCTCCCAGCCCATTTCCCACCCCCTCCAGATGAGGTGATAGCGGAGTGCAAGAATGTAGTATCATTAAACCCAAAATCTGCATACATCATGCTAAATGCAGGGCCTGCCCCCAGGAAATACCATGACACAGGCGTGGCTTGTTGGTTGAATAGTTAACTTGCTGTTTCTGGAATGAACCCAGAACCCTTTGCTCATGGACCTTTCCTACTCCTTTACTTTTTATACCTTTTCCTTCATGTCTATTTATCGAAATCCTAGTCATCTTTCAAAATCCAGCTTTACCATCACTGTAGCCTTCTCCAGGAAACCATTGCCCATCCCCTTCCCATTCCCATAATCTAAATTGCTCTCTTCCTCTTCTGTCTTCTAAACAGCATTTTGGTTTATTCCTCTGTTAGAACAGTCATTATGCTTTTTCTTGCATTAGAATCATGAAGTGCTTGGGCTAAAAGGGACCTTAGAAATGATTTAATTTAATACCTGAGTTTTTTAACCACTGACAATTTTTAATTTTAAAAAGTTTATTAGTAAAAGGTCCATATATTTATGATGTATAACCTTGTTTGATGTACGTATACAATGTGGAGTGGCTAAATGTAACGATTTAACATATGCATTACGTCATATGCTTACCATTTTCTTTAGGAGGTTGGTAAAAACACTTAAAATGTACCCCCTTAGCAATTTTCAATTTAACAATATATTGTTATCAACTGTAGGCATTATGATGTACAATGGATTTCTTGGGCTTGTCGAAGTGAAATTTTATGTTCTTTGACCCGTATTTCACTTATCCAGCCCCCATTCCTCAGTCCCTGATAATCACCATTCTACTCTCTGTTTCTATGAGTTTGATCTTTTTAGATTCCACACATAAGTGAGATAATGCAGTATTTGTCTTTCTGTACCTGGCTTATTTCACCTTACATAATGTCCCCCAGGTTCATCTATGTTGTCACAAATGACAGGATTTACTTCTTTTTTAAAGGCTGAATAGTATTCCATTGTGTATATATATCACAAATCTTTATTTATTCACCTGTCAGTGGATACTTAGGTTGATTCCATATCTTGGTTTTTGTGATTAGTGCTGGAATAAACATGGGAGGGCAGAATCTCTTTGACATGCTGATTTTATTTCCTTTGGATATATACCCGGTGGTGGGATTGCTGGATCATATGGTAGTTCTATTTTTAATTTTTTGAGGAACCTCCATGTTGTTTTCCATAATGGCTGCACTAATTTACATTCCCACCCTTGGTGTACAGTGGCTCACCTTGCTCCTTTCCAACGTTTGTTATTTTTTGTATTTTTGACAACAGCTATTCTAACAAGCGTGAGGTAATATCGCATTGCTAACCAGTGATACTTTTTACAAATTGCATATTTCTTTTTCTCCCTTCCTCATAAGACCTGATGTCTTCACTCATCCTTGTATTCTCGGCACCTGGAATTGCTTAGCACATAATTGTCGAACTGTTTCTTCAGAGTTTGGGAAAAGTGGGCTTGAAGTTTTTTTAATGTAAGGTAACTCTAGCTGATCTATGGTGAAATTGTTGTTTTCCAACTTCCTTTTTCATCATGAGTAGCCAGGATTCCACCTGCACTGGGATGACTTGTCCCATTATTGTTATTGCTTACTCATATGCTTTCTGATTATAGAAGTAATCCTTGCTTATTGGAGGAAATTTGGGAAGTGTGGGGAATAAAAAAAAAATGGAGAAGCCTGGGCAATATGGTGAAACCCCATCTCTACAAAGAAATACAAAGACGAGCCAGGCATGGTGGCACACGACTGGTCCCAGCTACTTGGGAGGCTGAGGTTAGCTTAAGACTGGAAAGTTGAAGCTTCAGTGAGCCATGATCACGTCACTGCAGTCCAGCCTGGGCAACAGGGTGAGACCCTGTCAAAAAAAAGAAGAAACAAAAGAAAAGAAAAATTGCCCTTGCCCTTAATCTCACCCCAGGTATAATTACATATATTATTTTAGTATTTTGGGAGTACTCCTATTCAGCCATGCAGTGTGTGCATGTGTGTGTATTACCAGGCCTGGGACCGCACTTTCTGTGCATCTGTGTCCTGTCGGCTCTCCAGTACATGCCCAATCACTGTTAGCTTGCTCTCTTCTTGAGTCCCCTGGGTAGTCTTGAGGTCATTAGGAGATTCCTTCCTTTTAGGCTCAAAACTGAACACCAGTTACTCTCCTTTGGTGACACTTTATTAATAGTATGGCTGCTTGTTTATCTGATGCCATTTTGGTCCCACTGTTTTTTGAATGTTTGCTAAGGTACACTAGAGATGTGCTCCTTTATACCAAGTCACATGTCCTGACAGGCCCAACCCTGCTTCATGAGGAGGCCCAACTTTGAGTCAACTCTGATTCTTCTTGCAAGACCATCCACACTGCAAGCCTCAGCACACAGATGTAGATCCTGACTCTCCCCTATATCTAAAGTCCCTAGGTTCTATGTCAAAATGGCCTAAATTGCAACAAATGCAAAATAGATAATTTCTCATATTCCTTAGGATGCCCCGAAGTCTTGTGAGCATTTGACATGCCCTTGGAGAGGCAACCTTTGTCAAGCTAAGCAAGTTTTCCATGATGCCAGCCTCTGTTGGGATCTTCCACTTTGCAGAACTTTAAGCTGTAAGCGCTCTGAAAGTCATGCTTTCAGGGACACATCAA
The DNA here is from genome assembly GCF_009761245.1 of Sapajus apella. NCBI lineage: Eukaryota > Metazoa > Chordata > Mammalia > Primates > Cebidae > Sapajus > Sapajus apella. The sequence goes on from NW_022436952.1 coordinate 33,669,291, forward strand.
ATTCTTTCTGATGTAATGAAGGGGTAAGACAATGACTGAGAGCCGACTATTTTGATTACCCACATCGTCTACTTGCAAAGAAAAAAACCGAAGCTACTGCACAAGTTAGTAGATAATGTCTAGTCGATTGTTGGGTGAATCTGTATGTCTGTGCCTCTTCCTCTGGAAGATCTTAGACCTCTAGAACTGCTTAGAAAGCTACCTGTAAGCTTATTGACTGGGGCATTGATTTCTTTCTTCCTCTCTATTGTAGTTCTCTTTTTCCCCTCTACAGAAAGTTCTTCCATTAGTGAAGAGTTGAATTAAAAAAAAAAAAAATTGGTAAAGTGAATCCAAGTTTGTTACTGATTTCTTTTGTAAGAGATGAAATGTGATCCATTAAAAAAATCCAGGCTGGGCGTGGTGGCTCAAGCCTGTAATCTCAGCACTTTGGGAGGCCGAGGCGGGTGGATCACGAGGTCAAGAGATCGAGACCATCCTGGTCAACATGGTGAAATCCCGTCTCTACTAAAAATACAAAACATTAGCTGGACATGGTGGCACGTTCCTGTAATCCCAGCTACTCAGGAGGCTGAGACAGGAGAATTGCCTGAACCCAGGAGGCGGAGGTTGCGGTGAGCCGAGATGGCACCATTGCACTCCAGCCTGGGTAACAAGAGTGAAACTCTGTCCCAAAAAACAAACAAACAAACAAACAAAAAACACCTATAGTCCCAGCACTTTGGGAGGCCCAGGCGGGCAGATAGCGAGGTCAGGAGACTGAGACCAGCCTGGCCAACATGGTGAAACCCCGTCTCTACTAAAAATACAAAAATTGACCAGGCATTGTGGTGCAAACCTGTAATCCCAGCTACTCAGGAGGCTGAGGCAGGAGAATTGCTTGAACCCAGGAGGCGGAATTTGCAGTGAGCCGAGATTGTGCCACTGCACCCACCACAGCCTGGGCAACAGAGCGAGACTCTTGTTTAAAAAAAGAAAAAAAAAAAACCTTCAAAGACTGAATTGGTAGCATTTAGCACTAAGTTTGCCATTATAGGTGGTGCTCCATAGAGCAGCCCCTATGCCAAAGTCCCAAGCTTCCCATTCCCTCCAGGAGACTAAAACAATATCACCTGAGTCCAGAGAGACCTGAAAGTTTGCTGTGTGCTTTTGCTTTTCTGCAGGTTGTTTATGTTTGATGGAGCAGGGTTAAAACATCTAACTTGACCAGCAAGGCCGTTTGACCCAAGATCTATTACAACCTGAGACCAAGGCTATATCACCCCTGCAAGTTGGAAACTCCATTTATCATATTTCACTCATGCATTTGCCTTAAAACCATACAGACTGGGCTTAGTGGTTACTGCATAGTGGCTGCCTCCAACGCTCAGATATACTACATGGTTATTATATGATAAATCGAAATTCTCTGATAAAAGCCTGTTTATCAGGTTGGGCTTTATTTGAGCACAACATTCCCCAAAGTGTCATTATTTGGATGCTGAAGCATCTTTCCATCTCCCAGTACTTATTTTCTCCTGATTTAGATATATTCTCTATTGATTGCCTCAGTAGCCATTGAAATTTATGCTCAGAAGAAATTAAGCATGTAACAGAGAAGCAATGTATTTGCCTGAATTTATTGACCTCTGTTAATTTAGTTGCACAACCTTCGGGGGAGGTAATAAGCCTCAATGGGCCTCAGTTTGCTTATCTGTAAAATGAAGGTGTGGAATTAGGTGGTTTGTAAGGACTTGCCAATAGAACATAATAAACATTTGTTTTCTGATCCTACGTTTGTTTGCTGAAACTCAAACTTTAACTTATGTTGGAAATGGAGAGGAGTTGCTGGTCATTTGCAACCAGATCTATTTATCTATCTATTTGCTTGTTTAATTATAACAATTTTATTTAGATAGATATGTACAATGGAAGCAGAAACACCTAGATGCACAGTGGGATGAGGGAGGCACAGAATCTTGCTCTCAAAATCCTTTTCAGGATCCGTAATATGAGTGGCTGAAGCTCATTGGTCTGACTCAAAATTTGCAGCACAGTAGTCTGGTAGTTGAGAGCGGTGATCCACTTTGGGTCTTACCTGCATGAATTAGTAAGTGTATCTGTGGAAGATGCTGTTGGACAGCCCAGATCCTTGTTACTGCAGCTGTACGTAGGGCACATAACAGCTTAATCTGTCTTCGTGGGGAGGCTGGCCTTTGGTTGGCAGGTGCTGCCTCTCCTGGGGACATCTGGGAAGTTATTCACCTCCCCACCACCTGGGGGCAGCCAGTGGCCAGTGACTGACAGACGGAAGTGCGGAATGCCAGTCATCTGGTCTCAAGATGGAATACATTGTGGTGTAGTTTACACTCAGTGCTTCCTGTGGGATCAGGCTGAGCTGAATTTCTCCTGAAATCACATTCATGCTTACCGTTTTTCCTGCCGTGCCTCTCCCTTCCTGCTTCTAGGCTTTTCCTGAGCGTACTCCTTCAATAAATCACCTGCAGAAGGTATGCTGTCTCAGGCTCTGCTAGGGAACCCAACCTGTGTATTGATTAGTTTTAGTTTCTTCATCCATTTGGTAACATAGAAAATAGCCTAGGCATGTGGACCTAAGTATGGATTAGGAAAAAAAAATACCTTTAAAAACATCTTTTAAACTTGTGACTTTCAAAATCTGCGTCTTCAACTCGAGACTGATAACAATTTCCAAGGATGACCTTCATAACTCAAATGAGCATCTCTCTGATTAGAATTCACTACTCTAAGCACAGCTGGTTTGTTCCCCCTGGAGTTTTTTGCCCAAAGAAAGCCCTTGCCAAGGTTTCCCATCTCCTAAGAGCTGAGCCATCCCCATTCTCCCATCTGTTAGATGCCCCTCAATTGTTCATATTCTAGCACACCCTTTACCAGCACCTGCATTCTCATTTCCTAAGTTTGTTCTCTCTGAAAACTTCCCTTTTCTACCCTTCTACCAGCCTTCACTTTCATTTCCTCTTGAATGTGCATCAGTCTGGCTTCAAGCCACGAAGAGGAGGCTATGCGTTTGATGTTGGCAGTGTCTTGGGCCCATCTGTAAAGTGGGAGGCAGTGGGAGATGCATGGCTGACCAGAGGTGATGCTCCTCATATGTCACAGAAACCATAGGTGATGAGGAGCGTTTGAAAGAACTCAGACAGTTCAGCCTGAAAAGCGAAGTGGGTGACTCAAGGGCAGTATGAGAGCTGTTTTAAAACACTTTGAAGGCAATCATAAACAAGAGGAACATGGCTTTCTCTGTGTGAAGCCAGAGGACACAGCTAGCACCAATGGGTGGGTAAAAGTTCAGAGAGGTGGATATCAGCAGACTGGAAGTTGTCCTGGAAGTCTAGAGCACGCTGTACCCTGCCATCTGCTCTAGCTGAGGCCAAGCGATTGCTTATTGGCAATGCTGTAGATGTAGATCGATGTCACGTAAAGGGTTGGATTTAATGACCTCTAAAGTTACTTCCAACTCTGAGAGTCTTTGATTTATTTCCTTCCTGAGCAGATAGTTGGGATCAGAGGTGAGGACCATTGACAGATAGCATTGGAAAAAAACTGATAATAGATGCCAACATGTCCAGACTACAGAACCACCCCATTTCCCAATACTGTGTAGTCTTGAAGTTAAGTGTTTCAGAAGTCAGGAATAAGAGTGGTACCACACGAGACTCTCTAGAGACAAAAGAGTGGATATTTCAGCTCATCCAGAAAGAGGGAAGTGTGTGGCTGGTGAAAGCCAAGGATTGAAGGGGCTGTTAAATGACCTGGGTCTCCTAAAGTGTGTATGCATGGCTCCTCAAGAGGCAGTTCCCAGAGGAATTTGTTATAAATTCTGGGAGCTAGAGCCAACCCTAGAGAGTAAATCTTAGGTTGTGGTTGGGCATGGCCTGGCTCCTTGTGGAGGGCTGCAAAGACTGAGAGGTTTATGGACTGGAGGTAACTCTGGGTGTGGTAGGGCTAGAGATAGACCCAGCTATAGGAGTTTGGCAGGAAGCTAATCTGGCAGGGAGAATGCCCTGCCCAGGAGCACTGATGATAGACAACAAAGGGACATTTGGGCTAGGGGAGCCTGGCAAATGTTGGAAAGATGAAGAGCTCTGGCACCTGAGATAACAACATAATGAGGTATTCTAGCCTCATGGTACAATCCTGGAATTTAGTGCCAGACAGGTGTAGGTTCCAGATTTGCATGAACTTGTGCAAATTACTTAACACCTCCAGACTTCAATTCCCTCGTCTATTAAATAATAATAATACTGGTACTTCATAGGATTGTTCAAAGCAATTTAGTGAAATAATATAAGTAAAACTTTTAGCATTATCCCAGATGTAGAATTTCAGCTCTTTTATTACTGTTGCTGCTTTTATTTTTACCAAGATGAGATGGTGATACAACATGGTGACAGGAGACCCAGGAGCAAAAGGATTTTTTAGAAATTAGTGTTGACAGTGTAATATCAGGAATTCCCAAGAGAGCCTGGGGGAATGAGGCTGTGACCAAGCCAGGGACTCCTGCCCTGTAATAGCAGCTCCTGCTGTTAGGGTTGAGCATAAGCTACTGCAGACACGCGGGTCCCGTCAAAAATAACAGTCCTTTTGTGTGTTCATCATTGTGTAGCTTACAAAACCTGTTAATAATGGCTAACATTTTCTGAGCACATACTGTATCCCAGGCACTGTTCTCTGCACTTTTCATGGAATACTTCATTTGGTCTTCACAAAAGCCATGTGAAATATATAATATTTGACATTTTTTGTATGGAAAAAAATTGAGGTTTAGAAAGTGGAAGAATTGGCCTGTAGTCACTTATCTTGTAATTGGTTGAAGCAGGTTACAAATGAAGTATCTGGGTTCATATTCTAAATGCTTTCTAAGATGCTATTTGATCCTCACAATAACTCTGAAAGTAGAAAATGTACTGTCTTATTCTGTTTTGTGTTGCTATAACGGAACACCGGAGACTGGGTAATTTACAAAAAAACAAAAAGGAAGTTAAGTTAACTGATGATTCTGCAGGCTGGGAAACTCAACACTGAGCAGCCACATCTGGCAGCTTCTGGAAAGTCAGGCCTACTGCAGGCATATGCCCAGATCCCGGAGACATGGTGCTTGTGATATGCAGACATCATGACTGCAAGATCCTAAGCCCATCTTCACCTACAAAGGCAAAGTTTCATTCACAAGTTTGATGCCCAGTGTTCTGGCTGTACTCCCGTTGAAACCAGCTGTCCCAAAGATGCATGACATCAGCCCAGAAACCACCTGAATATTCATGAAAAGAAAAGGTCTGCTGAGGGCCTTGTGCTGCATCAAAACATGGCAGAGAAATGGAGGGGAACCAGATGCATGCAAAAAAGGCAAAACACAATGGGCAACCTTCCTTTATAACAATCTGCCCTCATAGTAACTAATTCTTTCCTATAAGAAGTAACTCAGTGTAGCAAGAAAGACATTAATTCATCTTAATGATGTAATCAGCCCTTAAAGGGACCATCCCCCAATACCACCACATTCAGGACAATGCTTCAACCTGAGTTTTTGTGGGGTCATACTATATATATTCAAAGCATAGCATGTACCAATATATCAGTTTCGCAGTTGAACATAGGTAAGGCTCAGAGAAGCTTAGTGACTGGCACAAGGTCACTCAGTAAGAAAGTGGCACCATTAGGAATTAGAGTTCATGTCTTCTGATTCCCTTTGGGGGTTCTCTGTAAATACATCATGCTTTTTTTGTGCAGGGCTGAGCTGAATGAAGTCAGGCCAGTCATCAGCAAGTCTCCAGGTCTTAGTTCAAAAAAGTCAGTCAGGGCCCAAGGCCCCTGTTTATCAATATCCTCCTCTTGGAAGCAGAAGCCTGGCAGCTGCTGGACCTGAAGGAAAGCAGGGATGGTAAGTGGAGAGGATGCTTCAACTTGATGCTGTTAGGCTCAGCTTTCCAGGTAGCCGTCTAGCTATTACATGCATCCCTTGCCCTTGTGCAGGTAAACAGAGAGGAGGTGAAGTAGCCCCAGCTCTGTGTGGCAGAAGGCAAAATGAAGGGTTTGGGGCTGCAAGGCAATATTCTAGCTTTCCAAAACAAGGCCTTCCAGCCACAGTTCCAGGCTCAGAGGGGAATGAGCAGCACAAATGTAGTCAAAAGACTGTGATTCTGAGAGATGTCCCAGTTTAGACCTTTTCTTTTGATAAATATGCAGGTGGCTTCTAGGCTGATGTCATGCATCTTTGGGGAAGTTGGTTTTAGTGGGAGCACAACCAGGACACTATGCATGAACTTTGTGAATAAAACTTTCTCTTTTCTGCGGAAGTTAGGCTTAGGATCCTGCAACCATGATATCTGCAAATCACAAGAACCATTGTCTCTGAGAGCTGGGCATATGATTATGGTACTCCTAACCTTCTAGCTCTGCCAGTCTGGACTAATTTTTAGTTCTCTCTTACCTTACCCTGATTCTGTGCTTGGGAATGTGCAGGTGGAGTGCCAAGCCATTTTACAGCACTTGCCTCAGGAATGTAGAGAACCTGGAGAAGTCTCTTCTTGCCAGGATAACAGTTGACATTTCTCCAAGTTGCCAACTAGTTTTCTCAGGAGTCTCCCATTAGGAAATGAATGTCCCTATCCAGATGTGCATGTGATTCTGCTACACTAGCTCTTTCCACCTTCACTTCCCCATATTAAATTTCACTCTAGGTGGAAGAAATAACTTTATAACAAACAGATATGTGTCAGGCAGCAGGTGGCAAGAGTTCAGCATTGAGAGCTTCAACTTCTGCTTCTGAATCAGTGACTTGATTTTTGAATGTCCAGCCCAAGATTGCTGTAATTGACAAATTTGCAAGTGTCATGGGTAAGAGCTGGAGATCTGTAGAGAGACTATTGATTCATATACTATCTGAGCGACCTAATGATTATATGCTACAATTGTATACTACTTTGATGACCCTAAGTATGTTGTTTAATTAGATTTGGGGACAATTAAATAATCTGTAAACTATATAGCACAGTAGGCTTCAACCTATGTGAGTTTTTTTTCTCACGCTTCCATCTCTTGTCATCCCTGCCTACACACAACTTTTTAGCTTCTAATCTAGCACTATATTTTTTTCTGTCTCTTTCTTTCTGTTCTGTGAACAAGAGGTTTTTCTCTTGGGATACTCTGGGCTGTGTTCCCCACTGGATATAGCAGTTGAGGGGCCTCTCTTGGAGCAGGAGCGACTGGACAGGGACTCCAGCATGCCCACTATGGTACACAGGTAATTTCAGGTTTCCACTTTTTCCTTGATGTCCCTGAGAGATGCCCATTTCTATTTTCACAGAGTGCAAGAAGGCACTGGAAGTAATAGAATCTTCTAAAGTTCGGGCCAAGATGGTTTTCTTGGAATGATTTCCTAGCAGAATATCTTCAATCCCCTGGGCCTGTTAGCTATTTCAGGGACATTTTAAGTGGCTATTAACAAAATGTTGAATTATGGCTGCAAACTCCTGGGAGCTCAAATGACATTCACATGAATCACAGGTGAGGTCTGTGCAGTCAAGGCTGCCACAGTGGGCTGAGATTAAACAAACAGGGGCCATTGTTCTCCCCAGAGCAATGAGGCAAGAACGCCATTTCTTAGAGCCTATGATTTCAGGCAATCTGGCCCTTAGATGCAGGACACTGTGTTCCAGGACACATAGCTCATTGCTGCAGGGCAGACAGATGCTCTCTGGTTTGCAGAGAGGCATATTTCAGTTTAACGTCTGCAAGAATTTACTCACGCTCAGCATGTCCAGGAATCTACCAGCCAATCTCCAGGGTTATGAGTTGCCCAGCACATTGATTCAACAAACATTTACTGGGTGTTACCTATATTCTAGACATTGTGCTAGGCCCAGGAGAAGTGGAAAAGACTAATACCCAGTCTAGGCATTCAAGGAGCTCACAGTCTCATGAGGAAGCTAGACAGTAAGCGAAAGATTACTTTACACGAAATAATTAGTTTGCCCAAGCTCCAGAGGTAACACAGGGTAGGCTCTGAAAATTTTCCAAAAGGATATGAGAGCTAAATTTTATTCTTTCTTTTAAAAAAAGAATTGGAAACAATTTCAAGCACATAGATGTTGCAAAACTAGCTTGAAGAATTCCTGTTTATCCCTCACCCAGAAGTTCAATGGTGGTCCTCTAAGGTCCTTCTTGGCTACACGAGTCCATCCAGGACCCACTCCTCTTGCCCAGTTGTCAAGTTTCCCCTGACTCTGCCTTTACTCTCACACTGTTTCTGTTTCATTTTGATTTTCATGCCCTTGAATTTTTTTTTGTCATTCAAGGCCAGTCATTTTGCACAATGATCTTCAATTTTGGTTTGTTCAATGTTTCCTCTTGATGAGACCAGATATGATTTTTTTTTTTTTGGCTGGAATTTCACAAAACTGATGTGGAATTCTCATTGCATCCTATCTGGAGGCATGCAATATCTATTTGTGCTAATACTGACAGTGTTAACTTTTATCACTTGATGAAGGTGTGTCTTCTGGGGAGATACTTTGAGGCTATGTACAATTCCATTTCTTATTACTCCCTCACCCTCTGGTTTTATCATCCATTCATTTTTCTTGCTTGAATTATTACAATGATCCTTGCCAAATGGTGGTTTTCAAATTCCATCATCCTTTCTACGTGTATTAGTTGGCTTTCTGAAATACAGAAGAGCTTTTTCTTTTTTCTCTTTATTTATTTACGTTGGTGTAGACTCATAGATTTCTACTTTATTCAATGTGTTTTAGTCTGCTACTATTGTCATTTATTTTGAAACTTGAATTTTCCCACATTTGGGAACCCCTTCCAGCTGACTTTTTTGTGCTTTTGACATTTCCCTGTATTTTTTTTTAAAGTTTCTTTTCTTATGCAGCTAGACGTTCAGGATCATTTTCTTCTTTTCCTTCCTCAGTCCTGTAATCAGCCAGTTCTCTAACAAACCTCGGTTCATTTGAATAGGAAATGCTATTTAGAACCAAGATCCGAGTTGTAGGTATGCTCAGTACTACGAGGGTGTAGCTGCTTCCAGACCTTCTCAGTGGACAGAGCTAGGTTATTTACATCTACATTTACAACTACATTTACAACCTGGAATTTTCACAGATGCCACTGGTTCCAGTATAACACCACAGGGTTCATTCCGGCTTTCCCTTTTGTCCGTCTGTCCCTGCTTTCTCTAGCAGTAGGAAACTTGTGTCCTGTCATCCTCGGGTTATTTACTTACACTCAGTTCTCTGGAATGGCGCCTGTCTTCCTATCCCACTGGGCCTCTGCTCTGCTTGGATGCCCTCCTCTCCTCCTCTCCAGTGCCCTTCTTGTGTGTGTTCTGGCTGCTACCAGCCTGCCTTTCATTCATATTCAAATTTCCCCAATTGTCCCCAAAACATGTTTACAGCTTTCTAACTTTTAAAATTCAGGACCCATTGAAGATACAATCAAGATTCATGTGTTGTATTTGGTTATTTTGTCTCTTTTAATGAAAAAGCTCACCCCCCACCCACATCACACACATAGTTCTAAAAATAACTTTGTTGAGATGTAATTCTTATTCCACACAATTCACCCGTATAAAGTGTACAATTCAATGGGATTAAATGCATTCAAAGCATTCTGAATTTTAGAACATTTTTATTACCTCACAAAGAAACCCAGTACCCATTATCAATCACCCTGCTTTCCCAGTTTTCATCAATCCCACCCCTAGGTAATCATTCATCTGTTTTCTGTCTATAGATTTTCCCATTCTGGACATTTCGTGTAAATGCAGGCATATAGTGTGTGGTCTTTTGTGATATATTTCTTTCATTGAGTACAATGTTTTCAAGGTTTAATCATGTTTTAGAATGCATTCATATTTCATTATTTCGTTTCCTTTTATCATCAAATGATATTCTACTCTATGGATACACCACATTTTATTATGCATTCACTGTATACCACATTTTATTTATCCATTTATCAGTTGATGGGCATTTGAGTCATTTCCATTTTTTGGCAATTATAAATAATGCTGCTATTCATACATCTTTTAGTGTTGACTTTTGGAAGAAAAAAAACCAGTTGTCCTATACAGTGATCCCAAATTATAAATCTATCTGATTATTTCCATGTGGTGTCACTTAACTTGCTCTTCCCTCTCCTGTATTTTTCATAAAGTAGAAGTTAGACTTAAAAACGTGGTGAGATTCGGGTCCAAAGTGATAATTTCTTTCACTAGAGATGCTAAGATAATAACTGCTAGGTAGCTCCATTGCCTCATCTCTCATCTGCAAGTCATCTCCCATCATCTGTCAGATCATACTATGCCACCTTTAAATATTTTGTTTGTGCTGAGTTGAATCTGAATTAGTAATTTCATTAGAGTTTTCAAAATAGTGATTTCCCAATTCTATAATTCTACGTGTATCAGCTGACATTGTATTAGAAGGAAGAAAGTTCACTCATCAACTGGGGATCAACTACAGTTCCTTCTATGTAGGTAAGATAAATGCTTATTCTTATCCTTTAATTACTGGTTTTCAGAGAATAGGGTTGTGTAATAATTTCCAGGCTGGGCTTTGAGGGATGATTAATTCTCAGATGGACAAGGGATAAGATATTCACTAGAGTTGAACAATGGCTAAGAGAACGGGTGTAGGTAAAAGAAGAGAGAGAAGGCTGGTAGGACTCCACTCAGCCGTAGTCAAGGCAACCAGTCTCCTTCTGGATCCTGTGATATCCCATGGCTCTTCATTTCCCAGATATAGCTCTCTCACTAGTCCAGAGCCTGGGCAGGGCTGGAGCAGAGGTGGCAGGCACTGGGGTTATTGGAGAAGGGCAGTGACAGCACTGACCACGTGTTAAAAAGCTCAGGAAGTGTCCAGCATGAGGATCCCAATTATTTAGCCTGCCCCTTCTCATCTTGTCTGTTCTCTGGCACCTCTTCCTAATTGGTGCCAATGCTTGTGCTTCCATGTGTGGGTCTCCAGGGAATTCATTCAGCAGATCCTCCTCAGTGAGTGGGAGAGATGGGGGAGCAAAGGAAATCTTCACATTCGGATTTCATTTAATGAAACTACCTGGATAAATGATGAAGGTAAAACATTTACTGAGCACTGGCTATATGCCAGGCAATGTTTAAAGCACTGCGTATGTTTTAATGCATTGCATCCTCCCAGTGATGCAATCAGGGAGGTACTTTGACTCTTCTCATTCTGTATTACGAACTGAGGTACAAAAGATGAAGGAAGCTGACAAGGTCTCACAGCTCATGGTCTCATGCAGTCCCCTGTTCTGCCTTTCTAGGTGGGGTGCATGAAGAAGAGCTTCTGCTGGGAGGGGTTAGTTTCATATTCTTCTGCCCCTGGCTTGTATTTCCCTGGATAATTAGATAATCAACAGCTCACTGGCTTTGACCCTAGAGGGTGAGACTTGTGGGTGCAAAGGAGTCTAAATGTTTGTGTCCCCCACTAAATTCATATTTTAAAATCTTAACCCCAACCTGATAGTATTAGAAGGTAGGGCCTGTGGGAGATGATTAGGTTGTGGGGGTGGAGCCTTCATGAGTAAGATTAGTACCCTTATAAAGAGGTCCTAGAGAGACCCACCCCTCTTTCCACCACAGGAGGACACAGCTAGAAGGCACTGTCTACGAATCAGGAAATGAGCCCTCCCCAGACACTGAATCTGCCAGCACTTTGAGCTTGGACTTCCTAGCCTCCAGAATTATAAGAAATGAATCTGTTATTTATAAGCTACCCAATTTATGTTGTTCTACTATAGCTTCTTGAACAGACTAAGACAGGAGTGACGTGGGGTGGAGCTCTTATGGGGGGAGAAGCACCCAGTGGACACAAACAAGACTGTGCCCAGGAGCCCTCAACCTGATGGTCCACAAACGAGAGATTTCCTCCGTTCGACCTGCTCTCTGCCTTGCCTCCACAGGAGCACTAGTTATCTGGCATGCTAATGAGCCCAGAGAATTAACATGGAATATGTATAATGATGATTTTAGTTGATGGATTTAAAGCTACCTTCCTGGGAAAATATAATTCAGTCTGTTGTCTGGGAAAGCATCTTGGAATCAAATAGAACATATTGGCTAAAGTCTCAATTTTGGAGGACCAAGCACATATCTACCATGTGCAGTTAATTCAACCTGATGTTTACTTATTCATTCATTTTGCCTGTTTTGTCCAGGATGTATACAGCATGTCCCCTGCCCTCAGTGGAATTTCATATTGCTAGAAGGTTACAGATATACAAACATATAATTTTAATTAAAACTGTCATGAAAGAATTATCTATACTGTGCATGGCAGAGGAAGCTAGGGCAGGGGGAGAGAGTGATTCGTTCCTTATGGGGGATTGGAATGAAGTCCATAAAGTCTCATGAGAAAGGTAGCATTTTAGCTCTGCCTTCAAAAGGAGTAACAAGTGAAAAGAGCAGGTGAGGATCTTCCAGGGCCAGGGAAATGTGCCAATGAAGTTACAAGACAGGTGGGTCCCGGGGGACAGAGTATGCAAAATGTGGGCTTAGGCGACAATGCTGCATGGGTAGGCCAGAGACAGGCTATGAGGGACCCCATGGTGTCTGAGTATTGTCTGTGCTGATGGAAAAAGTCAAACTCTCTAAAACATTTAAAGAGGTTTATTCTGAGCCAAATATGAGTGGCCATAGCTCATGACACAGTCTCAGGAGGCTGTGAGAACTCGTACCCAAGGTGGTTGGGTTATAGCTTGGTTTTATACATTTTAGGGAGACAGAAGTTACAGGGAAAGATGTAAATCTTTGCCTGTAACTTCTGTCTCCCTAAAATGTATAAATCTTGGCCTGTAACTTCTGTCTCCCCAATACATGTAAGGAACAGATTGGTCCAGCCCAGAAAGACAGGACATCTCAAAGGGGGAAGGGGGGCTTCCAAGTCACAATTGGATTCAAAGATTTTCTGATTGGCAATTGGTTAAAAGAATGAAGCTTTGTCTGAAGAGTTTAAGTCAGCATAGGGAAATGCTTGAGTTAAGTAAGTAGGATTGTGGATGCCAAGGTTCTTGTTATGTAGATGAAGCCTCCAGGTAAGGTAAGAGGCTTTGGAGAGAATAGACAGAAAATGTCTCTTAGAAGGTGTCAGACTCTGAGTTAAATCTCTCCTGGATCAAGAAGAGACCTGGAAGGGTAAAGGGATTCTTAACAGAATGCAAATTTTCCCCATAAGAGATGGCTTTGCAGGGCCATTTCAAAATATGTCAAAAAAAAATGTATTTTGGGGTAAAATACTGAGATTTCCTTCAGGGCCTGCTATCTGTCATGTGATGTTATCCATCAGAGTCAGGATAGAGTGTAGTATCTTATGGCTACAAAGAGTCTGCTTTGTCAGTCTTACAATCTTTGTTTTAATGTTAATGCTGGTCAGCTGTGCCTAGACTCCAAAGGAGGAGGGCCTAAGTAAGTATGCCTGACTCCTGCCTTGCGTCACTGCCTGAACTAGTTTTTCAGGTTGCTTCGGGGTCCTCTTGGCCAAGAGAGCTCCATTCAGTTGGTGGGGGTGCTTATAATTATTTTTTGGTTTACATAGGCAATGGGGAGCTAGTGAGCATTCTCAATGATAAGGTTACATTTTTCTTTTTTCTTTTTTTTTTTAGAATAATGATTGGCAGCATCCTGGTTGAGGATGGTTTAGATTTGAAAGATATTACAAAGGAATGGCTTCTGTTTGATTGTTTTACTATTATTATTATTATTATTTAAAACACGAGTCCTGCCTTTGGTGGATATTTTACCTTTTTTTTTTAGAAGGAGTTTTACTCTTGTTGCCCAGGCTGGAGTACAATGGCACGATCTCGGTTCACTGCAACCTCTGCCTCCTGGGTTCAAACAATTCTCCTGCCTCAGCCTCCCGAGTAACTGGGATTACAGGCATGTGCCACCATACCCAGCCAATTTTGTATTTTTATTAGAGATGAGGTTTCACCATGTTGGTCAGACTGGTCTCTAACTCCTGACCTCAGGTGATCCGCCCCCCTCAGTACAGGTGTGAGCCGCTGCGCCCAGCCAATATTTTACCTTTTAATCACATATTTGTGGATTGCAAGTCCTTGACGTGAATTACTGACTGTAGACTATAAACAATATTTCAGGTGGTGAAAAACTTCATCATCTTGTGCTGAAAAAATTAATCAATGTATAAAGGGAAGATTTAAGTCTATGATTCTCAACCTTAGCTGCACATTGGAATCACCTGGGGAGCTATAAAAAAAATACAGATGTCTGGGTCTCACCGTAGAGAAGTCTGGGTTGATGTTCAGGCATCAGGACTTTAAAAACTTATCAGGTTAATTTTAATGCCCAGCCAAGGTTAAAAACTACTAGCAAGAGAACCAGCAGTCTGGAGAGTTGGAAGCCAAACCTAGTGCTGGGTTTGTTGACTGGTCTCCTACGGAGATGCTAGCCATTGTCTTGATCCTCAGCCACTTTCTATCTCTAGCTCATATTCTGTGCCATGTTCCTGCTTTCAGTGGATCAGCTGCCAGTAGGCAGTCCTGTTTGGGAATACTTGGTCACAGTTGGAAGACAAATGCAGTTTTTGGCTGACCAGGCCATCACTGTCTGGGCTTGCTGGGTGGAACTCAGAGAAGTTGTTGGGTTCCTGAAGTTTTGGAATTATTAAGGGCTTTCCAACTTCGCTAGCAGAAAGAGCCTCTATTTTAAGCAAAGCATTTCGTTTGGCTTTGTAGTTCTGACAAGCCTATCTGTGGAGTCTCAAATGTCACTCTATAGTCACCCGTCTTTCAGTGATGACCTGTGGTTGGCTATAGCTGTTCAGAAAATTAGAATTCCAAAGTTCAAGGTATTACTATGATCATATTTTTGCCAGAGTGAGAGGTATGAACTGAAGGGGCTCCAGGAGGTGCTGCCTAGGTGTGGCCCCAGGATTCAGAGTAAGGAGTGTAGTTTGACAGTGAGCTCCCTCTCCTGGAAATGACTTGCTGCATGTCTGTCCACTAGAGTGATCATAAGCAGGTCTTCCTTCCTGAGGTCAGACCTGATTAATCTTGGGATTGGCACAAATAGAAACTTAGCTTCTGGAGTATGTGGTGCAAACTGGCATTGAGAAAGCATCACATAACTTGTTGACCTAGAACTTCTCCATGTCTCATCACCCGACTCAGGGCAAAGTCCCCCTTCTAGTTTTCTCTGGCACTTGTGGCCTGGGCTGTGCTGGTGCTTCCAGCCTTGTCTCTACAGTGGCTGCACTCCCATTCCTCTTCCTCCGATTCTCTCCTTCCCCCATTGTGCATATATTCTGTGCCACACACTTGACCTGGATTATTTCTCTTGGGGACAGGCATAGATTATCTAACTTGCCTGGATGGACCTGGTTAAAGGTGACTTTCCAGCCCTGGTGAGAGGACAATGTGGCCTCTTTCTGGAGACACTGGGGCATTCGACCAGGCCATTAGTACTTAAAGATGGATGTTGTGCCTGAGGGTGAGAGGGCGGTCACAAAGAGAAGTGACCATTTACAAAATTTCAAATGCAATTACATCATTGTTCACCCCCAAACCTCTGATGCCAACTACAACA
Source organism: Sapajus apella (assembly GCF_009761245.1). NCBI lineage: Eukaryota > Metazoa > Chordata > Mammalia > Primates > Cebidae > Sapajus > Sapajus apella. The sequence continues at coordinate 33,684,874 of NW_022436952.1, forward strand.
TGACTCTAGGAAGCTTCACAGCATTTCCTGTTGAGGCATTTTAGACTTCAAGGAGGCATTTACCATTACAGATATAAAGAAGGGATGCTGGCTTCAGAATTAGAGCATCAGTACCTGGACGCTGACTGTAGCACTCATCAGCGACATGAACTTGCTAAGTATGTCTCAGAAGTAGTTTCCTTCTCAGGGTTTTCCAACCTTGGAACTAGTGACATTTTGGGTCACAGGATTCTTTGTGATGAGGGCTGAACATACTGTAGTGTCCCGTGCCTTACACTGTGCCTAGCAGTGTCCCTGGCCAGAAGTGCTCCTCTTTCACGTCTCACCCTGCAAAGCTCCAGACATTACCAAGCATCTCCTGAGGGGCAAAACTGCCCCCAGTGGAGAACCACTGATTTCTCTGTAAATTGGGATGAAAAACTCCTCTGTCATTTAGTTGACCTCAGTTGTAAATAAGTGTGATTTGCAGGAAAAAATCACTTTGCACACAGCAGGTGGCCCTTGGCAGACAAAATGAGGCCCCAGAAAGCTGTGGGTTTCCTTGGCTGCCTCACAAGAATGCTTTACCTGCTGGTGCCAGGCCCCACGAAGGCTCCTCAAGCCAGGTTAGTACCAGGCTCATTGGCATCACTGGTGCTCTGGCCTGTGGCCATGCGAGTGAATGTCAGCCTCCTGGGCTTCTGTCCCACAGCCCAGAGCCAGGGCTGCTCTTGGGGGCATGCAGGGATGTTCTGTAGCCAGTTCAACAGAGACAGGCTGCCCCTGGACCACTTCCAGTGCATGAGGAATTCCCAAGGATGTGGCTTTTCCCAGCACCTATTTTAGGAGAAGAGAGGAAGGGGAAAGACCCATTTACCAAGCATTGCCATGGCTCTTCCCCACCCACTCAGAGACACTGTCCCCTTCCCTACACCACAAAAAGAAAAGTGGAAAATAACCAAGAGAAAAAAGACCCTTGAAGGCAAAGAAATCTGGGTTCGTATCTTTTCATTGCCTATAAATTGGGAAATCAATCGTATGCATTTATATCATATTAGACATCTATTTATCAATCCCAAGGTTAGTATGAACATTTAATTAAATCAGATAATTGATGCCAGCACTGAGTCGACTAATAGTAAGTAATAAATACTTGGTAGTTCTCTTCTGCCTTTACATAGATCATCTCAGTTCCCCGTCACAATGAAGAGGGAGAGATGTGGTATTAAATTGGAGTGACATCAAACAGGCCCCTAATGGGTTAGATTGGGGCCTAGGCCCCTCTGTGGAGGAGCCTGTGCTTTTAGGGAGCCCTACCCCACTCTGTCTGAAGAGGTCAGCTGGGCAGAGGCCTCCAGGATGGGTGGTTGAAGCATGGCCTGATTTTACCCAAGTCTTCACAGTTTTTAACGAGCACTTATGCACACACTTGTTACTGACAACAGCCCACAGTGGTAGGGAAGGCAGGTGTTATTATTCCTACTTTGGGGGCTAAGAAATCCAAACTCAAGGAAATTAAAGCACTTTTCTGAAGCCATACTCTAGTAAGTGGCAAAGTTGAGATCCCAGCTGAGGTGAGACAGGCTTTACATTCCTATGTACCCTGCAGAGGCATTATGATCCTCCTGCAGAGAGCCCAGAGGTCAAACTTCTAAAAAGGAGGACGCCTCAAATTCCAGGACAGCACCTACAATTATCACAAAAGTTTCCAAAATGCCCCCTCCCTCTGCCCCACCAAGAGATCCCAGAGCTCCTAAATGTCCCTCAGAGAAGGATGGAGGGGAAGCTAGACCCAAGGTAATTCACCAATAGGCCAGCACTCAGGTTTTCAAATGCTCAGATCCAGATTCTCAGACCTTTCAGGGGCTCTTGTTTACCTGGTCCCATTTGGGCAGGAGGCATCAGCAGTGGCCCCTGCCCAGCAGACTCTGGGTCTCAGTGGGATTAAAGGAAAGGCACACAGAGCTACAGACTGAAACATTTTTCCTTTGCTTTTGTGGTAGAGTGTGAAATATCTCTAGAGCATCTGGGGACAGGGTTTAGGCTCAGAAAGATGCCCCTGCTATTTAAAGACCACAAGCTGGCTTCTCCCCAGGGCTGGTGTGGTGACCAGGCAGGGCTGAGTCAAGGCTGGCTTTGCTCAGGTCCTGGAGGGTGCAGCTCAGCCCTGGAGTCTCTGTGGCTGAGCTGGGGACAGAGACCTTTATGGTTGGCTGTTTATAGGTCCAGATGGCCAAAGGAAGGGAACTATGCTGATGCAAAAGTGACTCTTCTGGGGCTTGGGCAGTGGATCTTGGAGGCTGGCAGTTTATTTAGGGAATACAATGGCCAACTCAGAATGGATATTTCCAATTGATTCTTCCCCAGCTCCTCTCTCTCTGTTCCATCCCCATTATTCCCATGACCAAATGGCCCTGTCTGAAACACAGCTCTCAGATGTCACTACTCTGCCCCAGTCCATCAGTGGCTCCCTATTGTCTCACCAATCTGCATTTCAAGGTTCAGTTTCCAATTCTTCGTGGTGCAAAGCCTACCTCTGCCCAAACATACAATTTACTCTTTCCTGAAGGCTTTCTTTCCCCACTGACCCCTCAGCCTCGCTCCTACTATTCATTCTGAGAATTCATCCCTCTTCTCTCCCTTACCATTGGTTTGTTGAGAATCTACTCATCTGCTAATGTCCAGCTCCAATGCAGCTTTTCCCATGAAGGTTTCTTGATCTCTCCCTACCCACTGTACTCATTCCTTAAATACTTGTTCTCCCTCCATTGAATAAATGCCTTGGTGCTTTTTACCTCTCTAAGGGCAGGCATCAGATTGGCCTTATAATATGTTCATTATAAGCTCCCCTTTCCCTGACACCCATCTTTTCGTTTCAAAAAGCATTTGTTGAGCATCTGCTCTCTTCTAGGCAGTTGCTAAGGGATGGACCAGTTATGCAAACATGGGTAATGCAGGGCCCAGCCCTTGGGGAGCTTGCTGCCCAGATGGGAAAACAAGCATCCTAACAGATTCATTATGGTGTGAGAAGCATCATGGAAGGGAATTCCAGAGTTTGGAGGAGGAAATGCTTTACTCTGTTTAAGGAAAGCTGTGGGCATAGAAGCATATCAGAGACCAAAGACATCTTTGTCTTTTGACAGGGACTGTATCTTTTTTGTCTCTTTCCCTCTGTGCCCAGACGGCACCTGGGACATAAATGATGCCCAGTAAATGTGTGTTGCACTGGGGCTAGTTAGATAAAGGTTCTTTGTTCTCCAGGCTCCTTTGAGCCCTTGCCCATACCCCCATTTATATTGATTCAAAATCATAACTGTTGCATCTCCTCATAAGCCATGAGCCCCTAGAAAGTAGTGGTTGAATCTAATTCACTGCATTATCTTTGGAGCCTGCACAGGGTAAGGGTTTAAGGAGCTTTGCTGGGTGAAGTCATGGGTGGCAGTGACTTCCCCTAATAATCCCACCTTGAAAAGTGTGTGAGGGGCTCAGTTAGAGCATTCTGTCTTCCTTCATGTCTCTAATTTCGTCCTTTCATGATGTGCAGATGAATTAACTCCTCAACCCCACAGATAGCTCAAAGGCTGCAGAGCTAGCCTTAAAATAAATGACAAGGTGCAAATTTCCATGGTGGCTTTATTGCCTCCTAATTGGACTCGCCAGGCTCTTGGAGGACAGTGCTTCCTGTTCCATTGGGCCAGCTCCTTGCTGGTTCAGGTACAGTCCTCCCAGCTCAGTGGGCCCCCTTGAGAGGCAGGGCATGGCATGTCTGGAGGGTGACAATAGCTTTAGCTTTTGTACTGTACTTGGTGCACTGGCAATAGTATGTCCATCTTCTAGATTTTAAGGAATCTTTGATATGGGGATCCAAGAAGTTTGGAAGCAGCTGCTAGTATGCCCTGTTCTAGGTATTCTATTATAAAAGGCTTCTGTAGACAAAGAAGCTTGAGAAAGATCTTGGTGAAATATAACTACATAGATTTCTTCAAGGTAGGACTTCTCATCACCTTTGCTGTGGTTGGCTGGTACTGTGAGTCTCCACGAGGGGGTATTATATGCAGTGATGTTCATTCTTAGCCAAGAACCTCTTAACACTCTAGAGAATAGTATTGGGAATTATTAGTTCCAAGTGTAGCATGGTACGTGGCCCTTTAGGATTGTGGAGTAGGTTCCTAGCTTGTGATATGTGTATATATCAAATGCAATCATGTCCTACCAGGATTCCCAAAGCTGATTCTGACAGATAATAATTTCCCAGAATTCTTATATTTTATAGAAAAAGAAATTGTATTCCAAGGCTGGTTATGCTGTACAAGTGGAGAGCTTGGCCTCAGAGTGAGGCAGAGCGGGGCTTGGATGCTGGTTCCACCATGTAAAATCATCTCTGCCAGTTTCCATACCTATAAGTGGGGTGATCCTAGTCCCCACCTCATTAGGCTGTCATGAGGATTAAATGGGACAAAAGACATCACATGCTAAGTAGGGTGCTTGATGTGTAATATGTGTTTAATAGACGTAAGCTATTAGAAACTAGATTCATACGTTTTTTATTCTCATAGTTCAGGAGCCCATGAACTTGAGAGGAAGGGGCCAGTCATCACTCTGCACACTGATCTTTAGAGAATTCATGTTCACTCTGCTGGGGAGCCCTTCTCAATTTAAGAAACCACTTGTGGATATGAAAAATAACTAGCCGAAATCCCAACTGCAGGTGGATTAAGTCAGGATTTCTAGTGGTGGGGCTGGGCATCTGGCAATTTTTAAAGCTCCTCCGGAGGTTCTGATGTGCAGCTGGAACTGAGCTAGACTGAGACCACCCCCTCTACTGACACAACTTCATTCTCCCTCGGGCCCCAAACTTTCTGTGGAAAAGGGGAAAAAAGCCAATGCTGACTTTTTGCATGTAATAACCGGACATCAAGAAATACTTCAACCAAAGAGAGTGCTGGAGGTGGTAACATTAATAACTTGTGTATCTAGCACATGGTCCTGGTGCTGAAACTACTCCGATAAATGTGGGGTAGGCAGAGCAGGGACTGTTTCCCTTCTCCATTCAAAGGATGAGAAAACTGAGGCTCTCAGAAGTGACTTCCCTGAGGTCCCTCCTCATCTGCTATCACATTGAATGAGTGTGGTTTGCAGGTGAAAGTGAACCACACTGCAGCACGTGGCCCAAGGCAGGCACAATGGGACCAGGGAGGCTCTCGTTCCCTTGATCCATCACAAGAACAGCTTCACCAGCTTTGCCAGGCCCTGTGAGGCTCCCTACACCTGGGGTCCCTGGGAATTCAATGAGTGGAACTTCTTAGTACGGATGAGGTGTAGCAGAGTGGAATCCCATGGGCGGCTTTAATAAGACTATGTGACCCTGCCTCCCCCTACCCAATGAACCCTCACAGCTTCTGATGTGTTATTCAAACCCATGATCTGGGCCTTTTCCTCCCCATTTCCTCCCCTGTTTCTCATCCTCTACCTCCTTCTTTTTCTTCATCCCCCTTTTCCCAAATATTGATTAAGATTGTACAAGGTGTTAGGCACCCATGGGATGTGATACCATCATTTTTGTAATTATTATATATTTGTGGCTTTCAGTGTGCTCTCCTTGCCTCTCTGAGGTTCAGGGAGGTTGCATAACTTCCCCACAGTCACACAGCTAGAATACGGTAGAGCGCACACATGGATCTAGTGAGTCCAGCCTCCTTTGCCCAGGGCCGGGGATGCTCAGTGCAGAGAAGGCTAGGTTGGCTCTGGGCCACACTGCCCGTTTGGGGATCCCTGAATTTGCTCTTTGTACAGCCTCCTCCTTAATCATGTTATTTTCCTTACATGGGACAGTTTCTTGCATTCTTGAGTTCAGCCTTCCCTTCCTGTGGAGGGCTCAGGTGGCATCGGACTCCTCCCTGGAGCTGTTGCAGAAACAGCATGGGAGCAGAAACCTCTAGCTGGCCCCACGGAGGGAGAGAGAGTGTGTCCAGGCTGAGAAGGGGGGTCCCTGCACTCCATGCCTTCCCTCTCGATTCTGCCACCTATACATAGGGAAAAACTGATTGTGGCATGACTGGTTTGGAAATGGGAAGAGGTTGGTGGTCTGGGAAGAGAAAGAAGATGCATCCACCACTACACTGAAACAGTGCCCATGGGGGCCGCACTGTCTGGAGCCTGGCATCTAGCTCATGGTTCTAGCACTATTCCTTTATTGGCTCAGAACAAATTCTAGAATGTCATAGATGGAGGAGAAACCCAAGACCATCTTGTGTTTTGCTTTATAGAATTCAGAAGGAAGCTAAAGAGAGATCACCAATCATGGGACTTAGAGACAGACTGGGCAAGGCAGGGAGGCAGGGAGATGAGAGATAGACCTAGATCTTGTGATAGAAAGTCCTCATTACCAGTTTGAAAAGCCCAGTTGCTCAGACTGCCTCCTTTGCCCCCCTGGCCTTTCACACAGAAACCTTATTCATGATGAAAACAAACCCCCTCTTACTGAAGCTGATTTGACTTGGGTGCCTGATACCTGCAGCTGTGGATTCTACCGAATGTAAGGGCTTCCTGGGAGCCCAGAGGCGGACTGCTTCATCGCTTATCCATGGGCCCTCCCACCTTAATTTCTTAGACACCCTTCAAGGGTACCCCTCTGTCCTGAGCTGGAGGGTGGAATGATCTGGGAAGGGTCCTGTGCTCCCTGTCAGGGATGTGTATTTTCCAGAGATGTGCCCTGGCTACTCAACGCGTGGTTCACACACCAGCAGCATCAGCATCGCCTGGAAGCTGGGTAGAAATGCAGAGCCCCAGCCCCACTCATCTCTGCAGAAACAGAATCTGCAACTTAACAAGGTCCCCAGGTGGCTCATGTGCCCAGTAAAGTGTGAGAAGAACATGTGGTCCCATCTGCCTGCATCTAGTGCCTGTACCTGCCTTGCCTCTTTGTTCAGAGTCAGAGAGCCTCATCTGTGTTCTAAGGAGCAGGCCGGCGGTGCTCCTGACCAAGAGTTGGTAGCTGTATCCTGACAGCTGGGTCACAGTGGATGCATGACTGGTTTGGAAATGGGAAGGTAATGGATCAGCCAACCCCCAGGGAGGCTGAGAGAGGAGTGAAGGGGTAACATCTCTCAGCATTCTCCCCAATGCTGCTGTTCAGGACTGAGGGCCTGAGCATGCTCAGAAGGCTGAGGCTAAACAGCCCCATGCAAGAAAGGCAGGCTGGTGCGGTCTGGGAAAGGCAAGCATCGATGTCGCGTCTGTGGTGCTGCCTTCATTCCCTGCTTTCCCTCACCACCTCAGGCTGTGGAATAATGAGGCTTGGCCCCTTGGTTTTGGGTGTGAGGCAGTGGAGTTGGGTAATAACTGTCACAGATGATGCCTAAGTCTCACTGGTATAGCCTTTAGTCACAGTAAACTTTTTTTCTGCTTACATCACAGTCTAATCAGGGCTTTGGTGGGCAGCCCCCCTCATGACAGCTCAGGGCCAAGCTTCTTCCTGTACACTGGCTCTGTCTTCCCCTGGAGCCTTGAGTCCTCCACTGGGTCCTCTGTGTCTTGCCATGAGATGAGGGGAGGAGATACACCAGCTCTTGAATGTGCCCACCCAAGATCATTCACTTTACTTGCATTCACACTTCATTGAGCAGAAAGCTCAGTCCACAGCCCCACTCCGCTCCAGTGGAGGCTGTGACATGTGGGATAGCCATGTGGCCAAGGGGAGTGACTTGGATAAGAGGCATGACCGCCACCTGTGTTCCACAGTTACCTCCCTGCCCTCTGGCTGCTCTCTAGAGTTCCAGATTTGTGTATCTGAGCTCTTACCTGGATCCTCAGCTTCAGAAGCTCCAGCTCACCCACAACCCATGTCCTGGTGGCTGTGGTATTGTGGAGACATTTAGGCATGAGAACACAATCCCACAACCTACTACTTGTGGGGCCGTGAGCAATTTTTGTAATCATGTTACACCTCAACTTCTTCCTTTATAAGAACCATTATTCCTACAGATCACCTTACACATTTATTAAAACATGCTGAGAGGATTAGAAGTGCTCCAGCCCAGAGATGGCAGCCACAGAGCTCCCATGGGATAGCCTGGCACTGTAATTTGGGCATTGTTTCAGTCTGTTCCCTTCCGAGACTGGTTATCTGGTCTCCTGGAGATTCCATGAGCTACCTAACATCCTCTGACAAATTACTCTACTGATGACACGGGCTTGAGTGGGTTCTGTGGAATCGGCACTGGCCCCAGGACTGCATTAACACCTTCAGTTGTCTTCTGATCAAGATTATGATGTTTCATCATCTGTACCCACTGTAATTAGAAATAAAAACAATATAAACCACACATACATGCACACACATATACACATTGTGTGCCAGGACTTGTGCTGGGTGCCTGGGATAAACTCATGGCAAAGCCTGGCCATCCAGCGGACCCTGGCCTGTGAAGGGAGGCAGTCACTGGGCATTGTGTCTGTAGCATTGTGTGTGTCAGTAGCATTGTGGTGAGGGCATGCCAGACTCAATGGGGACATGGAGGAAGAAGAACACGAGTCTGTTCTGGGGTATAGGTAAGGCTTTGTGGAGGAGGTGTCTCTGGAAGGAAAGGGGAGATGTTTTCCCAGAACAAGGAGGGAAAGGCACTACAAGCAGAGATGACATACATAGAAGTCCTGATGTGTGGGTGAACAGGACATTTTCTATAAACTATGACATGGGGAACACTGGGGATTGTTATGGACTGCATATTGGTGATCCCCAAAATTTGTACCTTAAAACCCTAATCCCCAATATGATGATATTAGGAGGTGTGATCTTTGGGAAGCAATCAGGTTTAGATGAGTTAACGAGTGTGGAGACCCCATGATGGCATTAGTGTCATTATATGAAGAGGGGGTAGAGATCTCTCTCTCCATGATATGAGAATATCACAAGAAAGTAGCCACATATAAACTGGGAATGGGGCCCCCAAGGAAAGCCTGACCATGCTGACACCCTGCTCTTGAACTTCAGCCTCCAGAAGTGTGTGAAGTAAATGTTTTGTTTGTTTTTCCTTAAGTCACCTGGTCTGCGTTCGTCTGTTATAGAAGTCAGAACTGACTGTAAGTGGGATGAGAACTGAGGCTAAACAAGCAAACCCATCAGATCAGGGGGCTCTTTTGCTGCAAAGTTAAGAAGTTCGAGCCATAAATAAGGAAGTGGTGTCACCATATGTGTGTTTTAGAATGGTCTCCCTAGCAGTAGTAAGGTGTATGGATTAGAGAGATTATTTTGTAGTATTCTGAATTTTTAAAATGTTATTGTGTAGATCAGTGGTGCTTTGGTGCCTGAAGCAGCCTTTGAACTGCTTAGAAAGTGTACTAAACATGAGAGTAATAGCAAGTGATGCCACCCATTACAGTTTTATAAGGTGCCAGGCACCGTGCTAAGCACTTTTCTGTTTTCTTTCTTTTACATGATCTCTGTGCCGCAACCTTCTTATCTGTTAAATGATGAGAAAAATAATACCAATGTCACCCAGTTGTTTTGAAGAGTATCAAACTTAATATTTGTATTTATTTATTCATTTTGGAGGCAGGGTTTCACTCCTGTTACCCAGTCTGGAGGGCAGTGGTGTGATCTTGGCTCACTGCAACCTCCACTTCCAGGGCTCAAGTGATTCTCCTGCATCAGCCTCTCGAGTGTCTTGGACTACAGACATCTGCCACCACACCCAGCTAATTTTGTAGATATGGGATTTCGCCATGTTGCCCAGGCTAGTCTTGAACTCCTGATCTCAAGTGATCTGCCCACCTCAACTTCTCAAACTGCCGGGATTACAGGTCTGAGCCAGCCCGGCTGTAACTTACTTGAAGTTTTTAAAAACTTCAGATGATCCCTAGCCCAGGTCAAGCCTTTAGTAAAGTCTCCTTTTGGTTACAATGACCCTAAGAGGCAGGAGACCATTGTTCCATTTCATAGGTGGAAAAGCTGAGGCTTACAAGACCACTCAGATTGTAAGTGACAGCAGCTGTGTTTGGACGTAGACTGGTTGTAGATTCCAGGCTCTTAGCCAATACACCACCTATGCAGTCACTGTCACTGTCATGGTGACTCAGAGGTGAAAGCAAGAGGTAGGTGCCTGTACAAGGTGACTCCCAGAGCACCCCTACTGCTGAGCAAGAGGTACCTGCCAGGAGCTGGCTGTCATTCTTAGGAGTCTGTCCCCTCCCACCTCTGGTAGCCTACAAAGGGAGGGCAGGAGCTGAGAGGGAAGCAGGAAATGGCATTGCTAATGGAGCTGAAGCCTTCCTTCTGACCAGATTGGGCGGGTTTCTGCTGGGTTTCAGGGTAATGGCATCAGCTCAGCTTGACCTCAGCAGCTTCACCTCATTGCCCTGCCTAGAATCCAGGCAAAGATAAATCCCCTCCCCAGTTCCAGGGCCAGCAGGGAGAATCTTAATAGACCAGCTTGCCTTCCCAGAGCTCGTTATCACCCTTGGAGAGGGTCATGTTCCAGGGGATTCTAGTGTCTTCTCATAGGCTGGGAAAGACTGGTCTGACAACTTGGAGCAATTGGAACCCTGGATGCCCACAGAACTATTGTCTGGAAGCAAGCAGCGAAGCCTGGTTCCATGAATTTTTGATGGACTTCCCTACCGAAGATATTAGTGTGCCCTTGAAGGTGGATAATTGAAATTCAGATTTGGATATTCTATTACTTGGCGATATTCTTTATGAGGCTGCTTTCTGTTTCCCGGTGACTTGGTTGCAGCTTTAGTGACTCCATTATGGAGAAAGATATTGATTTGTCAGGGTGGTGTCAGGAGCACTGCTCTGATGAAAATTGATTTATCTCTCCCTGAGCAGCTTGTGTTTTTAATTCGTCTTTGCCTCCAACAAGGTGTGGGGTGGGAGGGGGGTGAGTGGAGGAGGGCGCCTCCCTGGCCAGGACTCTGTTCACCACTACACACTATAAATAAAGCTTGGGGTACAGCACTGGCTATGGTTTTATGCTCTGTGCTGAGAAGATAAAATAGCTCCTCATTTGCCCCTGCTACTCTTTATAACGTTTGTGTTCATTGTTCTCCTCCCCTGACACAGACACACATAGCTGGGTGTAACAGATGAGGACCATGGGAGAATGACTCTCTCTCTCTCTCTCTCTAGATGAGAAACAAGTCGATATCGAAGTGGCAAGTGGAACTGGGGAGATCTCTGTTTGCATTCCAATGAACCACAGGGAATAACTTTTAATTGTGAGACTTCGATGTCCATCGGCTCATTCCTTCTTTCATTCTGGTACTGTAGTATGTAGTAGTCAGCTGTCTGGGCTGGACCCTCCCTTTTGCCACTTTCTAGCTGCATGTGCTGAGCACTTATTTAATCTTGATGAGACTCAGCCTGCTTGGGAATACCAGGAAGATAATGATGCTTGACTGATAGGGTGGGTGGGAAGACGAAATGAAATGATGCATGCAAGTTCTTAGCACATTGGCAGGCCCCAAATAATACAAATAAGTATTAAAAGGCAATAAGTAAAATAAATAAGACAGATGAAATAAATAAAAGAAAATAGCAGTCATTTATTGGGCACCTTCTCTGTGCCCATGTGGGTTTTGGTCATACAGAGATGGCTACCTGCAGCAAAGACACTGAGTACCCTAGTAGGAATCCACTGTGGCCTAGGGGACCCCTCTAAAAGTGCAGAGAAGGGCATCATAGGAGGGAGAGGGTTCAGAGAAGACTCCTGAACGAGGTGATGGCTGAACTAATTCTGAAGAAAGTAAATGTTTGTTATGTGAACAAGAAAAGCTAGGCAGCCGGGCGCGGTGGCTCCAGCCTGTAATCCCAGCACTTTGGGAGGCCGAGGCGGGTGGATCACGAGGTCAAGAGATCGAGACCATCCTGGTCAACATGGTGAAACCCCGTCTCTACTAAAAATACAAAAAATTAGCTGGGTATGGTGAAGCGTGCCTGTAATCCCAGCTACTCAGGAGGCTGAGGCAGGAGAATTGCCTGAACCCAGGAGGCGGAGGTTGCGGTGAGCCGAGATCGCGCCATTGCACTCCAGCCTGGGTAACAAGAGCGAAATTCCGTCTCAAAAAAAAAAGAAAAAAAAAAAAGAAAGAAAAGCTAGGCAGAAGGGAGGGTCCAGTCCAGGCAGCCGATTCTGAGGTTCCTTAGATGAATGGCATGATTGGATGTTGGAATATTTTAGCAGGCTTGGAGCAAAGGGTTCATGGGAATGCAGGGGCAGGAGGTGATCTAGGGTAATGGTTATAGCCTTCATCATGAAGGGTCTTGAGCTTAGACTCTTTTGTCAATGTCCTGAAGACTCAGAGAAGCCGTTGTGACATTTCAAAGCCTCAATCAGGGGAGAGGCATGATGAAATTGATATTTTGAAAAGGTTTCTCCAACATGAATGTGGGTGGTAGATTGGAGGGCACTTGAATGTGTGGCAGGGACACTTACTTGAAGGCCTTTCCAATGGTCCATGTGAGATGAGAGGAGGGACTGAACTAAGGATATGATGGTGGAAATAGGTCAGAGAAGGCAGATGGGAAAGACAAGAGGGAGGGGGCACTACTGGGACAAGGGTGGCTGTGGGGCCGACAAGGGAGTAGAGGCGAAGTTCCTCTCCAGTGCTTGGAAGGATAGTGAGTGCATTCATTTCCTAGGCTTGCCATCACAAAGCCACAAACTGGGTGGCTTGAAACATTTACTGTCTCACAGATCTGGGGCTAGAAGTCTAACATCAAAGAGTCAGCAAGGCCATGCTCCTCTCTCAAGGCTGGGGGAGCCTTTCTTGCCTCTTCTAGCTTCTGGTGATGCTGGGATCCTTGGTATTCCTTGGCTTATAGATGCCTCACTCCAATCTCTGCCTCTGTTGTCACATGACTGTTTCTGTGTACTTCTCCTTTTATTAGAAGGACACCAGTACTGGCCGGGCAGAGTGGGTCACGCCTGTAATCCCACCACTTTGGGAGACTGAGGCGGGTGGATCACTTGAGGTCAGGAGTTCAAGAATAGCCTGGCAAACGTGGTGAAACCCCATCTTTAGTAAAAATACAAAAAATTAGTTGGGCGTGGTGGCAGGTACCTGTAATCCCACCTATTTGGGAGGCTGAGGCAGGAGAATTGCTTGAACCCAGGAGGCAGAGGTTGCAGTAAGCCAAGATCAAGCCATTGCACTCCAGCCTGGGTGACAGAGTGAGATTCCATCTAAAAAAAAAAAAAAAAAAAAAAAAAAAACACCAGTCATATTGAATTAAGGTCCTACCTTATTCCAGTATAACTTTGTCTTAACTAGTTATATTTGCAATGAGCCTATTTCCAAATAAAGTCACCTTCTGAGGTACTGAGATTTAGCACTCAAACATTATATTTTGGGAAGATACAATTCAACCCATAACAATAGATTCTCTTCTCCCCACACCCCTTGAAGAATATATATTTCTGATGTGCAAAATACATTCACCCTATCTCTCATCATCCCTCAAAGTCTTAACCATTCCAGTATCAACTCTAAGTCCAATATTTCATCTAAATAAGCCACATGGGCGTGAATAGACACATTCCATACTATGTCAGATTTCCAGTGAGCTGGGAAAAAAGCAGGAGGAGCAGTGGGCATTGGAGAGAGGCAGAGGCAGGATGGCTGAGGAGTTCAGCTTTAGAGGTGTTGAATTAATAGCTCTCGTGGGACACCAAGTGAAACAGCTAGTAGGTAGTTGGGTACTGCATGTTCTTATGACTTTGTTACCTCCTGCTCCCATAATTATCATCAGAAAGGAGCTCAAATCTCCAGCCAGACCACCCTCAATGTGCCAGAGCTTGTGTGATCTTGGAAGCTAAGCAGGGTCAAACGTGGTTAGTAAGTACTTGAATGGGAGCATGGAGCTCAAGGAACCTCATGACAAAAAGTGCAGTTGCTTTGAGGGCAGGGGTGCGCAGGAAATCGTGTGAGGCAGGAATAAGGCTGCCTCCTGTTCTGAGCTGAATCTGGAGAAGAAAGAAAAACAGGCGTAATGAGGAGTTCTGGCAACCAAGGCTTTGGACGTTAATTTGTCTATTCAGTGGCTACTATATCTTAGTGCTCACCCTATGTCAGGCACCAGGGGGGACTTCAAAACAAACTGTCCACAAATTCCATCCTCAGAGCTTACAATCATGATGCATGGGAACTGTGGCTGGACAGGAGCTTGGAGTCCACAGTTGTAACATAAGGTAGAAAATATGAATCAGCGGAAGGAGTGAACTGATAAATTGCTGTGGGAATTCATAGAGAGGAGTAGTCTCTTCCAGGATTGTGTGTGTGTGTGTGTGTGTGTGTGTGTGTGTGTGTGTGTGTGTGTATGTAGAGGGAGGGAAGCTCATAGAGCAATTGACTTTAGAGCTGGGCTTTGAAGAATGAGTTATATTTAGGGATGAGGCGATAGGGTTATGGATGCTGGCTTTGCACGCACACAAAATAAGAGGTAAAGAGAGAGATTCTCTAAGCACTAACCTGGGACGATAATGCATTTAACAGGTAAAAATAGACATCAAACTGTATATGTGTTGTATAAAAAATGAGGCTAACAAAGCAGTGTTTTTATTTATGCTGTCTCACTTGATACAATAATGATTTGAAGAAGAGATCTTGGTTTCCCCATTTCAGATATGGAAACAGAGGCTTAGGAGAGTTAGGTAGCATGGCAAGCTCATACAGTAAATTGTAGAACTGGGACTCAAATCAATGTCATTTGACTACAAAGCCCATAACGCTTCTACTGTGTTCTCTTTATTACTCTTCCCTTTCTTCAACACTGTGATTAAACTTGCTTCCTTTGTAATACTAGCCCAGAAGGAATTCTATAGGCTCCATTGAGTAGCCACGACTGGGGAAGAGGATGGAGACAGCTTATAGGATGAACATTTTCTGTTTCCAAGCTAAGCTCTCTCCTGCCACACTTGCCTGGACTCCAACATGGAGATTGTAGAATGGGCAAGAGAAAATGTCTGCGTAATACAATCCCCATGAAAGATCATCTGACTGTCAGCAGAGTGAACACAGCTGGGACAGGACTGATTCCTGTCCATGCTCAAGGCCACTTGAAGCTGCTCCAGAAATTCAGGCTTGGACAGCGTGACCTTAGAGCATCCATTCCCTGGATTGGAGCCAAACAATCTGGACATCTCACAAGAGACCTGCAGAGATGTAAGAACATGCTCACCTCCTGTGTTGGCGGAGGAGTGACTCAGCTGGCTGGAGCACAGTGGTCAAGAGGGTCAGATAATCTTGCTGTATTTCCTCACCCTGACCAGCCTTTGCTCCAAAACAGGGGACCTGGTCATAGATCAAAAAACAATAATCACAAATCCATCCCACATCGGGGAAGGGACCAGATGCATATCCTGCTGACAGTAGTCAAAAGCCTGACTGGTCTATATGTCTAATGGGCAGTGCATGGTGACTGCATTGCAACAAACTTAGTGGAACGAAGTGGAGGTGTGGGGAATTGTAGAAGATTGGTCTTTGTTTCCTTCTCTGATCAGCAGTCTTCCCCCACCCCTACTCCCATCATATACACACAAAAGAAAATAAAGAAAAAGAAAAAGAAAAAGCAAACTACTAACAATAGCACTGTTCTTTTGCAGATTCCTACTATGTGTGAGATGCCATTTGGAGCCTCTTACATGCATTGGCTCATTGATTCCACTGGTAACTCTGTGAGGTGTATACGATTAGAATATTCAGTTTATAGATAGGAAAACAGAGACTTAGACAAATTAAGTAAACTTTCTAAGATTATACAGTCCACCAGTGGTAGTGGAAGATTTGATCCCATCACTGCCTGATCCAAGGGTTATGCTCTTAATCACTATATTTAACCACCATGACACACAAAAATGACCCAGGAGACCCCCAGCCTGCAGCCAGAGGAAGAACTGTGAAGCCTTACAGGAATTCTCCAAGGTCCTGGCTAAGAAGTTGCACTAGAGAATGGCCTCCGAGGGCACTGAGGAGCTGATTTTCATTCTGAGGCCTGGATAGTATAATGTCCTTGAAGCTGACTCAGAGATTCACCCCTTGCTGTTATTTATCTAATCTCCTTTGGAATCTGCTCCTCCTCCTCTATTCTCAATCTTGGTTAATGATGACATTATCCAGTGGATCTTCCAAACCAGAAACCTTGGAATCATCCTCAACTCTTCCTTCCTTGTTAAGGCCCCACCCCAAAATAATCTATCACCAGTCCTTCAAATTGTATCTAAGAAACCTATCTCAAATCTAGCCTTTCTCCTCTCCACCCCCACAGCTATGGTCTGAGCCCAGGACCTCAGCATCTTCTGTCAGGATGATTGCGGTTACATCTCTTTAAAGCTCCTTAACTAAAGCCCTTCCTAGCCTGGACTCCAGGTTTCCTAGGTTACTGCTCCTGATACCACATCCCATGAGACCCATGCTTCAGGTACTAAAGTTTCCTCAAAATAAGGTGTCCATCCATGACTCTCAGTCTTTCACAGGCTATGCTCCCTGTTTCAAATGTCCTTCTTCCATTTCAACACTGGGGAAATTCCCTGTTCATCTGTCAAAACCCCAACCATATACCATTTTCTCTGTGAGTTCTCTGAATGCTCACTGCCCTCCCTGGGCTCTGGCTGTACTCACTTATACATGTGGTTCACACAAACTGGGCTGTTCTGTAATTTGTCTGTTTATATCTCTTTCTTCCACCAGAGACAAGACCTTATTCATCTTTCCTCTATCCAAATATACTGTGTAACCCATAATCGATGTTATATAAAGACTATTGGCTAAATGAATGAAAAGCCCTGATGAAGTGGTGAAGTGATGAATCTAGAGAAAACAATGAAGTCTGACACAGTATCCTGTGTATGTCCACATTTTCCATATACACAAAGCTATGATACATATTTCCAGGTGCATATTCTCTGCCAGAACATATTATATGCATACACCACACACACACGCGCACACATACACACGTGCCTTCCAGAACATATCATATGCATGCACCACACACACATACACACACACTACATGCTACACACTACACATACTTATTTCCATGAACACATTGAACCAATGACTGGTTCACACTGCATATACTTGGTATACACCCACCCACCCACACACATATCATACCCCTTCCTGCCCCCCAACACACTTGCAAAAGGTATTGGAGTCTCTTGATATTGACTTAGTAAATCAGGAATTCTTATTACTGACTAGAGCTCCAAGATTCTTATCAGAATCATGCCATGGGAAATGCTGCCCTATAGGTAAAACATACTAACAACAATCACAAGCTTGTGGGTGGCATCTTTTAAATCTCACCGCTAGGGAGAAAGACAGGTGGTCTAGGGAGAGACAGAGCAGGCAGAGACTTTTTCAGAGACTTCACATACGCTGATTGGTAAGAGGTGAAAGAAAATGCCATCACCAGCCTCACTGCCACCCTGACTAGAATTTAAGATTTCTTTAACACCTTAGCAGACATAATCCAGCAGGAATCATGCCACCTTACTGGCCCACACTGAAGGGTAAATCACTGACATAACGCCTTTACTCAGAGCAGGGTTTTCTAATGAGAATGGAGACTCATGTGTGAGAGTGACAACTGATACTAAGTGAATTCCCAGCCCTGTGCTAGGTTCTATCCTTTACCATCCTTAATAGCCACCTGAGGAGGGACACATTGTCCCCATTATGCAAATAATAAAAAAGAGGCCTAGAGAGAGAAAGGCATAAAACAATGATCCAAACCCAGGTCAGTGCAGCTCTAATCGTGGTCAGTCCACCTCGCTATTTGAATCAGGAAGGAGGAAGGTGCTCAGGAAAGGGAGCCCCAGAAACTGCAGGTTGAACAGCTTTCTCTGTGACTTTGTCAAGAGTTGTCTATACTCTCAACACTGTCTTACACCAAGCGGTTTGGGTGTTAATCTTACGCTGTTTCATGTCTGGTAACATATACTTCCTCTTTCTTCCTGCCTTTCTCTGGGTCTGTCTCTAGTTTGGGGCTTCAAAACCCATATGGAATGAATCCCATCAGCCTCCTCCCCATTATCTGCTGTCAAAATTGTTACATGTGTTTGGAACACATTTTCACTTATGTAGCTATGTATACTATTTGTGCTACATGGGTAAAAGCATAGATACCTGAATAAGGGGAGTGTTGGTCAAGTTACAGCTGAAATACGGTGTTTCGACTTGTTAAATTTTAAGTGTCACATCCTGCAAGAAACATTATCCAGAAGAGGGGAACGGGATAGGACAGGGTCTAGGAACAAAGCCATAGGAGGAATATTTGGAGGAATTAAAAATTTCAGGCTGGTTACACTTGCAAATATTTGAGCAGCTCCAAGCCACATGAGACCAGAAGTGAAGAAGAGGAGGAGTGCTAACAAATGGACTGATGAATAATTGAAAAACAATTAAAGCCATCAATTAATGGCCTTCATCTCTTCAACATCTATTGAGAATCCACTGTACTTGATACTCAGCACTAAGGTCTATATGAAATAGTTTATTTGGGTGGTAGGCAGCCTCCAGTCCCAGGAAGAATCCAAGCAGGGGTTGAGTGACTGCTTGTCATGGGCAACATTGAGGAGATTCCAACACTGAACGGATGATTGGAAAACATCAGTTCTAGTGCACTGCAATTCAGATTTCCAAAGCTCCTTAAACATGGATACATGCTCTGATTGTTGACAGGTTGATTGGCTAATGTAGCACATGACTGTGCTATCCGCTTGGATAGTCAGGGTGTGCAATGGCGTGACAAAGCGCGCAGTTGTTTTCCATGCCCCAAGAGAATTAAATGAGACGAGGGCTGAAACAAAAGCAAAACGGAGGTGGCTCTAACTAATGTGTTGACCCTGAAGGTTACTGGTCACTGAAACGAGCCACGGAGGGAAAGTCGTTTCTCTGTTCTAAGTGGTTCCCTGAAATCTCTAGGTACCCAATTCTGCAAGACAGTAATCACAGAGTGCTCATTAGACATGGCCCTGGGCTATACAATCAGAGCTGGATGGAATTATCAAATTGTCCTGGCACCTGCCGGACTTCATTGTCTTAACTGATTGCTCTGCCTCCTGACCTTGTGTCTGCCTCCTCTTACCCACAGCTCTTGGTGGCTCCAGGCGATGTCTCCATGAGCTCTGGGGAATAATGTTGGCTGTGTCTGTGCCTCCACCCTTTGCATCACAGGCTGCCACTCACTTCTCAGGATAACCCTTAACCCTCACTGTTTTCAACACAGAAACATTATTCTGGGAGAAAGAATGATGCTAGGTATCGGGTATTGGGCAAATTGTGGTGCATCCCTGACTTGATTTTAGCTCCC
Organism: Sapajus apella; assembly: GCF_009761245.1. Taxonomy (NCBI): domain Eukaryota; kingdom Metazoa; phylum Chordata; class Mammalia; order Primates; family Cebidae; genus Sapajus; species Sapajus apella. Next base: position 33,704,168 of record NW_022436952.1, read on the forward strand.
CCCAAAAATCCTTTCTGCAGATGAGGATCTAAGAAGTTAGAAATGTTGCCAAAAACAACAGCAAGCAAGTGGTGGAGTTAGGTTCAATCGGGTATTTTTATTTTTATTTTTCTTGCTTCAAATCTTATGTTCTTCCTACTTGATGGGAAAAGGGCCAGCCCCATGCGGAAGTCTCTTTCTCACAGACCTTTCCAGAGCCACCTGCCTGGGTTTAGATTGTGGGGCAGAACATGCTGTCTTCCCAATTGATGAATGCCAGCTGTGCCTCCCTTTGCTATGAGCCAAGAGCTGTGCTAAGGGACTGCTTAAAGTGGAACCATTTAAAGCACTTTCCCTAATCCTGTTCAGGTTTGTTCCATTCAGCTAGGTGCAGGCAGGAAGGACTAGCTAGCTTGGGCAACTGCACCACCAATTTCTTCTTGATCTAAGAGCATCTGCTTCGGGGAATAGTGTGTTCTGAGGAGCCTCATGAACAAGCTTGGCACCGGTTGAGAAATTCCATCTTGTGATGATCTTTCCTGTCTCCTCTGAGGCATAGTTTCTAGACTGTAGTAAGTGCTCAACAAATAGATGATGGATGACTAAATGCAAATCTGGTGTCTCAGGCTCTTCATCTTCTAAATGGTGGGGATATCTGTATCTTTCTAGCAGGAGGTGAGTACTACATCAGCAAGTTCATTTTATTTTTTCAGAGACAGGGTCTCTTTTTGTTTCCCAGGCTGGAGGACAGTGGCCTACTAGTAGCTCACTGCAGCCTTGAACTCCTGGGCTCAAGTGATTCTCTGCCTCAACCTCCCGAGTAATTGGGACTACAGGTACACACCACTGCATCCAGCTATTTTTTTTTTTTTTTGTACAGACAAGTTCTCACTTTGTTGCTCAGGCTGGTCTTGAACTCTTGAGCTCAAATGATCCTTCTGCTTGATCCCCCAAAGTGTTGAGATTATAGGCATGAGTCACCAAGCCTGGATTAATTTTGATCATCTTCTTTTTTTTTCCCTTAAGACAGAGCCTTGTTATATGGCCACAGGCTGGAGTACAGTAGTGCAATCATAGCTCACCACAACTATGATTTCCTGGGCTCAAGTGATCCTCCCACCTCAGCCTCCTAAGTAACTAGGATATAGGTATACACAACCATGCCCAGCCAGTCTTTGATTTCTAGTAGAGACAAGGTCTTGCCATGTTGCCCAGGCTGGTGTTGAACCCCTGAGCTCAAGCAATCTTTCTGCCTTGGCCTCCCAAAGTTCTGGGATTACAGGCGTGACTCATTTTATTCTTGACATATGCTTGATACTTAGTAAATCTCAATAATATTATTCTTTCTCCACCCCACTCCTCCAGCTTTCTTTGCCCTTCTTTTCAGGCATGGCTAGAAGCAGAGAGCTCCTCTTCTTACAGTTGCAGACTACTTACTCCAACCAAAGGATCATCGTCCATTGGTCACTTAGGGTTTGTGCACAGAGCCCAGGTGAAGATTCCACAGTCAAGATACCGTGATCATGCTACCGTTGGTTACTCAAAACCCATCAGTGCTTATTTAGCCCCCCATGAAGGTGTTTCATGTCTGATGCCTTCCATGGTTTCTCACTCCCCAATCTACTTGACGCTACTCTTGATTTGGGAAATAGGGACATGACTGAGAGCAACCCAAGCCTGGTGAGCACAGCTGCTCAGCCATAGGACCACATAGTAATATTAATAGGTCCCATCCTATTGTGTGTGTCCTGTACTCTTAGCAATATTGAAGCTGGAGAAATCATCCCACAATATCCCACAGACACAAGCTTACAAAGTCTTATGGAGTGAGAATGTTCATCCTAAGAGGCTTAAGGGAGCATCACTACCCAGCCTGTAACAAGGCCTTATCTCGTAAATGCCCGAGGACCAGGGAAGGGTTGGTTTCACTGCAGAGCCTAGGATTAATATATAATGCATTCCATGTTGGTGAAGCATTTGATCTGTGGCTGGTTTCAGCTAAAAATGTTGTGGTCAAGAACGGAGTTACTCTTACTTAGCCATCTCCCTTGGCTGCCCTGTGATAAACATGCTTACGTGTGTGGGCTGAAATTTTGCTTTTTTTTTTTTTTATTTTTTTTATTTTGGCCTGTCTTGCAACTGAAAATCTACAGAAAAGTTTGGAGGTGGTGGAAGCTTGTGAAGGACCATCATTTTTATTTAGTTAGTTAGTAAATTTATCAGGAATGTCTTTTTTTGTTATTAAATTTATTATGATGAGTTCAGCATGTGTTGGCATTCTAATGCATTTAACTTGCACTATGACCCGATGAGGTTAATATTATCACTGTTTTACAAATGAAAAAGACTGAGGCTCAGAGATTATACGTAAGTTGCTCAGTTTCATAAATTTAGAATATGGAAGAGATGGCATTCAGATTTTGGTCTTTTCTATTCTGAATACATTATTCTTTCCACTAAGACTGGTGACTTTCTTCAAATACAACTTTGTAACACTAATGGAACTATTTCTTCAAATACAACTTTGTAACACTAACTATTTCGGAAAATCACTTTTAGTTACTAATATCTTTTAAAAAAGGTCTTTTATATTCCAAGTTCCCATGAGCATTTTTTCCATATGGAGGTGCATTTTAATATAGTTATAATCATTATATAGAAAAAATTTTGTATTCTATTATCTTGACTTAATGTGATATGATGTGATTTCCCCAATATCACTAAATAATCTTTAAAATTTTCATTTATAAGATGGCAAAATAATCCATTGGGTTAACTTCTCATAATTTACTAGAACATTCTTCTGTTATGAGCTACTTTGCTTTTCTCAGCTTTTGCTATTAGAAATAATGCTGCAGTGAAGATGTTCATACATAGAAATCCTTCTCCCAAGGCAGTGTTTTGTAGGAGAAGAAACAGGGGATTGGAATCAGACTGCGTTTGAATGCAGATTCTCCCTCATAATAATGGTACCATATCAGATAAGTCACTTAGCCATTGTTCTAATTTCCTCATCAATAAAATGGGAACAATAAGTGTCAAGGCTTGACTTGCAGAATTAGCAGCAGAATAACATGCCTAGCTCAGGATAGATGGGCAATAAATTTTAGTTCCACTCTCCTGTTTGGAAAACCCCATGAGTAGAATGTCAGAGTGCATATACTTTTGAGTTTTGATACCTACTGTAAGATATCTTTTCAAAAGGGTTAGAACAACTTATGTTAGAACAACGAGCAATGTATAAAAGTACTGTTTTGCCACAGACTCACAATCTGTTTTGTCATTTTGGGTGCCCATATATATATGTGTATATATTTTTTGAGATGGAGTCTTGCTCTGTCACTCAGACTGGAGTGCAGTGACATCATCTCCGCTCGCTGCAACCTCTTCCTCCTGGGTTCAAGTGATCCTCCTGCCTCAGTCTCCTGAGTAGCTGGGACTATAGCCACCTGCCACCATGCCCAGCTAAGTTTTTTGTGTTTTTAGTAGAGACTGGGTTTCACCATGTTGGCCAGGCTGGTTTCGAACTCCTGACCTTAAGTGATCCACCCGGGTTGGCCTCCCAAAGTGCTGGGATTATAGGCGTGAGCCACCATGCCTAGCTGGTGCCATAATTTTGAAAGGATAACAGGATGGGAACAAAAAGAGCCCTATGCTCTTTACTGGTGAAGATGCTGGACTATATGGTCACAAAAAATGAGTCGCAAAGCTTTTGAAGGGCAGAGACTGATTAGGGCCAGCAAGGCTTATAGGTAAGCCTTGTCTGACTAATCAAATTCCCTTGAACCCAGGGACTGATGGGATATAAAGAATCTATTCTTGACAGAAAACATTATCTGACCTCAGCATGGGTGCTTGGTAGACATTGCAAAGCCTTCCTAACTGATGATTTGTTTTTAAAGGAGGATGTGTCATCTGATAAGGAGGCTTAACAAGATCCTCTCCCAAATTGGATTTGACATATGCCTGGCACTTGGGCAGCTGAGCCCTCCTTCCCCAGCCAGCTCTCTGCAGCTACAGCCCAGGGCAGCAGGACTTTGTCCTGCCTGCTGCTGGCACAGCTGCTAATCCCAGGCTAATGATTATTCCTGAGGCAGCGGCAGCAGCAAGGCCAGGAGAGCCAGGGGCAGGGAGAGGGCCAGGAGGAGCCAGGTTTCCTATGGCAGTCACAGAAGACAGTCTTCCCAGAGTTGTTCCTGGATGGGAATTGGGCCAGTGCCCTGGGTCCCCATCCTAATCTGGGAAATGCCTTAGAAAGTATGCCAGAAAGAGAGAAAAACATGGTTGCTGGGGCTGACTTGATGCCCACGATTTTTGTTCAGCCTTTAAGTCCATTCTATAAGATAGGCAAGACTGGGGACTGTCTTCTGAGGACAATTTCCTTAAGGTTGTTACTGATTTTCCTTTATTTTCTTTCTATTTTACTTGAGAAAAGGATTGGAGGGAAGGGGTATATTGGAAGTGATTTGTCTTGGATGTTCTATTTATCAGAACTGGATCTGAAAACCTCAAGCCAAAATAATGAATTTTAGAAATATTATCCCATACTATCTCATCTCTTTCTCTCTTTCACACACACACCCCCCAGTCATAAAATCTATACAGTATTAAGATGGATGGATGGATAGATAGATAGATAGAAAAAAATTATTTTCAGTGTTACAATACCTGGACTCATGTCTAATCGATGACTGCTGTGTGATCTTGGGCAAATCATGCCTCCACATTTTGATTTCTCAGCTGAAAAAATGAGAGTAGAGTACATAAATGAGCAAAGGCTTAATGACCAACATACATATAAAAGATGTAGATTTATAGAGCAGTAAGAGTCCGTTTAACACTATCAGATAGTACATGTGGTGGGGATGTGTTTGGGTGTTTGTATCGTTACCACGTGTTGGAAAGGATGTTGATCAACAGAAACGCCCATTCATGCATGATCAAAGTGTAAACTAGCAAAACTACATTGTTTTTGTACTCATATAAGTGAATACTTTTACAGTGAAAATAGATGATTATCATAGTCTAAGATCTAGAAATTGTTCACTTACCTTTGCCTTGTAACATACATGTCCGTAGGAGATATGCACAGGACTGTATATGTTTGGCATTGTTTGTACATATAAAAAAATCATAAACAACCTAAGTGGCAATCAAAAGCAGAATGAAAAACTAGATGTTGGTATATTCATGACATAGTATATTACAGAGCAGTGATAATGAATGAACTAGAGCTATACATATTGTCAGCATGAATAATCCTCAAAAAACAAAGAGTCAAACAGAAAACAAAATAATAAGTTGCAGAAGTTGCCAGAAAAAATAGAAAAACTAACTACATGTTGCTCACAAGAAACTCACTTTAATAGGTTAACATACAGGTTAAAAGTAGACAAAATAGACTGAAAGTAAAAAGATAAAAAAAGATATTCCATGCAAACACTAACCGTAACCAAGGATAGGGGCTAAAATAACATTGGGCAAAATAAATTTCAAGATAGAGAGTATTAAGGTTAAGAAAAATAGCATATTTTTTGGTGTATGCTATTTAACGGTTGATAAGTCAGGAAGCCATAACAATTGTAAATGGATATACACTTAACAGAGTTTCAAAATATAATGAAGAAAAAAGTAACAGAGCTAAAATAGAAATAGACATATCTGCTATTATAGTTGATTTTAACACTCTTCTTAGTCATTGATAAAATAATTACACAAAGAATCAGCAATGGTATGAAATATATGAATAACGCAATAAACTGCTTTGACCTGATTGACACTTACAGAATACTAAACCCAATAACTGCGAAAAGCACAATCTTTTCAATTGCAAATGGAGTGTTCACCAAGATACACCCTATAACATAAATGCCTTAAACAATTCATAGTATACTTCAAAAGTTTGAAATCTTATAGGGTAAGTTATATGGCAGTGGCATAATTACATTTGAAACCAATAAAATAACCATTTCAAAATTAAACTATACATCTCTAAATAATGTATAGGTCAAATAAGAAATCACAAGGAAAAATTACAAAATATTTCAATCTAAATGATAAAGACAATTTACCATATCACAATTTGTGAGAGCCACTTCTAGGAATACCTACAAGTATATAAAATATGCATGAACAGGATATTTATTGTAGCATTATTTGAAATTTCAAAAAATTGGAATCTGCCTGAAAGTTTCAGCAAAGCAGTTTTATTGAATAAACTGTGGCAAATTCACTTAATAGAGTGAACTAATATAAAATGATTTCAAAGAGATACTTTTAAATGAAAAAAGCAAAGTACAGATGAGCATATGTGTAAGAAAAAGGGTAAGGAAACATACACATATCTGCTTATCTTTACATAAAGAACACAAGAAGGGTAAACTAGAAAATAGTGAAACTGGATACCTGCAAGATGTGAGTCGAGGTGGGATGGAAAAGTATGAGAAAGAGTGACACTTTTCTAATTATGTATGTTTAAATGTTTGACTTTTGGAGGCATGCTAATAATAAAATATCATTATAACCCCTAAATTAAATTAAAGCCAAAAAATGTAAAAGAGAGAACCCTAAAACTGAAAGCAAACTGACAAATGAACCTAATCATATTTCAAATTAATATTATAACTAGCTGAAAGGGAATAAAGAACAAACTATTTCAAGTACCTTATGAACACAACTTCTGACTACCTTTAGTTTTGGTCAGATTAGAATTGTGATGGGGGAGAATGGAAAGTAATTGATGAATTCCTTTTAGTAGGTTTGCCTATCATAGTGTTTGAGTGAAGCAATTCTGAATGTGCTTTATAAATACTGTAGAACTGAAAAAAAGAGTAAATGGTTTTGTTTTGCTTTGTTTGGTTTGAGACAGGATCTCACTCTGTCACCCATGCTGGAGTACAGTGGCATGATCAAAGCTCATTACAGCCTCCACCTCCTGGGCTCAGTTGATCTTTTCACCTCAGCAACCCAAGTAGCTGGGACTACAGGCAAGCACCACCACGCCTATCTAATTTTTTATTTTTTATTTCTAGTTGAGATTGGGTTTTGCCATGTTTTCCAGGCTGGTCTCAGACTCTTGGACTCAAGTGGTCTGCCCACCTTGGCCTTCCAAAGTGCTGGGATTACAACTGTGAGCGACTGTGCCCAGCCAACAGAGATGTGTTGATGATATTGAGGGTCAAAGTTCTCACTGTGAAAGAAGGTATACAAACAATATGAGACAGGAGAAGTCACAAAATAATTCTATGGAGGATGGATTGGAACTGGGAATATCTCTAAATATGTATATGTGTATGTGTATATACATGTTTATGTGAACGTGTATGTGCATGCATGTATGCATATCTAGGTTTGTGCTGTGTATCTTTATGTAAATATGACTGTACATGTATATGTCCATGCATGTATTTCTTAACTCTGTTTGCTAAAGGGCCAAGAAGCAAATATATTCCAGGAATAATAAGTATAAATAGCACCCATAATTTTGTCTTTACTACTGTTTCTCAATTAAAGAAACTAGGCTAGGGCTTTTCAGATTCCAGGTCTGGAACCGGGGTAAAAGATAAACCTGGTATATCTTTCTATGCAAGAAAATAAGAAAGTGCTTTAAAAAATGGTGGGAGGATGTTACAGGGACACAGGAGCTAGCTTTAAGCAGTTCTCACTGACCAAATTCCTAAAAATTTGAACACCAAAATGATTAAGGATAATAATGAATGACAAATCATGGAAAAATAGAAATGCATGAATTAATACCCATAATAGATTCATTAGGTAGGTAGACAGATATATTCAATGTATAGATTAGATAGATAGATAGATGAGATAAATAAATAACATACATAAATACAAACATATGGGCAGACATACAGGAGAAAGGAGGCTTCTTGCTGGCATTAGAGTGTTGAGGGCTAACTAGTCAATATGGAAGGAGTGCTGGAGCTCGGAAATCATCATTTTGTGATCATCATAGTAAAAATGGGCAAGAATTATCAATGGATACTAAATCTAGGGAGGCGTATTTTGATGAGAGAAAGATACTTGCATAATTTTAAGTGTCCCTCATTTACTAATTGTCAGTTAAATAAAGAGTAAATAAATAACTATATTCTCAAAAAATTGGCAACATTTTGAATAAATGATCAAATTAACGTCGCCAATGAGGGAAAATGGACATTGTGTATCTCCAAATGTGAAATCCTAAGATAGTGTATGACCTAAACCTAATCACAAGGAAACATTGTACAACTCAAAATGAATAACTTTCTATTAAATGGTAGAAGGGCTGTATTTTTCAAAAATGTTATTGTCCTAAATAATAAGGAAAGACTGTAGAAACATTCTAGATTACCTAAGCTAAGGAAACTTGACAACTAGACAGGTTTCTGCACTACAGGAGAAAAGGATATTATAAAAGGCATTATTCGGTTAAATGACAAAATTAGAATATGGATGATGTGCTAGATTAAAGTATAACATAAATGTAAATGTATGAATTTAGTAATTGCAGTGGTTATGTAAGAAAATACTCCTACTCTTGGAATACACGCTGAATTATTTAGTGATAAAGGTCTACAATATATATAAATTACCTACCAATGTTTCAGAAAACACACCCACATGTATATATAGTAAGAACAAGCAAGAGAGAACTTGGAAATGTCAAGAAATGTTAACAAAGATGAATCTGTACAAAGAATATTTTAGTGTTCTTTTCATTTTAATAACTGTCATTATTTTTTGTAATTATTAACTAATATCCAAATAAATAAGCAAGGGATGAAGCTAATTCAGTGCTTAGAAGAAACCAATGTTAAGTTTGAATGTTTATATTAGGAAGAAAGGTATAAATTAATGATCTAAGTTTCTACCAATAAAAACCAAAAACAAAAATAAGGGAATTAAACATAAAGTAGGTAGATGAAAGGAAATAATAAAAATAACAGCAGTAATTTTAAAAAGTTAAAAATAGAAAAACAAGAAATCCAGAAATTGCTCTTAAAAAGATTAATACATTTGATAAACTTCTAGCTAGGCCAAAACACAAAAAGAGGAAAAACGTAAGTTATTGTAATATAACATGAATTAAAGAATGAATATTATTATAAATCCTACAGATGTTAAAAGGATAAAAAGAAAACATTGCAAGAAACATCATGCAAGGAAATGCTACAATTCAGAAGAAACGAGCTAAGGCCTTGAGAAAGTCAACTGACCAACTGCCTAGAAAACCAAAACCAACACCAGATGATACAGAAATTCTGAATAACTATCCCTATGAAAAAAATAGAATTTTTAAATGGAAACATTTCAACAAACTCTTGGTTCCAGTGGCTTCACAGGTGAATTCTAGCAAACACTTAAGGAAGAAATAGTACCATCTTTCACAACGTCTTCCAGAAGATAGAGGAGGAAAAAGTATGTTTTAACATCTTACCATTTTATGAGTTGATCCTTGATATTAAGCCATGACAGAGACATTACATGAGAAAAGAAATATTCTTCATTAACATAGATGCAAGGATCTGTAACAAAAAACTTGTCAGAAATATTTAAAAAGAATACTCTATCACGATCAATTGAAGTTTACCTCAGGAACCCAAGTTTGGTTCAACATTTAAAAACTAATCAATGTAATCTGTGTAATTAATATATTAAAGCAAAAAATGTATATGATCATCCTAATAAATGGAAAAAAGGCATTTAACAATATCCAGCACTCATTAATGGCAGTAATTCTCAGCAAATTAGAATAGTCATCCTCTAGCAAACTAGAATCCTTAATCTGATAGAGAGCAGTACAAGAGTCTATTGTTAATATTTGATGGGGAAGCCCTGAATGCTTTTGCCCTAACATTAGAAAAAGAAGGCCAGAATGTTGAATCTTCTCTTCAATATTGTATGAAGGCTCTAGCCTGTTCAATAATGCAAGGGAAACTAAAAGCATAAAGACTCAAAAGGAAGAATTTATTTCTGTAAACAGAAGTTCTATTTAATTAATTCAAATTCACAGATAGTATACAATTTTATAAGAAAAGCCTGAGGAATGAACAAAGAACTGTTTACATAAACTTAACAGTATCTCAGACTATAAGATGCATAAGGAAAATCAGTTGTATTTCTACATATTGGCAGAAAACAACAGAAACTAAAATTAAAAATGTATTCGCAATTTTATAAAAATATAAAATACTTGATTTTAAATTTAACGAAAGATATATAAATCCTCTATATTGAAAACTACAAAATATTGTTGAGAAAAGTTAAAGAAGACCTAAATAAATGGAGATATATGCTATATTTGTGGGTTGGAAAATTCAATATTGTTAGGATGTCAAATCTTCCCACAGTGATCCATAGTTCAACGTGATTCAAATTATAACTCCATAAGGCTTTTTAAAAATAGAAATAGATAAAATAATTCTAAAATTTATATGGAAATACACATGACCTAGAATAGCCTAAACAATCTTGGAAAAAGAAAGCTGAAGAACTTAAACTACTTGACTTCAAGACTTAACATAAAGCTACAGTAATTAAGACAGTTTGATATTGGCATAAAGATAGATACATCAATCACTGCAGCAGACCAGAGAGTACATAAATAGTTACACATGTTTATGGTGAATTAATTTTTGACAAAAGCAGCAAAGTAACTCAAAGGAAAAGGGAAAGTATTTTCAACAAATTGTCCTTAAACAGGATATGTGTGCAAAAAAAACCAAAAAACCCAAAAAAACAAAAACAAACGTCTGACCTCACACCACATCACATTTAATTAGAGATGAATCCTAGTTCTAAATATAGAAGCTAAAATTATAAGGCTTATTGAGGAAAGCAGGGAAATATGTTTACAGGATAGGCAAAAATATCTCGGACAAAACTCTGAAAACTCTGAAATAAAAAATAAAAAAATGATAAATTAGACTTCATAAAAGTTAGAACAAGCCAAGCATGGTGGCTTGTGCCTGTAATTCCAGCACTTTGGGAGGCTAAGGCAGGAGGATTGCTTCAGCACAGGAATTTGAGACCAGCCTGGACAACATAATGAGATCCCATCTCTGTAAATGTAAAAGTACATTAAAAATTGGCCAGGCACAGTGGCACATGCTTGTAGTCCCAGCTACTTGGGAGGCTGAGGTGGGAGCATGGCTCGAGCCTGGGAGATTGAGACTGTGTTGAGTCATGATAGTGCCACAGCATTTTACCCTGGGTGACTGAGAGAGACTCTGTCCCCCACCACACCCCCGAAAAAAATCAAAACAAAAACTCTTATCAAAAAAAAAATCATTATTCTATAAAATAGACACACTTAAGAAATTATTTTCAAAGCATATTTCTGACAGTAGGCTGCTATTCAGAATGTATAAAGAACTCTTTCAACTCAACAATAAAATGACAATTTAATAAAAGTAAGCAAAAGTCTTGAACAATGAAATATCAGTTCACAACAATGGTTGGGGAGTATGTAGAGCAAATGAAATGCCTGTCCATTGCTGGAGAAAACGTAAAAGCGCACAACCACCTTGGAAACCAGTTTGGTAATTTCTTGTAAAGTTAAAATATACCTACCCTTGACCCAGCAGTTCCACTCCTTAATCTAAGAGAAATGCAAACAAATATCTACAAAAAGTACTGCATGAAAATGTTTGTAGCAACTTTATTCATAATTGCTAAGAACTGGAAAGAGCCCAAATATTCATGAATGGGAAAATGAATAAAGAAATTGGGCTATATTCCTGCAATGGGTTACTACTTGGCAGCAGGAAGTAAGCATCTATTGATACATGGAACAACGTGGGTGAATCTGAGAGACAGTGCTGAACACCCTCCCCTAAAAGGAACACAGAAGGCTGTATACCGTATCATTCTATTTATATGAGGTTATAGAATGGGAACATGTCATCTGAGGTGAGAAGGCCAAAATGGTTCTCTAGGGTGTGAGGCGGCAGGAGGGTAAAAGGAGTTTGAGGAAAGGAGACAATTTTCCGTAGATATAAATGTTCCGTATCTTGATATGGATAGGGATACATGATGCATCCACTCTCTATTTTTATATTTTGTATTTTTCGTTTTTTGAGATGGAGTCCTGCTCTGCAGCCAAGGCTGGAGTGCAGTGGCACAATCTCAGCACTACAGCCTCTGCCTTCTGGGATCAAGCGATTCTCCTTACTCAGGCTCCCAAGTAGCTGGGATTACAGGCACCTGTCACCACGCCTGGTTAATTTTTGTGTATTTAGTACAGACAGGGTTTTACCATGTTAGCCAGACTAGTCTCAAACTCCTGACCTCAGTGATCCACCCACCTTGACCTCCCAAATTGTTGTGATTACAGGTGTAAGCCATCACACGTTGCTATCTGTCTTTTAAAAGCATACAGTTATTATTGATGCATTTAGATGTTTACAAAATATATGTGAAAGTAGAACGGTAAGCTATAATTATTGACTGATGGGAGGTAGGGTATTCTGCTGGCATAGGTAGATCAAGAATGGCTGAATGCCGACAATTGTTGAAGCCAGGTGATACATAGGCGTTCATTATACTATTCTGTTTACTTGCATACGTTTGATTTTTTCATAATAAAATGCATTCCTTAGAAAAAGCAAGCAGCAGGATATATATGATGTGGTATCATTTATATAAAGTTTGAAAACATGTACACAGAACTATATTGTTTATAGGCGTATGCTGTGTAATAAATGTTAACCAAAATAATCGTGGAAATCATAAACACCGAATTTGAGATTGGTGGTTACTACTGGGTGGTGCAAAAGGAAAGATTCAAAGGCCTTTAAAATCTTTTAAATAAAATGTTTTATTAAATCGTTAAATTTTCCTCTGTACATTCGGAGGCTGACATATTTCATTAAAAGCGTGGGAACTCTCAAGGACCCTGGGTACTCACCTGATGTTGAGAGACAATGAGCAGGGTGTTTGTTACCTTCAGGTGAGCACTTGATGAAGTGGTAAGCAGAAAATGGACTGTGTAAACTGGAAAGCGTAACCAAATGCAGATTTTTGGGGGGATAAAAAAGAGGGGCTTCCAGATCTCTAAAGCTCTGAGCACTGTTTTGGCAACACTACATTGCTAGTGGATGGGCCCCTTGAAGAAGGGACTGAGCCTTGTGTGTATATGTGTCTCCGGTACTTAAAACAATACCCAATGCATTTGGGATGCTCAACAACTATTTATAGAGTCAATGAATAGACCTCCACAGCCCCGCTTATAAATGGCTGTGGGGGATGTCTAGGAAATGCTAGGATTGTTTTTAATAAGTAGTAATTAGCTGATGGGAATTATATTTCAGGCATTTTATAAGGACTTTGTCAGAATTAACTCATTTTATCCTAACAGCAACTCTATGAAGTAGGTTCTATTACTACCAACCCCTTTGCACAGCTGATAAAACTGAGGGACAAAGAAGTTACATTATTTATTTAACCTCACACAATGAGTGCTAGAAGGCAAGGGATTTGTCCCTATAACCCTTATATTTGACTACAAAACTCCATAGCTTCCTATGATTGAGTAAGTTTGGATACAAGCCCAGGAAGTGAGGGCAGCCCTGGCTCCCCAGGTGATATTGAGATACCGGGGAACAGAAAAAAGCCCAGCAGAATTCACTTAAAGTGAAGATATTTAGAGTTGAAGGGAGAAGCAGTAAGAGGAGACAACCAGGGGACAGAGGGTCTTGGTTTCTGGGAGCTCTTAGCCCTCTCAGGGACGGCTAGCCCTTCAGATGAGATCCATGTCCTCTGTAAGTCCTGTGTTCCCTTTTGCATTGAGGTGTCTCTTCAAAGCCCTCAGCCATCCTGGAGGGCTGGACGCTCCTCTGGGCTGAGGTTGACAAAGTCTGCAGATAAGTACTCTGGATAAATAGAGCCTGCCCTGCTCCAGTTGCCAAGCGGAATAAATACAATGTGTTTTAATAATAAATGAGTGATTAATAGCAAGTGCTTTGGAGAATTATGATGTGACGAGCCTTACCGTGCCATGGAGCTGGGTATAAATGATGCTGGAATGCATAATCGAGACGTTAGCATCTGTTACAAACTGCATTATAAACCAGGCTCCATAATGCCGCTTATCCACACCTCCCTGACACATTATTATAACATTTCTCTTGAGAATGGATGGGGGGAAATATAATGCCTATTAATCACCAATTGATAAAAACAAAAAACAAACAAAAAAAAAACCAAGGAGATGAAGAATGTTAAATTAAGGTAATGTTACACAAGCCTTCTCCCTCTTCTGATACTGTTTTCAATCCTGCCCTTTGGTGGTCTGCAGGGAAATGTGTTTGCAGTTCCTGGGGTGAGAGAATGTGGCCTGGTCAGAGGAGATTGCCTTGCAAAGCAGGTAGAAAGTGTCTGAGAACTTGGATCTATTAGCAAATATCTTGGGAACTCCCTTTGCTCTCCCAATAAAATCTAGTCCCCTGCCTAGGCATGTCCCTGTGATTTGGCCCCTGCATGACCTGCCAGTAACACATAACATGTATTTTACCTTCCAGGCTGCATTCCAAGTCACAGTGAACTATTTGCAGCTCCCAGAATGCTATGAACTTTTCTTTCTTTTCCTTCCTCCTCCCCTCCCCAACTCACTCCCTACTCCCTCCTCCCTCCATCCCTCCCTCCCTCCCTCCCTCCCTTCTTTCCTTCCTTCCTCTCTTTCTCTCTCTCTCTCTTTCTCTCTCTTTCCTATATTTTCTCTCTTTTTTTTTTTTTTTTTTTTTTTTGAGGCAGAGTCTTGCTCTGTCACCAGACTGGAGTGCAGTGGCGCGATCTCGGCTCACTGCAACCTCTGCCTCCTGGGTTAAAGCAGTTCTCCTGCCTCAGCCTCCCAAGTAGCTGGGACTACAGGCGCATGCCACCACGCCCAGCTAATTTTTGTATTTTTAGTAGAGACGGAGTTTCACCATGTTGGCCAGGATGGGCTCGATCTCTTAACCTCGTGATCTGCTCTCCTTGGCCTTCCAAAGTACTGGGATTACAGGCGTGAGCCATTTCGCCCGGCCTATTTTCTCTCTTTCTTAATGTGGCTGCTGTTCTTTCTAGAGCATCTCCCTCTTTCCTCTAGCAGGCTAATCTCTTGCTCATCCTCCTGAGTCCTCTGAATCCCAGTTGAATGTCACCTCCTCCACCAAATGTGTCTGCTCTTCCTCACCTTGTTCTTGCCATCAGAGCATGTATCACACAGTGTGACAGGTCATCACATGGTATGGAAATCGCTTATTTGTTATCTCCTCTGTCGACTGAGAGCCCTTAGAGTTTGTCTTACCCAACTGTGCATTCCCAGAAATCACCTCTGATTGGGTGTAGGGTAGAGGTTTCATAAAAGAAAAAATGAGTGTTCAGATGATGGAAGCCAAACTTCCAGCATTTAGTGTGGTTCATACACAATCTCATCCTAATGTTGCAGATTCATTCTATCTACACAGAGCCTCCTATGTTTTCTTTGAGATGTTGCAAATAGAGCAGTGATCAAAGCAGTCTGAGTCTCTGCTTTTGTGGAGCTGGCATTTTGTTAGGGGATTTTTCTGGGAAGAAGCTTCACCACCCTGTGAGTAACTTGTCTTCCAGACCCCTTCCCTCACTCAGCACATTCCCCCTCATCCTTCAGTGGATGGCACTTGATTCAACTCAAGTGCCATAATCTTTAGAAAACCTTCCATCCCTGTTCTGAGCAAAGCTATAGTATTTCCCTGATTTTAAGACGTGCACTTTCCCACATTTTACTGTTGTTGCTGTTTTTCAATTGGAAATTTAAAATTTTGATGTCTGAAGTGCGGTGTGTTCATGTGATGTGGTCAAGTTTCCTTTTTGTTGTTAAGTCAGTAGGTGCCTTACCACCAAGATGTCTCTCGATTAGGGAAATAGGGAAGTACCTAGGGGCTGTGCTTCCACGAGCTTTGTCTGCACAGTGATGGGCTGCTCACCTCATTGTGTCTGGTCACATATCTTTCTCCCTCACTGGACTGTGAATTCCTCAAGGGCAACCAGGTCTAATTCAACCGTGATTTTTCTTCAGCTCCAAACCTGCACCCGACACCCAGTAAACACTCACTTCTTCTGGGGACAAAAGCAATGCATGACAAAAAGGAGTAAAGCTCTCCTGCTCTTCACATGATCAGATCTGGTAACTTCTACTTCCTGTGTATTCTTTGACGTTTACCTCCAGAACCACCCCCCTAGTGGGCAGCTGAGCACAGGTCCCCCACATATTGGTGGAGTGGTCTGCCATGTTAATTCTGGGGGCTCGGATTCCTGAACTGTAAACTGGAACTGAAAATGCCCACCTCATGCAGTTTGGAGGAGGGTAAAGTGAGTATTAATTTCTTAGGGCTGCCATAACAAGGTATAGTTGACCCTCTGTATCCATGGATTCCACATTGTGGATCCCATATCTGTGGGTTCAACCAACTACGATCAAAAATATATTTTAAAAACCACAATAAAAACTAATGATACAACAATAAAAAGTAAAAATTAAAAAATATAGCCTAACAACGATTTATATGGCAGTTAAATTGTATTCAATATCATAAGTAATCCAGAGATGATTTAAAGTGTATGAAGGTTGTTCACAGGTCATATGCATATACTACACCATTTTACAGAAGGACTTGCCTGAAATCAATCCCCCACAGATACCAAGGGATGACTGTACCACAAACTAGGCACAGTCACATGATCGGATCTGGTAACTTCTACTTAAAAACAACAGAAATGTATTTTCTGACAGTTCTGAGGCTAGACATCCAAAATCAAGGTGTCGTCAGGCGCAGGCTCCCTCCAGAGCCTTCTAGGGGTTGATTCTTCATTGTCTTCTCCAGCTTCCAGTGGCCCCTGGTGTTTCTTGGCTTGTGGCAGCATACCTCCAATCTCTGCCTTGTCTTCACATGATCATCTTTTTTCTCTCGTAAGAACATCAGCCCATTCCACTCCAGTTTGACCTCACTGTAGCTTAACTATAGTGAGCCATCTGCAATGACCCTATTTCCAAATACAATCGTTCTAAGGTCCTGGAGTTTGCGATTTCAACCTATCTGTTTTGGGGAACTCAATTCAAACTACAACATGTAGAGAATGTGCTAATAAATAATCAATCTTCTCTCCTACCCCCTCCATTCCTATTTATGCCAACCCAAACTACTCTTTCTGCATCCCATTTCTTGTCTGTGCCTCTCTGATGTGTATTGTTAGGTATTTTTTAAAGAAAGTATTCCCTCCTTTTCTAACCAGTTGGAAGCTTTGTGAAGCGAAAGGTAAAAGCATCCTTATAGCATCTAAAAGATTGCTTGGCATATCCTGAGGCCTCAGTATGTGCTAATGGATTGGGTAGTAACAAAGGAGCAGACAATATTGATCACATTTTCTTCCATGCTGTCCTCTTCTCTGAAGCCCTTCCTCTGGGTGCTTAGAGAGTATTATCATTCTTATTTCAACTAACCTCATCTTGTAAGTGCTTCTAAGAAAAAAAAAATGAGTTTAGAGAGTTTGCATAAGGCCTGTAGTCATTTCTTTTCACCTTGAGGACCACTACCCTGTTGGAGGCCACCATGATCTCTCACTTGGGTGGCTGCAATAGTCCTATCTCCTTTTAAATCCATTCTTTGCACTGTGATCAGCTGGCTTTTTCCATTAACACTAAAATCATGGCATCATTTCTGTGGCTTTGCCGTTGCCCTCTGAATAAAATCCAGGCACCTGTAATGTCATATAATTTTCTGCATGGTCTGGCCCCTCCCACTTTATGGCTTACCCCTTCTGACCTCTAACTCAAGACTTAACAGCCAGATGAGCTTCTTGCAGTTACTTTAATGGATCCTGAACTCTCACCTGTAGCCTTTAACTCATGCGCTACCTTATCTCCTTTCTCCTCCAGTCTCCTCTTCCTTTCCTAGGCTAACTCCTCTATATCCTTCAAGTCACAGCTTAGAAATCACCTCCTCTGGGAGGCCTTCCAGATATACCAAGATTGATTCAAATACCCTTCTATGTGTTTGTTAGGGCTGGAGGCTGTACTGTGCCTGGTACTATGCCTGAGGCACAATCCTTACTGGATAAATATTTGTCGAAGGTTGAATGGATGTTGTTGAAAGAGGTTGAGACATGAAGTCAGAAAGCTAGTGTTAAAATTCTGTATTTTTTATTTATTACATTTTGATCTTAGGAAAGTCATCTACCTTTTCTGAGCTATAAAATCTAGTGTTAAAATTCTGTATTTTTTGTTTATTATATTTTGATCTGAGGAAATTCATCTACTTTTTCTGAGCTTTAATTTGCTCATCTATAAAATGAGTATAGTAATACAAATTGGTTTCAGGGTTGATTGAAGTAATATAGGCAAGGAACCTAGTACAGCCCCATGTAGTAGGTGTTTATAAAATATCAGTTTCCTTTCCTACTACCCTTCACTTTCTGTCTTATGAACTCTCCCCATCTCTAACTGCCTCCCTCCACCTTATCTGTGCTTTTTTTTCTAAATCTATATATCATTTGCCTTCTACTCCCCAACTCTTCCCTTGGCTGATTCCCACCAATCTCATTTTTTCATGATTAAAATAAAGCATCATGGAAAATTAATTAATATTTGGAGATGAAAGATGCAGCATTGCCAGTCCTGGCTCTCCAATGAGTGCAAGCCACTTACAATAAAACCAGCAGCTTGGCTATTAAGGAGAAAAAGAATTTATTTATCAACAAGAGGGAATACAACCCTTTCATATTGCAGCCACCAGGCTGCCTTTGATGGCACTGCCAGCTTTATACCTCAGGTGCCTGCAAAAAGGCCAAGAGTAGGCTTGTTCTGAATAGACTGACAGCACGAGCCCCACTAGTCCAAGCCACGCTGACACACTGTGCCCACCTGGGGCTCCAGTGCTCTGTTCACCTGGCTGCATCTTAACTCCTAGCCTCTGATGGTCTCCCAGGGTTTGATTGCTACTGATATAAAAGCCCTGAAATAGGAGCCGGAGAACAATGGGACTATAAGAACTCAAGTGATCATCCTGTTTAATGTTTCCATTTTATATATGGAGAAACTGAAGACCCAGGGGTGGGACATGAGTTATGAGTTGTGTCAGGCCACATCCCATAGGCCACACCTGGCACCCTGAATAATCAGATGTGCTTTCCTCCAGACAATTTTTTCATTGTTCCTAATGCACATTGTTGCTAAATTTCTTGCTATTATATTGAGCTACGGACCTTTGCACATTCCAGCATGAGCATCTCAAAAGGAGGGACTTTATGGTTTTTCATTTCCCATATTTGTGGAGCCTAGAACAGTGCTTTGCATGTAGTAGGGGTTTAATATTTATAAAATAAATTTACTAATGCATGAGGTCATTGACACTATAATTTCTTTGAATGTGCTGTTAAAGTGGATTCAGTGGAGAAATTCCTGTGAGATGGGCTTGGACTTATCTCATGGACTTTGGAGATAATTTGCAAGGTTGAGCTAGAGAACTTTTCTTGAGCAACTGCTTCATGATCTTCAAAGTGACTTGTGCTGTGGAACCCCAGCTGAACACCCTGGGTTTGAATTGCAGCATACTCACTAACTGTGTAACTGTGTGCCTTGGTTTCCCATGTATGATCCTCATCTGTCTAACATGGACGTTGTTAAGAACCACATTGGATCACAATCCAGTGAGGAGTCAGCATTGTGCAGCAGTTAGATGGGATGCAGCCTGCTGTGGGATCTGAGTTTGAGCATCCTGAGTTGATGCTCTGATTCAATTAGAAAATGCCATATGATGCCTGGAGTCACAGGTTGTAGTGGACACATAGTAGCTTTCTGTTATTACACAAGGCTAAATGACCTAACCAAGGTCTCAGATTAGTAAGGGGCCGTGGAAGGACTGATTGCAAATCCTCTTTATTCTTATTCTATGATTTTTCTCCTACTGTGATTTGCTATTTGACTAGAGTGCCCCTAGTTTCCCATGTTTGCATCTCAGTTCCACCCACCTCCACACAACCACCAGAATGTTTCTTTCTTTATTACTTGTTTGTCTAAGAGCCTTTATAGTTCCTTCTTCTTCCCCTTGTCAATATCTGCTTTCAGGTATGGCTCTGCTATCAGGTGCTTCCCCTGTAGCATTTGCTCTGCATTAAAAGGCAACCTCACCAGAGAAAGAGGACCACTGCCTTCTACAGGGTAAGTGCTCCAGGGGTTCACCATTAGGAGTACCTCAGGCCAAGCAATGGTAAGTGGTTCCCCTCATGTGTCCCCAAATGACCAGGGACCCTAGGGTTCATCCTGTATGGGGGAGACTGGAAGTCTTTGCCTATCTGGGAAGATGTCACTAAGCGATGAGTGCTTGTAGTCTGCAAAAGGCCCAGAGTTCACATGAGATTTACTAGAATAGCTAAGGACCCAAGGTGGGGACCTGGTGACATCCAGGTAGAGATAATTGCAAGTTAAGTGCATCCATAATCCTGGTTATCTGACATCCCTTCTCCATAGAACATTAATTCATGCATTCACCCAGTCAACAAATATTCAAAGTGTATCAGGTCCTGTGCCTGAACTGGAGCTACAGCATGAAACAAGTCAGTCCCAATTCCTGCCTTTTGGAGTTTATAGTCTGGTCAGGTGGGAGCCAGGAAGGAGCTGGCACAGCCGGGGCAAGTCACATAGGACTTTGTGGGGCTTGGGGTGGGTCACTTGTCTGAGACTGGAGGACAGAAATATGAATCCCTGGAAAAGCTCCCAAAGGCAAAGTCAAGTTGGCAATTCCCAAACCAGTTCAGGGAAACAAGAGACTGTTTAGACCACAGGCATCTAAGCATGGAGCCCAAACAGAGTGGCTTGGGTGCAGGGTGTGGGAAAGATGTTAGCTAGAATAGAAGGTAAAGGAGTTAGAGATGGGGCAAAAGGCATTATCTCCTCATGTGTGTTTGCGGACTCAGGCTGGAGAATGTTCCCAGGAGCATTTTGTAAGAGAAAAACTGGGAAAATCAAGCTTGTATTACCTATTAACAAGAATGAATAAATAAATTGTGGTGTTCTGAAATAATAAACGTTTCAGCAGAGCAAAGTAATAAACCAGAGCTACATATGTCAACACAGATAAATCACACAAACCTAACATTGAAGGGGGGAAAAAAAAACAAGCTTCAGCCAGATATGCATATTTTATGATACCATCGATACAAAGTTTGAAAACATGCAAAACAATTCTTATTGTTGTCCACGGATAAATGAATATGTAATAAAAGTCTAAAGTCATTTGTGGGAACAATAAAGCCTAAATTCTAGATCATGTTGATTTCTAGAGGATGGGGTGAGTATTGCCATGGAGAGAACTATGGAGGGCTTCAGCTGTATTTCCTAATCTGGGTGGTAGGTGGATGGCTGCCAGTTGTATTATTATTTATATGTTTCAAATATTGCATAATAAAAATTTATTTTAAAAGCTAACGTGAGGCAAATTATGTAAACAGGGAAAGGGAGGGTCTAATTCCTACCCTCCCTTTACTGCCTCTAGAAGTCAGGCATCACACTTGAGTCTCTTTCCAAAGCCTTACTCAGAGATGAAAAACAAGGTGGCTCCCATAGGGTGCCTACCGGGCCAGACCAGCTCCCTCTCCCTTACTCACCCCTCCGCCGGTGCAATGCAATGACAATGGACGTGAGGGACAAGGGTGGGACTTAAGCACTTATAATGACTCAGAAGCTGCTCTGAACTCTACCAGCTTTCTATCTACACAGAAAAGTGGGCTTGTGGTTAAAGGAGCTGAAGGCCATCACTACCCCAGCAATCTTGTCCTCTCACTGGTTTAACCAGTATGTCTGACCAATGCCACCCTGGCTTCCAGTTGTCCACTGATGACTCTTCCTCCCAGCCTTTTGCCCAAAACCCCCACTGTGTTGCCTCTTGATCCTGACTCTGGCCCCAGAGCCAAAAGATTTAACACTTGCTCACTGCACATGATCTCATTTTGGGGGCGTACTGGTGTAGTCCTGGTGTCTAGGATCCACTACCACCCCTAGAATTTTCTGCCCACAGTTCCTTCCTGGCATCCTATTTTCTTCCTCACCATTACCATAGCCACAGTACATCACTGAGCTGCTTCTGACATCCTGACCCCATGGAAGTAGGGAAGAGAAAACCTTAATGTCTTCCCTTTTCATCCATATAAGACAAGAACTACTTAGTCTCTACAGATGAGGAAATCGAGGCCAAAATATCTTGCTCAAGGCCACATAGCTAATAAAATGCAGAACTGGACTTCCAATATGTATGTTAATCTGATTCCAAAGCCCATGCATGCTCTTTACACCATATTAACTGCCTCTTGGAAGTTGACAAGCTCCGGCTCATTTTCACTTTGATTCGGTTGTCCCGTGGACTGGTTCTGGTGAATGTTCTTAAACCTGTTCTGTTAATGCTCTTTCTCTCATTCACTTCTTTTCAAGTGCTTTTCACCTGAGAAAGAGAAGTGGTGTGGAATCTCACTGTGCATCATCTCCCTTCCCTGCAATGACCTTTCATGGAGCACTTTGGAAAAGGCTGTCATGGGGCAGAGCTGCCAGGGATTCTCCCACTCCCCAGTTCCTGGCTGTGTAATGGGGAGATGCTGGATAGCCCCTAACTACTGCCACTCAAGTCTGCAGGCACCAGCCCCAAACCTGGGGACCTGCCTCCTACAGACCCCTGCCTCATTTTCACCTGCCAGGGACTTAGCAGTATTTCCTGAGGCCATTTAGATCTGACTCACTCATCCCCTCTTGTTTTTACATAGACTGCTCTCTCCTGCATGTGGTTATCACATCTTCATAAGGCCTCTAAGAAGTTCCAGACCATTGAATTATATGGAAAGACAAACTGGGACACAAAGAGGTTGAGACTTTATCTCAGGTTCTTTTTAGATTGGCAATGTAGACAAGGGCTGGATATTTAATTACCAAGGAGGTCTTGATCTTTAGGGATTGAAGTTGGTATTCCACTGAAGAGTACTCTTAAATAGAACATTTTAGGATTGAAGGATAGATGTGCAGTCATCTTCAGATCTATCCTTCATGGGAAGAGCTGAGGACAAGGTTGGAAAGTGCCAGGCAGGCTGATGGAGCAACTCAAGCTTCTGGCCCTAGTCCAGTATTTACTTGTCACCCACTGCCAAGAGGGATGGAAAGACTGCTAGCTCCTCCCAGCTGAGCCTGAAGTTTTCTCCTGGAGGCCGCCAAAGCCCACAGGCAGAAGTGGACATGGAAAAGGAATAAGAGTGGAAGAGTGGGGACTGGGTAGCCAAGCACCCCACTGTTTGGAGAGCTCATAGTCCCTCTGGCTGAGTAATCAGGGGCCCCAGCCCAGAATGGGGAGTGTGAATGTGGGGAATGGCCCATCACTCAGGGTCTATAAGAAGTTGCCAGAGTTTAGCAGAATGGTGGTGTCTTAGTCCACCGTAAGTATTCGTTTTCCTTCTTGGTTTGACTTACCTTATAAAGAAACCAAATGCTGATTTCTCCAAGGTATATGCTAGACAGACCTATGAAGGGAGATTTTCCAGATGGAGGGAAGGCTGGATAATTGGTTCTAACTCTACACTTTTGAGTTCCTCAAACCATCCCCCACCCTAGCCCCCTATACCACCACTGGCATGGTTGTCAGAGGATCTGATTCTTACTCCAGTGCACTTCCCATTACACCCTGTAGCCTCTCACCCATCAGAACATCAGGTCTGCAGCTGACTTACCAAATGACCTTGGACAAGTTACTTCATTTGTAAATAGAATAGGCACTGTGCTTCTCAACTGGTGCTTTCCTAGAGGCATTTGGGAATGTGTGGGCTCATGTTTGGCTGTCCCTGGGATTTATTTTCAGGGAAGAAAGACAGGGATGCCTAAGTCTCCATGCCATACAAGGGGGCCCCACACAAGGAGAAATCACATACCCCATTACCTTGGCATTCCACTTAAAATGTCAGTAGAGCTCTCATTGAATAGCACTGGTGGAATTGGTAAAGGCCCTTCCAGCTATGACTGCTCTGTCAGGTCTAGTGCTGTGAAGCTTCCATCAGACTATGATGTGATCTGTATGCCAGTGATGTGATGAGGCTCTAGTTCAGAGGCCCGAGGTGTGAGGTTAGTGAGTTCAGAACATTGTCCTGCAGGAACCGGGACAGCTGGGAATGAGCTGATTGAGAAGCTGCTTGGTATTAAGGGATGAATAAATTAACGCTGCAGCCTCGACTGCTGAACTCTCTGAAACCATGGCATAGAGAGTGATCTGGACCATCGCCCTGGGGGATGTCAGAAAAAGGCAGGTGGAGGTCACGGGGACTCTGAGAAAGTGGAGAGCAGATTTGAAGAGGTGTAAGATCAGAGTGGGTCTGAGGGGATGAAATTAGTCACTGAAGAGATAAGTTTGTGTGATCTTCTCTGCAGCAAATGGGGGCTTGGGGGCTGGGGGACTGGGGGACCTGGGGCCAAGCAGGGAGGTGAGGGAAGCATATTTTAAGATATAGAATCAATTCTGCATCTCTCCTTTTTAAATTCAGTTTCTTTTTCTAATAAATCAAGTGGAGTTGGAGTGCATGGGCTTGCCAGTCTGAAAAGAGCCTTTGGCTCATTAATTTCCATAGCAAAGGCAGGCAGAATACGAGAAACCAGATAATTTCTGAGACCAGAGGGGCCCAGGGCATGTTTTAACATCTGTACCCACCTGGCTATCGCCTTGGTATTTAAAAAGCCCTTGGAATTGAGCAAGGAGTTGCTAACAAGACATTGCATTTTTTATGACCATTTGGCATGTGCATACATGTCATAGTGTACCCTCTATGATGGCAAAACTGCTGTCTACCCTTCTTAACTCTGTATTTCAGCACCTAGGACAGCACCCACCACAGCGTTGGTTCTTTGTAAATATTGGTTGAATCAATGAATTAATGCATGCTGTGAGTATGGACTATACTATATCTCCTTTTGCTCCTGCATTCAAAAACTTCTCCCTGCTGTAGGAGATAAGGAATGAAGTAGAAGAAGGAGCACAGGTTTTGGGGTCCAACTGTCTTGTACTGTAAGCATAACTCAACCACTTTACCATTACTGTGACCTGGGCCAGTTACTTAAATTTTCCAAGCCTCATCTTAAAAGTGGTGGTGGTAATAATCCATTTTTCAAGGGGTTGTGCAAAAGGATTTAGTGAGCTAATGCATGAAGTACCTAAGATTTAGTGAGCTAATGTATGAAGTACCTAAGTACCTAGCACAGGATCTAGCACATGGCAACTGTTCAGTAAGTGAAAGCTGTTGGGGATGTTGTATGTTGCCCAGGGTCAGGGACAGGTGATTGAGTGGACTGGGGACTCCCCCGCATTTTTGCAGAAGCTGGCCTTTGATAGTATTCTTATCAGTCCAAGGCAAAAGGAGCAAAAAGCAGGCAATGCAGTGAGCATTTTATGAAGTGGAGTTTATTCCATTTAAAGGACAATGCTTTTGTATGAGATTTTTTTTCCCTCATAACTTTTATTTTGTTAAAATGTCATTGTTTTGTGATATGAGGGTAACACTAGAAGACAAGATTTAATAATATATTCTCACCTGGCAAAATAAAAGGTGGTAGCTTGATGCTGGTCCTCAAAAAAGGGAAATATTCTGTACATAACATACCAGTATCTAGAGATCACCAACTTCCATGACACTAATGTTGTCATCCCCCGGAGGTAGAGTGGAGAATGCAGGGAGAGTGCCTGAAGGAGCAGAAGGGACAGAAGAGTCTGTTGGCCTGGACTTTGAGAAGGCACTCTAAGGCAGCAGGAAGGACCTGAGAAAGACCTTTAAGCATGCTGGGATTTGTATTGGTGAATGAGAGTATGAGGGCATCCTAGGTAGAAGATACAGCATGAGGAAAGGCCCAGAGGCAGACATGAATGAGGTGTGATGAGAACTTAAATTGAGAGAGTTTGGGTCGTGGAGAAGCAAATGAGACCAGAAAGCCACTGGGGTTTCTTAAACAAAGGCTTCTGAAAGTGGGGTTAAGTAGGGCAGAGACTGAACATTTATTGCACTCTTACAGTATCTCTAATACTTGCTTCTACTCTGAAGCTATTATCTCCAATTTATATATAAAAATACTGAGGCTTATAAACAAGTTATCAGAGGTCATATTACCAGTAAGTGGCAGAGCCAACAATGTAGCAGGAGTGTTAAGACACAAAAAGTTTTGAGAAGAGAAAGTAAAATTTAGGTGGGAAAAGATACAGCAAATTCTAATTAGTGAAATTCTGGGCAGAGCCTTAAAGGCTGAGAGTAGGAACTCAGGTGAAAGTTTGAGGATGCATTCCCTCCCTTTGAGAAGGATTTTCAGGTAGTGGGTCCTAGATGCCATTCTCAGCACTATCCAATGACCCAAGGTCCCAAGAACATTGTCCTAATTTCCTGTCCCTGGGGAAAGCTCTTTCCAGCACCATCTGATGGCATCTACCTGAATTGCTGGCATAGAACCAAGGAGGAGAGGCATATCCTCTGGTGCAGAGCTTCTCTAAGTGTGGCAAAGAAATAATGTCTTGTTTCTGCCTTTCCTATCACTTCTAAGGATGTCTATCTATCTGTCTGTCTGTCTATCTATCTGGTGCCTAGCACAGTGCTTTAGTAGTTATCTGACAGCCATTATGTTCCTTCTTACCACTATGTCTGGGTGTTGGTTCTCAAATTTTATTGTGTGTCAAAATCCCATGTGGTGCTTGCTAATGGTATCCTCCCACCCCTAGGCTCTAATTTAGTAGATCTGGGGTGCATCTGTGAAATCCAGATCTTAATAAGCCCCAGGGAGTTTCCAGTGCAATTGGCCCCTGGAGCTCACTTAGGGAAGCTTGGCTCCAGAAGGTATGCATCTCTTCCTGGGCTCTATGCCAGTAGTTCAGGTAGATGCCAACACAGGGTGCTTCATTCCTTGTCTCTTGGCCTCTATTAAGAAGGAGGGAGTCTTCACCCTGGGAATGGGAGGATCTTCAACGAGCAGGGACTAATTTTTCCAGCTGATTCTGAATAAAGATCTACAAAAGCTGTCAGCCAGACCCACTTTATCACTAAAGCAGCTGCATGTCTGAATAAGCCCTGGCCTGGCAAAATAGGGCCCTTCTTTGCTGCTAATTCATTCAATGATATTGGGCAGGACTCTCTTCATTTCTCCATCCAGTTCCTGTGTCTGAAAACTGAACAGATTGGAGTAAATGAACCTAAGGTGCCCAGGTTCTCTGATGCATTTGTTAGCCTTCATAATTTCCTTCTGCCTCCCGTGAGGCAAGAGTTTCCCTCCACCTAGCCTACTTTAGAGGGGCTGCCCATCCTTACCTCTGCAGGTACCTCCCAGGAGAATGTGCTTTTGTGAGCCCAACATGGAGCCTCACATTCATAGAAGAGAAAATTAAGGAGATTTGGCTTAAGGTCATCGAGTTGGAAAGTGAGAGAAGCTCACCATTTGGTGGTGCCTGAAGCCAGCTCACCAGCACTGAGTTTGTTCCCCTTTCTCATTCACTGTGGATGCTGATAAGGATGTTTTTGAGTGTTTTGAGTTTAGCGCCAGGGAAGCTGGGCTGAGTTCATGTATAGCTGAGGGATCATGGGGAAATGGCCACCACATTGCACAAATCCAGGGGCGCAATTGACACTGCAACCTATAGGAAGGTGCTCCCTGGAGATGTATGGTAAGGAATCTGAGTGGTTTTATGTGATGTCCCTGGTAGTGCCTCAGAGTTTTGGTGGTATTTTCCTCTCCTTTCAAGAGGCTGTTAACGGTCCCTTTTAGAAACTATCTTTTCATATTACAGAACGCTAGGTGGATAGCTCTTGAATATAGCAATACCTATGGTAGAAATGTCTTCCATGGTAGACAAAGACAATATTCAGAGTCCATGTTAGCTAAGTGTAGAAGCCATCAGCTCAGGAGTTCATGATAGTGCATTTAAGTAGGGATACATCTTCCCTTTCTTACCCTACATGCAAGAAGTTGGCAATTTCCATATAAATTCTGGTGAAAGGGAAGATGCTTTTCCACTTTGCATGAAGCTGGAGGTCGAGGTCTTCCAGAAAAGCACAGCCTCTCAAATCGCTGATGCCCTTTCAGCCACCCAGGACTTGCTGTGACCTGACAAGCAAAAGAGCAGGGGTGAAAATCCCCTTATAACAATTCATGCCAGCCTGCCTTGTACAACCTTGAGAGCATCTCCTTAAATTTCTGCACCCTGGGTGGCTCACTCACCTCACTCTCGTCTCAACCCTGTGACATTTAAATCGCCTATTTGGGAGTCAGTCCTGTGTTAGGTATTAGGGTGCAGTAATCAAAAAAATATGGCCCTGACTACAAGGACTTGACCTACAACTGGAGAGGCCGTCAGGAAGCCCAGTGATCCTGACTTGCCTTGAGATACCCTAGGTGGAAACACAGAAGTTCCAATGGGGCAACAAGTGAGGTACCTGGTCCACCTGGGAGACTGAGAATCCTTCCCTGAGAGGAGATGGTTCTAGAGCGGAGACTTAAAAGGTAAGGAGGAGTTTGAAGGGGAGGGAGGAGGCGAGGACAGCATAGACAAAGGCCCCAAGGCAAGAGAGAGCTCAGTGTTTGGAAAACCACACATTGCTTAGTATGACTGAGGTGAAAATTGCATGGGCTTCATGCCGGGGGGAGGGAGTAGGCATTGGCCAGAGAGGCAAAGCGTGATGGAGCCTGCATTTCATGCAAAATTGTAAGAATTTCTATCCTGAAAACCATGGGGACCTGCTGAAGAATTTTGAGCAAGAAAATAACATGATCAGAATTGCATTTTAGAAGTATCACTCTGGTGGAAATGTGGAGATTCAACGGAGGTGAGAACAGAGACAGAATAAGCAGTTAGATCGTGATTGCAGGAGTCCAGGTGAGGGGTCCCAAGATGGAAAGAATCCAGTCCACTGTCATAACTCCCTTACCTGACTACTAGGCAGGAACATTTCCTCCAGCCTTCTCCAGCCCTGGCAGGGAAGTTTCCGTTATCTGGGTGAGGGTAAGCTTCTACAGGAGTCCAGGGGTGGAGATTTTGGGGGACTCTTTCTGCTCCATGATGTAGAACCTCTTGCAGGTCCAAGGTCTGCTGGGGTGGGAACAGATCGCTCCTTTCAATCCTGGGCTGAATGGAAGAGGGGCCCCTTTGGCCACAGAAAGAAGAGCCCCTAGGCTGCTCCTGGGAAATCTTTCTTTTAGGACGGAGCTTCTGCACTTACAGGTGAGAGGCACACAAAGTCTTGCGGGCTGCTTTTGTTTCCCCGAGTGCCCCAAGCCCTCTCCCCACGTTTCTATGGCAATCCCTTTGCATTGCTTTCCTCATTGCTGCTTCTAGATTGTCTCCCAGCACTTCCAGGGGTGCTAGGGAAGGGAGCTAATTACCTTGCTATAAATACCAACCAGAAGGAGCTCAGGGCCCCAGACCTGGCTTTCCTTTTTCAGTGCCTCTGTGCTGGGTTGGGCATTAGAGAGTGGGTAGAGTCTACACAGCAATCCATTGATATATTTTCTGTGTTCTTTCTCCCCCTCATGGGCTCAGCTGTGCTTACTTTCCTTCATTTAACAGGCGGAGTGGGAGCCAGGAAACAGTGGCATTGTGGGACATCCACAAAGTGCCAGGCACAGTGCTAGGCTCTAGGAATTGAGGGATGAATCAGAGCCTGCCTCTGCTCTCAAGGAACTCACTGTTCAGAGAGGAAGGCAGGTTTTCAGAAAATACTTGTGTTGAGAAATGTGACTCCCTGGGGAATGTAAGCCACAGGTTTACGTGGACCTAGGCTTCTCTAGGGATAGAGGGTTTTACTGAGAAGGTGGCTGGTGTAGCTGAACACTGAGAGTTGGTGAAATGGAGAGGCCAGGAGGAGGACATTCTGGACAGAAGCCGCAGGGGCCTAAGAGTCACAGAGATGCGAAGATGTCATCAGGGACTACAGCTGGCCCCCTGGGACTTTGACCCAGGATGTCCTGGAGGAAGGATGCAAAGTGTGACTGTGACCTGGCTCTGAGAGTCCTTGAGTGCCATGTTCTGGGGTCGCTGGGAGCCACAGAATGCTTTTCGGCTGTGATGTGGCCTGATAAGATGCATGCTTCTCCAGAGAGGCTGGAATGCACTCTTTCTGGTCACTTAGCTTCATTATCTCAAAAAGGCCAGCTTCAGGGGCTGGAGCTCAAAAGGAGGTGATGGCAGTGGACAAAGAATCTCAATGAGGATGCAATTAACATCTCACAAACAGGGCAGACATACAAACACCTCACTGAAGAGTAGAATTATGTGCAAGAGGGAGGGAGGCAAAAAATTCTTCCCCTAATAGCTTTCTGACTTTCATTAGTTCTGACAGTGAAGGCTGCGTCGTGGCTGTGTTCCATGGTAACCGTTTCCAGAGCAGCACCGGAGGAGCGCAGGTTCTGAAGACTTTCAATCAGTCCCAAAGCTTAGCCAGACAAAACGTCGTGTTGCTGGCTTTACAGCCTCCGCTGGCAGCAAAGGGAGAGGGTATGATGTGAGCAAACATTCCCCTAGGTTATTGCAGGGACTCTCATCACAAGGAGCATGAGCATAGCTGCCTCCCGGGGCTTGATCACAGGAGAGAGGCCCAGGGCCACAGGTCCCTGCACTGCAGACCAGAGCATGTGGCTGCAGGAGAGGAATGAGGCAGAGAAAGCAGAGCTAACCACAGCGGATTCCTGGCCTCTTTCCCATCTCCCTGAGAAAGATCAGCATGTCTCCACTGTGGCTCCGTGGGTAACACTGGTAGAGAGGAAAGAGGAGGCTCTGGAGCCAGATGGACTGCATCCAAATCCCAGGTACTTCCATACTCACTGGACCGTTTTGGGCAACTTACATCACTTCTCTGGGGTTCACCTCCTTAGTTATCACTAGCAATATACAGCGTTTTCAGGAGGCTAGATGAGATGGCCTGTGAGAAATGCCCAGCTGCAGAACTGGCCTGTGGCAGGTGCTGATCTTGTGCTGAGCTGGCCGTAACAGTACTGCCTGCTCTCTCCTCCCTCCTCCTTCCTTCTCACTTTTCCAGCCCTGCTTCTGTGCCCTTCCCACTCTTCCTCTCTCACTCTCTGACTATAACACAAGGATGTTGAAGATGTGAAGCAAGCAAGTGGCTTTGCTCTGAGCCTCTGGGAGTCAGAAAGATAAACCGGATTTTGGTGCCCTTAGGGCTGTAGCTCTGCACCAGACAAAATACATGAGTTTCGGGGCAATGGAAGCACATATGAGGTTGGGTGACCACAGGGAAAGGCAAATGATAAGCCATGAGAGCCCTCACAGCTCCATTCTTCATAACAACAATTATGTATGGAAGACCTACTATATTCTGAGATGCTTCTCTAGGTACCCGGGATATGCTTTCTTCAGGAAGTTGCCTACCAGCAGAGAGAGGCTGGCCATAAAATACATATACAATAAAAGGCAGATACGAAGGTAGAAAGTGACAGCAGCTTGGAGAAAGGAAAAACAGCAGAGTGGAGGGAGAGGGCATTGGAAGTGTTGGTGAGTGAAGAGGGCTGTGATTTTAATAGGGTGGGGACAGTAGGCCTCATGGAGCTGGCAGCATGTGAGCAAAGACTTGAAACGGGTGAGGATGTCTGGACGAAGAGCATCCTGAACCAAGGCAACAGCCAGTGCAAAGGCTCTAAGGAGGGCATGTGACTGGGATGGCTGAGGAATGGAAAGAAAGCTGGGGAGGAGGAAGGCGGAGAGTAGCAGGAGATATCACATGGTGATGGGGGCTAGATTGGGTGGGCTGTTGTAGTTTTTTCTCCATAAGATGCCATAAGTACTGCCAGGAGTCAGGAAAGGCTAATGGTTTTCAGCTCCTCACTTCCTCCCTTCCCCTCCTCCAATTAACTAGAGCAACTACCTTTATTATCTATTTCATGTGTTGGAATCTGAGGTAAGAGATTATTATTATTATTATTATTATTTTTGAGACGGAGTTTCACTCATGTTACCCAGGCTGGAGTGTAATGGCACGATCTCGGCTCACCACAACCTCCGCCTTCTGGGTTCAGGCAATTCTCCTGCCTCAGCCTCCTGAGTAGCTGGGATTACAGGCATGTGCCACCATGCCCAGCTAATTTTTTGTAGTTTTAGTAGAGACGGGGTTTCACCATGTTGACCAGGATGGTCTTGATCTCTTGACCTCGTGATCCACCCGCCTCAGCCTCCCAAAGTGCTGGGATTACAGGCTTGAGCCACCGCGCCCGGCCGAGATTATTTAGATAAAGCTTTCTGCAACTTAAAAAGTGTTTGAAACCTACCGATTGAGTCTCGTATCACTGGGGAAACAGGGTCTCAGAAAGGGCCAGTGACTTATCCACGGCCACACAGCCAATTATCTGGAAGAAATGGATCTCAAACCTAGGACCTTGGGAGAGGGCTTTTTCTATAATCTTCATCAGAGCCATGGGCGGTCTTGGGAGTTGGCATCAGGGCTTGTGACACACAGACCACCTGAAGTTTAATCAGCAGGATGCCCAGGCCCTCCACATTCCAGCTCACCAAGCCTATGAAGCTCTGCCCGGGCTGCTGACTTCTCCTCTCTCACAAGCACATGGTCCCTTCCCGGAGCAACTTTTTCCTCCTCTTGAAAGCCTCACTCTGATTACTTGGGCCAGCAAGGCACCCATGTTTGAAACTTTATAATGCTTAGAGCTACAGTGGCCCTGAAACAAGTAATACTGCCTTCCTAAGCAGTGTTTTCTGCTCTGTAGGTGCTAAATCAAGTTACCTACCCACAGGGCTTGGGCCAGAATGGAACTTAATAATATATGCTATATCTTGGGATAGGGTCTGCCATGGGAGAGGTGGTCAGTGAATGTTATTAAGAAAATAAATTATGACAGTCTTTGGAAAAGTACACTTCCAAAGACAGACCTCCTAGCCCTATCCACAAAGAGAAGGTGCTAGAGCAGAGTGGTCAATAGTGTAGGCTTTGGAATCAAAATGACCTAGGTTTAAATCAAATTTCTTAACATGTCAGAGCCTCGGTGTCTGCATTTGTTAAATAGCAATAATAACTAGATTTGGGGATCATTAGAATTACACTACATGCAATGTTCAGTAGTTTAGCCCTTAGGATAGAGCCCTAATGGAAACACAGGGACGCTAGGCAATGGTTCTCAAAATGCAGTGTGTATCACCATCCTCTGGAGGTCTTGTTAAAATATAGGTTGCTGGTTCTCACATTCCAGAGTTTCTGATCGGTGGGTCTGGGGTGGGGCTTGAGATTTTGGCATTTCTAACAAGTTCCCAAGTGATGCAAAGGCTACTTGTTGGGAGATGAAGCCTCGTCTTGGTCTAAGAGCCAGTGTCTTAAACCAGGATGACGTTTGTGGGGAGAGAAGGAACTAAAGGCCATATATTGGCTGCATGTGCAGACAGTCCAGATGGAGAGAGGCATTTGGAGCCTTACCCAGAAGGAGGCCTGTTCTTCAGCCCAGGGAGTCAGCTGACTTCACACACCTGGGTGGCCAGCTGCTCTCCCTTTACTTCATCACAGGCACTGAGATTCACAGTCCAGTGAGAGGCAGCCAGCAAATAGCTCCTTCCCCTCCCACTGTGCCCCCAACCCTCGTTTCTTCTGACTGGATAACTTTTGACCTCTAGATGGACAAGCTGAGTGAATTATAAGATGCTAATAGGGAAAAGAGAGAAAATAGAAAACAAAATAGAGAAGCCAAATCAGTCTTTCTAGGTTTCTGGGATTCCTTCCCAAAATTTCTCAGAGATGTTCATCATTCTGGGAATATTATGGGTCCCCAATACTTGAAAATGGTTCCATAAAAAATTAATGCATTCTGTGTTTGCTACACAAAGCTCATAGACTTTTGGCATCCCACAACCTGGCTCTCAGACTAAGGTCTGAGACTTGGCTGCAACCTATACTACTCAACCATAAAATATTTAACTTTCCCTACAGTCCCTCTCCCTCTGATAAGGTGGTAACAAAATCTGTCTCTACTTTGGGTGTTCAAATCACGGATCAGCAAACTATAGCTTGTGGGCCGAATCTAGCCCATTGCCTGTTTTTGAAAGTAAAGTTTTATTGGAACATAGACATACTTGTTCATTTCTTTCTGTACTGTCTATGGCTGCTTTGGGGGGTGATTTTAATAGGGTGATCCCACTAGGCACCACATGACAATGACAGAGTTGAATAGTTGCAACAGAGACTGTAGTGCAGAGTCTCAAATATTTGCAGTATGACTCTTCATAGAAAAAATTTCCTGACCCCTATTTTAAATCAAATGTTGGCTGGGCGCCTGTAATCCCAGCACCTTGGGAGGCCAAGGCAGCCAGATCACCTGAAGTTGGGAGTTTGAGACCAACCTGACCAACGTGGAGAAACCCTGTCTCTACTAAAAATACAAAATTAGCCAGGCATGGTGGTGCATGCCTATAGTCCTAGCTACTCTGGAGGCTGAGTCAGGAGAATTGCTTGAACTTGGGGGGCAGAGGCTGTGGTGAGTTGAGACTGTGCCATTGCAAGCCAGCCTGGGCAATGAGAGCAAAACTCCATCTAAAAAAAAAAATCTATGTTATTTACTCCATGAGACTTTGCTGAATCCCACTGAGTTGCATTTATCTCCTTTTCTCCTATCACCTCCTGGCTCTTAGATCTGTGAATAAGTTACCTGGCATAATGATTTTCCTGAATACTTTTTCTCATTGACTCTACATGTCTACACTGACCTCTCTTTGAGATCACAAAATTTAGTACCAGGACGCAGACAGTTAAAAAGCATTTCTTGACCAGGCACAATGGCTCATGCCTATAATCCCAGCACTTTGGGACGCTGAGGTGGATGGATTGCCTGAGGTCAAGAGTTCGAGACCAGTCTGGCCAACATGGTGAAATCCCATGTCTACTAAAAATACAAAAAACAATTAGCTGGGCATAGCGGCATGCGTCTGTAATCCCAGCTACTCCAGAGGCTGAGGCAGGGGAATTGCTTGAACCAGAGAGGTGGAGGTTGCAGTGAGCCGAGATCATGCTACTGCCCTCCAGCCTGGGTGACAGAGACTCCATCTCAAAAAAAAAAAAAAAAATTCTTAAATTATCCACTAAGCCCCCAAAGTGGAAAGAAACCTAAGTGTCCAAGAGTAGAAAAAAGACCAAATAGATTATGGTGTAACCCCATGATGTATGGCTATGTAATAAATAAAACCAGTTTCTCAAGAATGTATTAATGCCTGAGAACATATAATTGTCCATCATATGAAGGGAAGGTTTTTACAATGATTCTTATAATACAATCCCACTTTTGTAAATAAGTAAAAATAATATGCAGAGGATTAATTTAAAAGACTAGAAGGAAATAAACAATACTTTTATTCCTCTCTGGGTAGAGGGTTATGGGTGACTTTCATTTTGTTATTTTATTAGTTTGTATATTTTTCATAATAAAGATATATTGCTTTTAGAAGCGGGGTAAAAATTCAGGTTATTAAAACACTAGCAGCTGACTCTGCTGGCTTTGCCACGTTCTAACTGTATGGCCTTAAACATTCATCTAGCCTCAGTTTCCTTAACTATAAAATATGAGGAAATACAGCTTTCTTCACAGGGTTGTTTAAAAACAACACAGCAAGCCCCAAAATGCCCTTCTTCTAAACGGGCTGCACCACAGCTGGCCTCAGCATTGAAATGGGGACTATCTGGGAGCTCCCGCGAGGGAGACTGAGTTGGCACCATTTGAGAGCGAGGCAGAGCTGTGATGCGCAGAGGGTTGCTGGGGCAGACTCACGGCTCTGCAACAACACTCGCTTCCCCAGCCCAGCACCAGGACTACGGCTTGGGAAGGGACCTCTTGCCCCGACGCCCACCCCACTGCAAGAAGCCCCTAGCTTCATTTCAGCACAAAGAACAGCTGCTCTTGTCTTTCATTTTCACCCTGAACCAGCTGTTCCCAGCCTGCATGGCCTGTGCCTGCCCTTCTGCACTTCCCACCCTGTCCTTTTTCTCATCACCTCTCATCAGCCTGTGCATGCTATTTTCTTCTTCCTTAA
The DNA here is from genome assembly GCF_009761245.1 of Sapajus apella. Taxonomy (NCBI): domain Eukaryota; kingdom Metazoa; phylum Chordata; class Mammalia; order Primates; family Cebidae; genus Sapajus; species Sapajus apella. The sequence goes on from NW_022436952.1 coordinate 33,740,173, forward strand.
AAGTCACACCTTCATCCTTCTACTGAGACATCCTTTTTTTCTTAGCCAGAATCTTTCTGTTTCTTCCTCTCCCCTGACTCGCTAGAAAATATCTTTACTTGAGACTATAAGTAATGATTTTCTTTCCTTTTTCTTTTTTTTTTTTTTTTTTTTGAGATGGAGTCCCGCTCTGTCACCCAGGCTATAATGCAATGGCACCATCTCGGCTCACTGCAACCTCCACCTACCTGGTTCAAGCGATGCTTGTGCCTCAGCCTCCCCAGTAGCTAGGATTACAGGTGTGCACCACCATGCCCAGCTAATTTGTATTTTTAGTAGAGATGGGATTTCACCATGTTGGCCAGGCTGGCCTCGAACTCCTGACCTCAAGTAATCCTCCCCCCTTGGCTTCCGAAAGTGCTGGGATTATAGGTGTGAGCCACTGCACCTGGCTAAGTAATGCTTTTTTAATCTTTTCTTCCTTTTCTCCCTCCCCGTCTTCTTTTATAAGTGTCGTTATTAAAATTTTTTCTCTGATCATCAATAGGAGAGGTGAATGGATGAGGGAGGCCAGTTAAACAGCTGGAAAAGTGATCTCAGAAGAGAACAGTGCAGATGGTGAGAAGTGGATGCTTTGGGCTAGAAATGGATAAAATCCACAAAAGTTACATATGGGAAGGATGAGGCCCAGGAGGGGCCTGTGACATGCCTCAAGGTTATGTAATTGACCAAGTGACAGATTAGGGAATCTAGGCCTACATCCTTGTAGCCCCTACACATATCTCAATACCTGGATATATCACTTATCTACCCTGTTCTACATACTGTCCAGGGGTATGGAGATGTCTGGCCTAATCACAATTTATCACCCAGAGTGCTGCATTTAACAAGTCTGTGCACACTTGAGAAGCCAAAAGGGGACCTACTGATTTCTGGACTTCTGAGAAGTATGTCATATCTTCCCACAGTTTCAGAACTTGGAGTTTCAGGGAATCTGTTGATGACTGGGCCATGGAATTAGAGGGGCATGTTTTGGACTATGAGCAGTGGGGATAAGAATCCCTAACTCATCCATCATCAGTTTTGCAAGAGTGGGATGGCAGACTCTGCTTCTGTGGCACTGTCCCAAACTTCTCTCGGAGTTAGAGTCCCCAGCCTAAGTACCTGTAGAACAAGGTGGGTATCCTGGAGTATGCAGGGAGTTAGCACACAAGGAGACTTGGCACAGACCTTCTTGATATGTGGCCTCTTCGTGGGTCCATGATGACCAGAGGTATTGGTGTCCTTGCTGTTCTTTTCTCCCATGTGGTAGGGGTGGGAAGGAGTGGTCAGCAATCCCCTCTGGGAGCACGTGTTTCAGTCCTGATGGGGCCACCTTATATCTCTATGGGGTCACCTTATATCTCTATCGCCACAGGGACTCTGGGGCCCTGTGGAATTATCCACCAGCTCTTGCTTTTTTTTGGTAGACACTTGGAAACTTTTCCTTAATGTGGCAACAGAGATGTTAAGTCCCATCTCTGACTTCTGTCTTTACCATTTTCCCCAGACCATGTGGTTTAAACTCCTCTGAGTTTCTAGAAGATACCATGAGCTACCTGTGGCTCAAGAGGGAAGGGGATTCACATACCCAAATGGATAGATGTTTAGAAAGTCTCAAGCAGAACCTCACATCTTCCCTAAACCTGATAATCTCCTTTTCGGAGAAGACCCCCGCTTCTGCTTGCTTGGGTACCCATTAGGCCTGAATGAAGACTGCTGGTGGCTGTAAGATCACCTCACCAGGGGTTACCGCTTTATTGGTATGGTCAGTTTGAAGGAAAAACTTGTTTGTGCACAGCTTAACTCAGAGATTGTAAACAGTCACTGAGGAATTTATGCCCATCAAAGTGGAGATTGCTTTGTAGCTTCGTAGTCAGGCTGAAAAACTGTCTCTAAAGTATACAGGTGTCAGGTATTGGATATATTTTTTATAGTTCAGCTACTACATTCTACTCAGCCAGTATACCTACTATGGGCCACGCATGTGCAAAATCTATTAATTCAATTTTGATTATTACCATGGAATAAATTTGGGCATTGAGTCACATAGAAAGAGGTAAGATTAAAGATAATTTTACCTGAATTTAAGCAGATGATTTATGGTCAGGCTGGGCTTCAAGCCTAAATCATTCTTACTCCAAAGTTCTTGCTTTTTCTACTTTCAGAGACTCCCTCTGTCTTCATATCATTCTGCAAAATGGTCTCTTGAACACCTACTACACTGGGCTTGAACTCACTACCTCCCTAGATGACCAATGAATGGCTAAGAGAGGTTTGACTGTTTTGCTTAGGCCTGTTAACATGTGCTTATTCTTCCCTCTTTCTCCTCTCTCTCCTCCTCGCACCTCCTGTTACTTCACTTCTAACACTTGCCTAACCCTGGACAGAGGGACCCCCTTGGCTTTACTCAAGAAAGGGCAAGCTCAGTATCTCAGCTTGAGGCTGTTCCTGCATCTTCAAGAAGGAGCCCAAGGCTGGGAGGAGCTTCCTCCTTCCCTGAACTAACTCAGTCAGTGATACGCCCTGGTAATTTCTCTCTCTGAAAGAAAAAGGAAGGGAGGGAGGGAGGGGAAGAAGGAAGGAAGGAAGAAAGAAAAGAAAGAAAGAGAAAAGAGAAAGAGAGGGGGAAAGGGAGGAAGGAGAAGAAGAAGGAAGGAAGAAAGAGGAAAGAAAGAAGGAAAGAAAAAGAAAGAGAGAGAAATTGAGAGAGAGGGAGGGAGAGAGAGGAAGGAAGGAAGGAAGGAAGCAAGGAAGCAAGGCAGGCAGGTGGGAAGGAAGGAGGGAAGGCAGGAAGGAAGGAAGAAAGAGAAAGAAATTCTAAATTTTCAACATTTGCCAGTTTCTGCAGTGTGAACTCTCCCATCACATCTGATTTCAAGCCACCAAGGTGACCACTGAAAGTGGAGTTCAGAGGGATGGGAGTAGCCCACTCTCCTGTGTCAGTGGGAGTCAGCTTCAGTATATCATGCTCTTCCTCTCATTTGGCTTTGAGTTGCATGGCCAATAGATTTGTCACTCATTGCTTTTGTTTCCTCCTAGTTAAAATGCTTCACCTACTTACTAAAAGCCTTTGACAGTAATCAAGTTCTTCCTGCCAAGAACTGTACAGGAGTGTGTTAGGGAAGACAGCCACCACCTGCTCCACTGAGGGCCTGCCAAACAGAAGGCCAACTCAGGAAGCTGCGACACCATGCCTGGCCCGGGGCGGGGCATCTATCAACAGAAAGGCATAGTCTTTACTTTTGAAACACTAAAGGTCCGCTGTCAGGAAATAATGAACATTCTGACACAGAAACACCATTGGAAGAATGCCAGAATCTAGACAGAGTCCTCAGTGCTGAGTGACACAGCTTCATGGGACTTTGACCATTTGGTTCCGCTCCCTCGTTTTATAGGGAAGAGCTAAAACCCTGGGAGGATGAGTGGCTTGCGAAAGGTCACAAAGTTATTTAGTGGCAGACGTGGGATTGGAATCCATCTTTCTTGACATCTAGAAGCCAGTTCTTTGGCTGCAGAATGGGCAGTTGGAAGCTATAATAGCTTATCACACCAGGGAAAGATAGACATCTCTCTTCCTCTTGCTAAGGTGACCAACTCATCCCCATTTTCCTATGATGTTTGAATTAGCACAGAAAAAAAGTCCTTTCCTGTATCCCAGAAGAACCCTAGGTCGAGGCAGACCCTGAAAATTAATCCCTGGTCCCCTTCTTTCATTCCCTTTCTTCCCTGTCCTTTTCTTCCTTCTACCACGCATTAATGGTGCCTGCCAACAAAGACCTTGGTGTTGAAGAAAGAAATCTTGAGGAAAAGGATGGTGGAGGTTGTCTTTCACCCCTACTGGCTTTGGGCTAGAGCTCACCTGGAACACTGTAACCTCTTTTACTAATGACTCCACTTCTTGGTCTTCCTTTTGAAACAGAAATAGATGTATTAGATTGTAAAAGCAAGCAACCTATGTAGATTGTTAAAGAAATTAAATAATAGAGATGTACTTGTGATAGAAAATGGATATCTTCAGATAAACTCAGAACCTGGACTAACAGGCTGGTCTTTATCCTGGAAGATAATTTCATATATCTATCTGTCTATCGTCTATGTATCTATATATTACCATATCATATTATATATTAAAGATTCCCATTCTGGTAAAAATTTAACCATATCAATCATGTTACTTTTTAATCTGGATTTTCATTTAAAAACATACTATGGATGTCTTTCCACATTGCTCATTTAAAGATTACCTCATCCTTTACAACAGTAGCATATTCTATTGTGTGGGTATACCCACAGGATTTATTTAATCAATCCTATTTTTAAAGACAGTTAAGTTACTTGCATTTAAAAAATGATAAACAGCATTTTGTAGATGTATCCAATAATCTTCTTTGGATAGTTTTTTAAGAAATAAATTATTGGTCTGAAGTATTCATATTTATTATTGTCATAGAGTAAGCCCTCTAAAAAAGCTATTCCAATTTATGTTTCCACTAACAGTCCTGAGACTGCTAATTTTCACACTCCTGTTAGCCTTTAGTATTATTGGATCACTATTACTCATCCAAATCATTTGCCAATTTGATAGGTCAAAAAAATTTCATTGTTTTTTTAAAACTTGCTTTCCTTTAAATTTCAGCAAGGATGTGAATCTTTTCACACATCTATCAGCTGTTTTTATTCCTTTTTCAATTTATTTCATCTGGAGTACATTCTTGTACATGCCCAGGCCTCTGCATATACAACTATCACTACAAAGGACTTCAGAGAGCAAGTAATATCTGCCCTAGTATTTATTCTACCAAAGAAACCTTTATTAGTTTTCCACTATGTACTGGGTATGTGGTTGTGTGGCATTAAATACAAAGAAATGTGACATAACGTTCCTGTTCTTGAAGGTTCTTAAAGTCTATTATGAGAGACGAACGTGTGCTCACGTAACCCAGGAGAAGAGGACATGGCAGCTCCTGTGGTGGCCTGAGGGCAGCAGTGTCCTGTCTTTCGGTTCTAAATTGATATGTTAGTGCTGTGACTTTAGTTCTCTCAGATTTGAGGTTAGACACAGGGGCTCTTCTCAGTGCTGGAGCTTGATAATAAAGAATCCCACCTGTCCCAAGGAGCTGAAGACATTGTGTGTTGTTTCCTGGGTGGTCTTGCTGACCTTCTCTGATTTCAAGTTCCCTGGAAACTTTGCCAAACCAGTGACTCACATCTCCACTCCCAACCACCCAAGGCAGTCCCCTTTGGCCCTTCTGTAGGTCCCTGAAATTCAAAAACACTGGATATAATGAGCAGAGAGGTCCCAGCCAGCTCCCGGCTCTGTGACTCAGCTGTCATCAAGATAGATGTCATGGACAATACCCAAATAATTGTATAGGACACAATGACTGTCCCTGAGGTGCTTGCAGGCTGAAGAGCCTTTGTGAGAATGTAGAACCAAAATCACCGGGGGAGAGGGGTAAGATAGGTGGGGGCCAGCACTCTGGGAGGAGCATCTCTGCAGGTCCAGTACATCTCTGGGGCCAGCTTTCTTGTTGTATTTTATGTAAGTAATTTGTTGAATGATTTTTCTGCATCTATGGAGATGATCATGTGATTTTTGTTTTTAATTCTGTTTATGTGGTGTATTACAGTGATTGACTTGCATATGTTAAACCAGCCCTGCATCCCTGGTATGAAACATACTTGATCATGGTGGATTATCTTTTTGATATACTGTTGGATTTGGTTAACTAGTATTTTGTTAAGGATTTTAGCATCTGTGTTCATCAAAGATATCTATCTGTAGTTTTCTTTTTTGATTATCTCCTTTCCTGGTTTTGGTATTAGGGTAATGCTGACTTCATAGAACAAACTAGAGAGGGTTTTGTCTTTCTCTATCTTGAGGAATAGTGTCAAAAGAATTGGTACCAATTCTTCTTTGAATGTCTGGAAGAATTCTGCTGCAACTCCATCTGGTCCTGGACTATTTTTTGTTGGTAATTTAAAAAATTTTCTTCATATATGATGCTTATTTTCACTGGATACACAATTCTTGGCTGATAGTTGGTTTGTTTAAAGAGGTTGCAGATAGGTCTCCAATCCCTTCTAGTTTGTAGGGTTTCTGCTGAGAAATCTGCTGTTAATCTGATAGGTTTTCCTTCATAGATTACCTGGTGATTCTGTCTCAGAGTTCTTAAGAACCTTTCCTTTGTCTTAACTTTGGATAACATGATGACAGTGTGCCTATGTGATGATCTTTTGCAATGATTTTCCCAGGTGTTGTTTGTGCTTCTTGTATTTGGGTTTCGAGGTCTCTCACAAGGCCAGGGAAGTTTTCCTTGATTATACCCCCAAATATATTTTCCAGGCTTTTAGAATCCTCTTCTTCCTCAGGAACACTGATTATTCTTAGGTTTGGTCATTTAACATAATCCCAGACTGTTTGGAGGCTTTGTTCACATTTTCTTTTTTTTTTTTCCTTTGTTTTTGTTGGATTGGGTTAATTCGAAGACCTTGTCTTTGAGCTCTGAATTTCTCTACTTGTTCAATTCTATTGCTGAGACTTTCCAGAGCATTTTGCATTTCTAAAAGTGTCTCCAAAGTTTCCTGAATTTTTGATTATTTGTTCAAGCTGTCTATTCCCTTGAATATTTCTCCCTTCACTTCCATTGTTTTTTGGATTTCTTTGCATTGGGATTTACCTTTCTCTGGTCCCTCACTGACTAGCTTAATAACTAACCTTCTGAATGCTTTTTCAGGTAAATCAGGGATTTCTTCTTGGTTTGGATCCATTGCTGGTGAGCTAGTGTGATTTTTGGGGGAGTTGTTAAAAAGCCTTGTTATGTCAAATTACCAGGGTAGATTTTCTGGTCCCTTCTCATTTGGTTAGGCACCGTCAGAGGGAAGATCTAGGGCTGAAGGCTGTTGTGGAGATGCTTTTGTCCCACAGGGTATTCCCTTGATGTATTACCCTCCCTCTTTTCCTGTGGATGTGGTTTTCTGTAAGCCAAACTGAAGTGATTGTTGTCTCTTTTCTGGACCTAGCCACCCAGTCTACCCGGCTCCAGGCTGGTACTGGGAGTTGTCTTCCCAGAGCCCTGTGATGTGAACTGTCCATGATTCTCTTAGCTGTGGATACCAGCGCCTGTTCTGATGGAGGTGGCAGAGAGTTCAGTGGACTCTGTAAGAGTCCTTAGCTTTGGTGGTTTAATGCTCTATTTTTGTACTTGTTGGCCTCCTGCCAGGAGGTGGCACTTTCCAGAAAGCATCAGCTGTAGTAGTGTGGAGAGGAGCCTGGTGGTGGATGGGGGGCTAGAACTCCCAAGATTACATGCCCTTTATCTTCCACTACCAGGGTGGGTAGGGAAGGACCATCAGGTGGGTGTGGAGCTAGGCGTGTCTGAGCTCAGACTTTCCTTGGGCAGGTCTTTCTGCAGCTGTGGGGGACAGGGGTGAGACTTCCAGGTCACTGGAGCTGTGTAGCTAGGAGGATTATGGCTGCCTCTGCTGAGCCATGCAGAGTGTCAGGGAATTGGGGGAAAGCTGGCCGTCACAGGCCTCACCTAGCTCCCATATAAACCAAAGGGCTGGTTTCACTTCCACCATGCCTTCCACAACAACCCCAAGTCTGTTTCCAGGTGGAGGGTGAGATGGGCTTGAAAACTTGCCCAAGGCTATTTTCCTCCCAGCTGTGAAAGAAAGGGGCTTTAGTTATTCCTCTGCCTGTGAAGTCTGCACACCCGATTCATGCCCTCCACTGAGCTCTGGTGGGGAGGCTTCTCACCCCATTCAAGTTGTTACAAAGCTCAGCTAGAGAATTCCTTCTCCTTGTGGAGTTTTACCTCCTGCTCTTCTGGTCACCCTCCTGATAGATCTCTGTGGTGCCAGGCAGGAATGGCTGCTTGGGGACCTAGTGAGCTCCCAGGGTCTTTCTGCTGCTTCTTTTCCTCCTGTATTTTGCTTGGCTCTCTAACTTTACTCAGCTCCAGGTAAAGTCAGAAGTTTCTCCCACAAACAGACCTTCAGCCTCTCCAGTAGGGAAGGAAGGGTTGGGAGAGAAGGGCCTCCCTTTCCCACTTCTGCAGTTGTAGCACTCACAGTATTTGGGGTGTCTTCCAGGACCTGCAGGAGCAGGCCACTTCCTTCAGAGGGAAGTATATGGGTCCTCTCAGGATTGCTGGTTTGTTCTTGCAGTTGATTCAGAGCTAAAATCTATAATGCAAGCCTCCACATGCTGCTCTTCCAGAGCTGCAATCTAGTCCTGGCTCCTGTTTGCCATGATCTCTAAAAAACTGTTAAATATTGGTTCTTCCATTTGCTGGTGGTATGAACTTGGACAAGTTCCTTCATAGCACTGAGCATCACTTTCCTCTTCTGTGAAATACAGGTCATAATACCCAACTAGCATATTATCAGAAGAGAACTCGAATGACATGCTTAGTGTGTACTTGGTACATGACAAGTACTCAGTGAGCATGAGGCTACTACATGGCATCCCTGGAAGACCAGCTAGCTCTGCTGTCCTCCCCTGCCCCATCTTAAGTATCTGCATTCCCATAAGGAAAACAGGGGTATCAGCATCTCTGTCCCCTAAATATGTAGGAGGAAATGTTAATATATTTCCCTGAGATTCATAGAGTCAGTTGATCTGAGGAGAGAAAGAAGAGAAGGAGGTTTCAAGGACAGCATTTCAAGGCCTGCTGCTCATCTTTGAATTGAGCAGCTAGTGCTACAAGAATGAAAGTCTGAGCCATGGGTTTGTTTTAATAATGTACTGTACCCGTGAAGCCCTGGTATCCAGTTCACAGTGGGTAGTCCTGGGAATGAGGACTACCAGAGATGAGAGTACAAAGGAGAAGACCTGGATTCAAGGGCTGTTCCCTCAGGCTCTGTTTTTTCATCTGTAAGGTGCTTATGATCTATGGTGGTTATAATAAACTTGGCTGGGCAGGTGAGATGACCCAGTGAGGTGGCACATGCAACAAGGGTTTATGTCATTCAGTATGATTGGACCCCCAAAGAAGACTCAGAGATGAATCTTACATAGGCAGCCTCAGCAAGCTCACTGTCTAGCCAGAAGATGACATGTACAGAACCGACTCAGATTTAAGGCAAAATGTACAAAGAGACAAGAGTAAATATAGAGGTTAGAGTTTAGAAATATGCAATTTTCAGGGAAGAAGATATGACAAGTCTTCTTGGACAAGGAGAGAGTTGGGTTAGGTTTTAGAGAAAAATAAGTAGGATTAGACCATGCTTAGGTAGGTAGAGGTGTGCAGGCACACAAGTACATGCGTGTAGGTGTAAAAATGTTCGGGATTGTGAGCTCTTTGAGGATTGTCGTGGCTACTGCAGGCAGAGGTGGGAACAAGAATCAAGCCACCTGGGAGTGTGGAAACGTGGAAAGTATTGGCTTTGAAGTCAGACAGACTTTGGTTCTATCACAGGCATTTCCAAAGCACCCTCACAGGTACATTATGAAGTTTCCATTTTCAGTCACACACATGCTGTCATCGTCTGAACCTTCTTCTTCTCTCTCTAGTTTCCACTGCCAAGTACTAGCACTAATCCTAATCCCCAGTCCTAATCCATGCCCCTCTTGCCTCTGTGCCTCACCTTCTTTCTTCTCACTTCCTCACCTCCAGTTGCTTTCTGCCAGCAATTTTCTTTCTGTTGTATTTCCTCCCCTCCTACAGTCGCTGCATTACTACAAAATCTTTCTAAAATACATATCTGATTACATCTCTTCTCCTACTGAAGCTCCAGTAATGACTCCCATCGCAGCCATAATTGCACCAAGTCCCATCATCAGATAAGCACTCATGCCTCTACTGCGAAGGCCCTGTTTCCTCAATCACACCCTCCTCAGGCTTTAACACACCAGTTGCTCCATCCCATGTTCAGACCTGTTCATGCTGGCTTCTCTGCTTAGAATATCCTTTCCCAATGCTTCCTTCAGAGAAACTTTTAATTTGTTTTTCAAGACTGAGTTTAGATTTTCCATCTCCCAAAGAGTTTCCCTGACTTGCCTTGGAATATTTAACCAAGGAACGTGGTATCCAACTCTCCTTGGGGTTATTTACATGCCTAGATTTATTTGTCTCTATACTCAGGGCCAAGTAAGGAGCCTGGCATAAATTCAGTGGCTAATAAAAGCTTGATGATTATACGAATGAATAAATAAATGCATAGATAGTTTTATTAATAAGAACAATTCATCTATGTCTTTAATTGGGAATGAAGAAAAGAAGCCAACTATTACACATTGATTATTTGTCTAATCCACTCTTTGACATTTCCCCCATTGTATTTAAATGATTCATCATTGTATTTAAAAGTTTGAAATACTTTGAAGTGTGTTTTCACACAAATGGGTTGTTTAACCTCAAGATTTGAGAGGATCCCAGACAATGATGAGGAACTCAGCATATTCTGGGATTTTTGCAATTCAGAGACCAGGTGAAAAGTCAAAAGCATTCACTGAGGACCTGAAGGATACTGAATCAGTAGGTTCTTTGGTAGAGAAATTGAAATTGAGAAGTAAATAATATAGATTGACCTATAGTGGGTCAATCTATATGCAGAGTTTGGGCTTTGGTCTGCATTATTAATTAATTATTCCATAGCAAACTCTTCACTTTTTAGGTTGTTTTGGTCATGCACTTCTATTTTCTCAGGCATAGAAAATATCTGAGTTGTTTTCATTGTACTACTACTCCGTGTCCTGAAGGGCATGCCTTACCACTCACAGCATTTCTTACCTGCCAGCCCAGAATGTGGTCTCAGAATCTTTCTTTGCACAGTGTTACAGGTAACTATTCCCAATTTACCAGAATTTGTTCATAACAAAACCCGTTTTCCATTCCCCCACAAGATCTTGAGATATTTTAGGGAGAAGTCAGGTCCTGGGCAGTGCGGAAGCTGTGTGCCAGGTGATGGCAGGTCAGCCTCTTTCCCAAGCTGCAGGCTCCATGTGCCTGCTCAATGTCTACTCTGCCATGACTTCGTTATTGCAAATGGAAATCCTTGGATGTTGCCTAAATTATTTTTCTTTCTCTACTTTCTTAATTGCAGTAAAAGATCCTCATAGGCACCCAGTTTTGTCAATCTAGAGACCATTCTTCCATTTCTCTCACCCCTCACATTTACTTCATTGACAAATATTCTGGACCATATTTATCAATATCTATTTCAAATCTGTCCCCTGACAGTCTTACTAAAATTCCTGCCCAGTGTAAGTCATCCTAATCTCTTTTCTCAACTACCGTAGTAGTCTCTTAACTGCCTTTCTTGCCACCATCCCTGCCTCCTCTACTCTATTCCCAATGCTTAAAAAAGTTTAATCAATTCTACTCCTAGGTATTTAGCCAAGAATTACAAAAACATATGTCCACAGCAATAATTGTACAACATTCCTAGCAGGTTTATTTACATTAGCCAAAACTGGAAACAATCCAAATGTCCATCATCAAGCTAATTGACAAAGATGTTTTGTATTTATACAATGGAATACTAATCAGTTTTTAAAAAGCAAACTACTGATACACACAACATAGATGAATCTTAGAAACATACTGAGTGAAAGAGTCAGATACCACAAAAACATGCTGAGTGAAGGAAGTCAGGCACAAGAAAATACTGTATGATTCCATGAATATGAGCTTTTAGAATAAACAAAACTAATCTAAGATAAAAAGGCAAGCAGAGTCATTGTTTCTTGGAGATTAATTGGTAGGGATTGATGAAGAGGCAATATGAAGGAACTTTCTGGGAAGATGAAAATGTTCTGAGGTAACAATCTGAGTTTCATTTGTCAGAATAATAGGATTTGTACATTTTATTGTAAGTAAATTTTACCTCAGAAAAGAGGAAAACAGAACTGTAAAAAATAGTAAACAAGTGGGAGGGCAGGGAGTGAATGATCTATAAATGATGCAAGAATGGAAAAATTTTGATAATTGTTGAATCTGGGTGATAGACACATGAAGATTCATTATACTGTTTTGATTACTTTGTAAATGTTGGAAATTTCCCATAATAAGATGTCATTTTAACATGTAAATTGAATTATGTCTCCTTATAGCTTAAACCCATTTAATGGCTTTCTAGTGCAGATAGAGTAAAGCCTATGCTGTGATTTAAATGGTCTGGCACCGTCTAACTGCTGGCCACTTTATACCCTCTTCCTCTTTCCTCCTGCCTTCCTGTACTTCAGTGCCACTGGACTCTCTGAGAGATAGCTAAGTATGCCAAGATTTTTCCAAATGCAGGGCCTTTGGATGAGTCATTTTTTCTGACAGACCTCTCTCCTTACATTCTTCACGTGATTGTTTTCTTCTCATGCTTCAAGTCTTCAAGAAGTCCTCCCTATTATACTTTTTGGTTACTTGCTCATCTATCTCCTCACTAGAAGACAGACTATGAAGACAGGCACAATGTCTCTCTCAGTTGCCATTTTATACAAAATTCCTAGAACAGCGCCTTGTTTTCTGTTTTGTGAGTCTCTATGCATCAGTGAGTATCTTTCTACTATGTCATCTCCTTGAGCCCTGAGGTTAAGCATGTCCTTTTATGTTGCTCTGACTAGCACCATGGACAGCAGTAAATGTAATGACTGTGAGACTGAGGATGCAGTGGGAGCAAATGTGGAGTAGGACATGATAGCTATTTTGGCATGTTTTGAAGTCAATCTGGCAAATGCATATGTGTGAATTGGTACTATGGGAGACTATTCAGAAAGGCTGGTACTGAGTATGAGCCAGTATGAGTTTAGCAGCCCATCCTTGTGATAGAAGTAATCTGGGAAAGAAGGACATCCAGACATTTCCACTCAATGCTTGGGAAGAGTACCATACTGTGAGTCAGGAAGTACAAACTTAAACTCTGCATTAACATGTTCCATGGCTCTGGGCAAATAACAGCCTGTCTGAGCTTTGATTTCCTCAAACTTCAAAAAGGTACTTCATTGACATCAATGTTTCCCGAGTAAAATAATATTGTAGCTCATAGATGTCTTGAATGAGGAAAATGAAGAGCGATGAGGGAAAGGGATGTGTGGAATGAAAATACTGTTTATAAAGCAAGAAGATGTAGGAGCAATGGAAATAATTTGGCTAATCAATTCATGTACCTGTTTTTGGGAAACTGGACAAGAGCACATGTAAGATTATTTACAGAGTTAGTGTTCTATGGAAAAAGCATACGGCTTGCTGCTCTTTCATCTCCTGTGCAGGTTTGCAGTACATACAACTCCCACTCTACAATCAGTTCTGCTCTGATCTGAGTCCTTTGCTCTTATTATCCATTGTCTCCTATGCTGGAGAAAACAAAGACAAAGCCTGTGCAGAATGGCAGTCCTGTAGGTACCTGAGTCTTGTCAGGAACTGAGAAAAGAAGACTCTGGGCATGGCTTTCATAGAAAGAGGAGCACACCAAAAACATCTGCTAATTAGTCCCACCTATATTTGGCTTCCTACACCTTAAAGGTTGACCTTTTCCAAATGCCAGTACCTATGCATGATTAAGCAGGTTGGCTTTGAAGTCAGACAGCCCGAGTTTGAATAATCCCAGGTTTTCCACCTCTATGCTCTTTGACCTTGAACTCAGTATTTAATTTCTGTGTCTCAATTTTCTGCTATTATTAAATGTTTATTTGAAATTAAATAATACCTGTTGCTTACGTAATTGGGCAGATTATGTGGACTAATGCATATAAAAACATTTAGTGCACAGTTTGGCATATAGTATATACTCAATAAATGTCACCTGTTCGTATCACTAATACTGTGGGATGTTGCTCAACTGGAAGTAACCACTTCAGCTCTGCTTATAACCTGGGAAATAACTTGAGCTTTTTCAAAATGCTATATTTATCATCAAGAGTTACAAAGACAACAATAAACAGCCACCACCCAGCTTTGCACATTTAGAGGCCATAATGGCACTAAGGCCTGGGAGAGCATTTTCACTGTTTTCAGCACAGGGAGCTCTTAAAGGGCCTGACTTTTATGAGTGTGCAAAATGCCTGTGGACGCATTAAACTTAATATACGATCATAATAACAATGGAGCCGCCAGGTTGAGAGAGTGGCAACAACCCGGGGAGAACAAAATTTGGAGGCATAAAGCATAAGAAGGAAATGTTCTTTTTCTTAGGGTTTGAGCAGTGGTTGGAACATGAAGGGAGTGGAATAAAGGGCAGAGGATGTGGTAAGCACTGCAGAAGAGTTTTTATCCATCCAAGCCTGGGTCTGGTCTGGTGCATAACTAAGTATAAAATTGGAATAGTCAGAGGAAAGGAGGGTGAAAGGAAAAAAGATGAGGGATAGAAAAGTGAGATTTGGCCGGGTGCGGTGGCTCACGCCTGTAATCCCATCACTTTGGGAGGCTGAGGTAGGTGGATTGCCTGAGATCAGGAGTTAGAGACCAGCCTGGCCAACATAGTGTAACCCTGTCTCTACTAAAAATACAAAAAGTTAGCCCGGCGTGGTGGCAGGTGCAAGTAATCCCAGCTACTTGGGAGGCTGAGGCAGGAGAATCGCTTGAACCCGGGAGGCAGAAGTTGCAGTGAATTGAAATTGGGCCATTGCATTCCATCCTGGGTGACAAGAGTGAAAGTCCATCTCAAAAGAAGAAAAGTAAGAAAAGGGAGATTCCCAGGCAAGGTTATACACTTAGGGATGAGGAAGATAGAGCAGTTGTATTGGGTACAGCCACAGAAAGAGGGTGCAAGGACAGTGGGGAGGCAGTAAGTGCCTCATATATTCAGTCCAGTCACATGTTCTACAGTCCAAAGTAATCGTTGCCATTCTCCGTGTAGACTCACACTTGCCATGAACAGTCTTTTCAGAGATGGGATTTTTGGAGGATGCTGGTGGCAATATATTTTACAAAAGTTACAGGAATGATATCTAAAGGGAGAAAGTCTCAGCATTTTGGTCCCTGAAACTATAAAACTGAAGATAAGGGTTGGTGCTAAATGCCATATGTGGGGGCAGTAGTAGGATTTCAAATGTTTCTTGGCTCAGGGGCAGTAAGGTCTGGAAGGATCAGTGTTGGTTTGTCAGCCAAAAGGCTGCTCCAACATTTTTCATCTTGTAATGAGGCTGAGCTTTCACACAGTCAGTGAATGGATGAATAAGTGGTTGGATGGATGGATAGATGGATGGATGGATGAATGAATGAAAGAATGGATGAATCAATCAAGAATGATAACCAAGCATCTGACCTAATAATACAGTTCCATCCTCTTAATGCTAAGCAAAATATATTCATATAACCAGGAGCCAAACCATTTTAGGGCAAGATGTTCTTCAAATTTAATGTAGACTTGCAGCTACCAGAAGGAAAAATCAACACACACACACACACTCTATTCAGAAAATTTTAATTATTTTAGAATTCATGCTGATAATTCCAAATATTTTATAGATTAAATTTTCTCTCTTTACCTTTCAGCTTGGAAGGAGGACAGAAGCCTTAACCTCCAGGGTAACATGCTGCAATTTGTTCACTTATTAATTTAACAAATATGCATTGAGGTGCTCATTAAGTGCCAGACCTTGTGTCAGGTTGAGGAAATCCAAAAGCGAAGGAGGCATGAATCTCCGTGCCCATTCAGAAGGGCACCAGGCCTTTTAAGAAGAGTAAATATGCACAATTTGAAAATAACTGATAGTCAGTCCTGACTTACCTTTACAATTAATAAGAATTTCATGTACATTTTCTGCTGTGATCCCTAGATCGTCAATCCAATTTTACAGGTGAGGGAACTGAGGCAGGCTGAGGGAGGCTGCTGCTAACCAAAGGTACACAGCTGAAAGTGGCAGAGCTAGGGACCCACCCAAGTGTTC
This sequence comes from Sapajus apella, assembly GCF_009761245.1. Lineage (NCBI taxonomy): Eukaryota > Metazoa > Chordata > Mammalia > Primates > Cebidae > Sapajus > Sapajus apella. The sequence continues at coordinate 33,756,023 of NW_022436952.1, forward strand.
CGAGAACAGATCCTGTGCATTTTCCACCTCAGCCCTGCTCCAGGATGCTAGTCCCTGGCACTGGTAACATTTGGATTCTAGAGGGAGATGAGCTAAGAGGATTAAAGAGAAGTCACACGTCACCAGTTTGCTTGCTGCTGTGAGCTTGTTTGAGAAAGGGATTAGTTGTGATGTTGCTAGTATCAAGCAAAATCACTCTCTCTTCTCTGCTGTTCTCTGGAATTTGGGGTTTCTGGACAAACCAACCTACACCCAAGAGTTGCAGGAAAGCAATTGCACAATAAAGAATCTTAAGTCTGGAAGTATTTATTTCTTTAAATCAGCAGTAGAGAGAGCAGGTTTGATTTATGGAAATAAATACCTATCTGCAAGCCTCAATCACAACCCATTTCATCTCGAGTGTGCATGCAGGAATTCAGGCATCTGCAGGCTGTCCTTTCCTGAAAATAGTGAGGAACTGGGTACTAGTGCTGAAACCCTGGCCATCAGCATCTTGGCCTCATCCTTCCAAAGTGCTATTTTTCTCTTCCTCTGAGTGCTCACAACATTTTGAACTTCTCATTCATCATCTTTTGCTCTGCATTAAAGTGGCTGTGTGATTGTGAACACAACTTATACATGTTCCTATGTAGCCTGTAAGCTGCTTGAGGTTGGGGTGATGTATTCAGAGTTGCTTATTCCTTTCATTAAGCACAGAGTAGATGCTCAATGAAGGCCTTTTGTATTTAATGAGACGGAAACTAAAAATAGCGATCAGTTTTTAGAGGATTAAAATTCATAAATGGACAAAAATTCTCCAATATAGAATATGTCTACAGGATCCTGAAGTTTGAGTTCTATGATTCTGATGTTCTGATTAAGTGGGAAGAGGTTTTTCAAGAATCTTGTGCAGCCAAGCAGCCTTACGAGTAACCATGTCAGCCCTCACCCTGTCCCCACCCCTCAAAGAGAAGCAGGTCTTTTTTTTTTTTTTACCTCCACACTGTACCTGCATATAATAGACCTGGCATTTCCACTGCAGTAGCCCCAACCTGTGCATGTTTTTGAAGTTGTAAAAAATAGCTCCATTTTTGCCCTTTCACGATGTGGTGACAAATAATCTGTGCTGCAATTTACACGTTTTTCTGGCAATCACAAACTCTTGTCTCATAAGAGAAGATGGACTGTGTTATATTTTCTCCTTTTTTCTTTTTGGGTCTATTCTTTGTCTTTTAGGGCTCAGGCATGTGGAAAGATGATGATGCTCAGCTTTGGGATGGGGATCAGAGTACAGGATTGTTATGCAAAATCATTTCAATATTTTTGCTTACTCGATATACTCATACCTTCTTCTAATCTGTTTCGAACATTTTCCATGTGCCAAACCAGGCTTATTGCTAGAGACTCAGCTGTTGCTGGAGACTCAGCAATAGCTGGGGCCTCAACTCTGCTCTCATAGTTGAGGAGAAGTCAGGCAGGTAAACAAAAAGTTTCAATATGTGAGAAACAGGTTTATTGAAGGCCTAACACGAACACAGAAGAAAGAGTAATTACCTTCATGGAGCAGGTTTGCTGGAGATTATCAGCTTGGGTTCCTGGAGGAGGCAACTTCCCTGAAGAGTTTTGAAGTTTTGAAGGGTAAGTAGAATTGATCAGATGAATTAAGGCAAACAGAGGGACTTTAAGTTGAAAGGAATTGCATGTTTTATATCATGCAGATGTGAAATATTACAGTGGATTTTGATAGAGGATCTGACTGGGAGGTGGGAAGCCAGAGTGACCAGAGTATTCGAGAGCCCCACTGAGGAGGATGGACTTGATCGTGCAGGAGTTTGGAGCCAAGGAGAGGTGGAAGCAGAGACGGAAAATGCGGGGCCAGTGTGGTGGGTGGGCAGGAGAAGGGTGAGATATGCAGCAGGAAATAGTCTGTCCCTGGAATGGGACAAGACAGGACCTTGGGCCAGTTGGATCTTAGTCCATCCAGCTTGGGAGGGCTCTCCTACCATCCTGAAGCTTCCCCTTCCAGGACTATTGCTTACAACATCTTCCTTGTTTGTTTGTTTTGAGAGAGGGTCTTGCTCTGTTGCCCAGGCTGGAGTGCAGTGACACAATCCATGGCTCACTGTAGCCTTGATCTCCTGGACTCAAGTCATCCTCCCACTTTAGCCTCCTGAGTAGCTTGGACCACAGGTGTGTATTGCCACACCTGGAAAATTTTTAATTTTTTGTAGAGACAGGGTCTCTGTATGTTGCCTAGGCTGGTCTTGAACGTCTGAGGTCAAGTGATCCTCCCCTCTTATACTCCCAAAGTGCTGGGATTACAGATGTGAGCTATAGCTCCTGGCCATCACAACATATTTCTAAACATCATTCTTTTCTCAGAACATCACAAAACGTGATCTACCCATTAGGAAAGACAATTATTGCCACACAGTCTCTTCTCTGGAATTATTAACATCATATTGAATTTTCACAGAGAAGCAGAGCCCCCAAGTCCATCAATAAATATATCTCATAAATAGAATGGTATTCACTATGCTGCTGGTCTGTAGTTCCCACAACAGCACCAACATGCCACCTCTGCACAGTATCCGATGGAGGACTGCATTTACACACAGCATGCCATGCCCTCACTTGTAGCCTACCCAATTTCTGTGACCTGGAAGGAAAAAAGTGATGGTCTATGTTTATGAATAAAAAATTGACATTGAGCAGTTATGTAATATGTCCAAGATCATTTAGCTGTAAAGTGCCAGAACTGGGATTCAGAACCAGCTCTTCTGATTTCAAATCTCTTTACTGTACAGTAGGACTTTACAGGTAAAGTCCTTGGCTTGGGAAATGATAGGAGGATGGGAAGCTTCAACAGCAGTGCTGGAAATAAAGCATAGCAGAGAGAGTCTGTTGAGCATCTAGGATTCATTCTATTGCAATCTCCTATCTTTCCTTGCAAGCCTCTGAGTTCAATTTCTTTAATTTAAGATGAAGGAATCTGAAGCACCAAGAGGAATATAGTATAAGAAGTTGATAAATTTTGAGTTTATTTCTCTGAACCAAACTTTAGAAGAATATAGAAAAAGGTAGCAAGTTCAGGAGAGGGAATGGTAAGGGGTCTCAAAGGAATAGCTAAGGGAATTAAGAAGACATATCCTAGATGAGAGAGAACTCAGAACACTTATGCAGTTAGACATGTTGCAGGTGGTCCTGAGAAAGATCCATAAATAAAAGTGTGGACACTCCCAATAGATGGGCATCCATTCACTAGAGGAAAAAACTCTCTAAGAGTGTTCCATCAAAAACTGGAACTGCTTTGTCAGCTCATAATGAGCTCCCTGTTTTTGAAAGGGTCCGAAACCTTATGGTTTTGGTATGAAATTGGAGCATTATTTGAGGTTGTATAATGGTTCCTTCTGACCTGGAAAATCCAAGTTTCTCATTTATGATTTATTGCATTACCAGGATGTAAACTGTCTTGAGTGAGGGCTATGCTTGTTTCTTTTACAACTTTCTCTTCAGTTCCTGGAATATTGACTGACTCATGAGAGCTGCAGTCTCACAGTGGAGGCAGAGGTACCAGAGAGTGAGTCCACACATTCAAGTATCTTGAGGTGCAGGCCCAGGACTGGCACACCGTCATTTCTGCAGCATTTCATCAGCCATAGCAAGTCAGCAGAACAGCCCAGACTGAGGGGGTGGAAAGATTCCAACACTTGGTTGAAAGAACTACAAAATCATCCTGAAAAGGGCATGGGTATAATTGGGTGGAACTGTGGCCCATTGGTGTAGTGAAAATACCCCAGTCTTTTTAGGAGAAAGATATACATCATGTCAAGAATAGCAAATACCAAAGTCAGGGCCACGTGACAGAATGTTAGTGTCATGGCTGGAAGTAGGGATGAGGGACTGGGAAGGTTGGAATATGGAAGGGGGGGTTTCAGGATATTGTAAAGTGAGGGTTTATGGTGAATGTCATGGTAGGAACCTGTTTTGGAGACTGTAGGCTCCATGAAGGTTGAGATGATATCTGTCTTGTTCATTAATGTATTATTTGTTACTTCACAAAGTAGGTGCTCATTACATATATGTTGAATACATGGATGTACATATGCATAAATGGGTGGCCCTGATAACAGTCAGAAGTGAGAGCTATATTCAGTTTGGAGAAATGGTTGAGAGCGTGGGCGTTGGGGCCTTGCAGACCTCACTTTAAATATCAGCTGTACAGTTTATTAGGTATAAGACATTAATTAATACTGTGACCTTCAGTTTTCAAATCTGTAAAAATGGGTATAAGTATGTCCTCAAAGGCTCATTATAAGGACTAAATGAGATAGCATAAGTTCTGTAGCCCAATGGCTGGCATGGAGAGTTCTCAAAAATGGGTAGCTATTGTGATTAATATTGGGAGGAGAGGATTGAGGGTTTATGTGGTTCAGCTGGGAGTAAATCTAACAGACAGGGAGTTCTATAAGGAAAGCCTACCCCCCAGGCTTGGAAGAACAAACTGGAGCTTATATTACTCTTTTACAATCAAAGACAACAAAATCACCCATAAAAGTGCTATTAACAACACAACAGCTTTCGCTTTTCTAAGTCCCAGCTGCTATGTTTCCCATTCAGTACTACACAAAGCCATTTGTTTCCATGGTTTTTCATCTCTAGTCCTTTGAGCGAGAGTTGGACTCGTGGGGGAGGAGGGCAGCATGGAAATAAGTTGGGCATTTATGGATAAAAATTTTACCTCCTCCGTGTTTGGAATGAAGCTGGCTTTCAGTTTTTGGCAGAGGGTCGTCTGCATGGGTTTGGCCAGCCAGCATTGGTTAATTCCTGTGACAACATATTCCATGACAATGAAATGTCTTTGTAACACATTTTCAATGATCAATTTCTCTCAGGTACTATTGCACAACCCAAAGCTCTATCCCTAATCCAAACCTCTAACTGTAGTAGTCACTAGCTTTTGTAAGGTTGTCACTTATGGCATTTACCTCTGCACCTGTTTTGGTTATCTGATGCTTTGTAACAAACCAGTCCAAAACTTAGTGGCTTAAAATAACAATGATTTATTTGCTCATAAATTGGTAAATTGGGTAGGGCTCAGCTGGAAAGTTCTTCTGCTCGTCTTTCTTGCTCGTGGTTGCAAACATCTGGAGCTCAACTAGGCCTGAAAATTCAATATGGTTTCATTCACGTTTGATGTTTCAGCAGAGATGGCTAAAACAGTGGGAAACTGAAAACGCATATCTAGCACCCCATTTGGTCTCCCTAGCAGGTGATCAGGCCTCTTGACATTGCGGTGCAGGACTCCAAGAGGGAAATAGTGGGAGTTTTCTGGTCCTCAAAACTCTAAACTGGGACAGTGAAACTACCTCCATGTTCCATGGACCAAAGCAATTTACGAGGCTGGCTAGATTCAACGGAAAGAGACTCATTTAAGCTTTTGATGTAAGGAGCGGTGTGTGTATATAGGGCTATAAGAAATTGTCAGTGACCTTGTTTGTGTAGGCACTACCCCAGTTTTCTTCTTCCTGCCCTTCTCTCTTTCAGAATCAATTTTACTTTCAGCCAGGGGTAAACTAGTCTTTGCTGATGTATTATTTTATGACCCTTAAGGCCTCACCTGTTCTGAACATGAAACAACTCTTTAATCCTTCATTCTGCAGAAGACTAAACGGAAGTCCGTGCAGGGAAAGTAACTTGCCCAAAGTCAGATAGACAGACAGTAGCAGCAGGGATGCAGCCTACATGTCCTGAGGCCTTGGTCAGTGGTCTTGCAGTTTTTCCATTAATCTTCTTGGGAAAGACTGAAAATTAGCGAACCCAAAGGTAGAATTCCAGGTAGAGTCTCAGCAGATAGAAGAGAGATTAGGGGCCCCAGGTTTCAAAGAAGACTACTGCTTTAATTATATTCTTTTAAGAGTATATTCATGTAGAAGCAGCTGCTATAGAACTTGCCTTATTCCCTGGCATAACTCTGGCTGACATTGGCCGTGGATAATATTTTAGTTTACCTTACGTGGGGATGGGGAGGTTGTGCTTTGGGAATATTACTACCTGCTTTGGCAAAGAAAAGGAGATGGAGGGGAAGAATGGTGAGGACTTTCTGGATGCTAGGCAGGGTTATATGCAGGCTGGCACAGGCCTGCACAGGTTCTCAAGATCTGGAAGAAAAGGATAGAGGACGCCACATCCACATTCCCCCCCACCCCGGTCTCATTAACCATGTCCTTCTACAAAAGCATTCAACATACCCTAGGAATCACTTTCCTTGTCCAACTTCTTGTGTTTGACTCGGAGCTCACTGAGAGCAAGGAGCAGAAAGCATTCTTGTTCATCTTTGGACACTTAGTATGTGTCTCAGAGAGGATGCTGAATAAATAAATGAGAGTAATTCCAAGTAATAGTCTTCCAGAGGCATTTGAACCATGGGATGCGCAGACAATGACGAGCAGTCCAAGGGCAATGTGAAGTCTTCATCAGCAGGATGCTACAGATGAGAGGACATGCTTGCTGGGAGGTCTCCAACCAGGGCTCCTGTACCCATCCCTAGACACTATTCCTTCAACCCCAATCAAACATATCCACTAAAGGCTGTATCCTCTGGAGACTTCTCAAGTGGAAGAAAGATATGGAAACAAACAGGTGAATTCAGGATTTCCTTTTCAGAGCCTCCTCATTGAAAAGTTCTGTCCTCCTCCAAGGGGATGTGGGTCAAGCTGCAGAAATTGAGATTAAAGCCCACCTTTGTCATGACCATTTTAGGAATGCCTGGCCACTTTCAAAATGTGCTTCTTCCCCCACCTCACCTTTCTCTGCTTCTGAACCACAGCCACATCCTATTTGCAGCCCTAGAGATTAAGGATGAAAATTTGACTTTTTAATTTTATTATTCTTGTTCTTCCTTCCTGCTTCATTAGAATCATGTTATTGGCCTAAAAGACTGTATGTAAACGATGCTCTGGGGCCCATCTGGAAGCCGGTATTCTCTGGGGATATAATTACACTAAGCGATTTTCACCAGGGACAGTATGACTTAGCTTCTGCCTGGGCATCCTCTGGCAACACAGCCCTCAGTTCTTCCAAAGGGATTGGCTGCTGTCCCTTCAGGCCTTCTTCTTGGTGTGTGTGTGTGTGTGTGTGCGCGCATGAGATTCAAGGGTATGGTCTGCTTTTATTTTGTATGAAATGTTTTATCCATAAAAACAAAGATAATTTATTGCATCTTTGTGTGTCCTCAACAGGGAGAATATGCGTGCCTTTGGGATAGCAAAAGTCACCAATTTTGCACTGTGTGCCTCTCCATCAGGGAATTAGAACTTGACCCATTTTTTGCTTTCATGACTGGGCCAGGGAGGGAGGCTGCAGCTGAAGGCAGGGGATTTCACTGTTGGTTCCAGCCCTGTCCAAGGTCACAGAGCTCAAAGGCCACCAGCCAGGATTCAAAACACACCCCCTCCTTTGCCCCCATCTACAAGAGGCCTGAGCTCCTAGGAGCTTTGGTTTTCCCTTCTATGAAAAGAAACTAATAACTCTCATCCTGCTTATCTACAGAATGCTTGTGAGAAATCATTAAATTAGTGAAGGTAAAAGTGTTTCTAATTCACTCAAGTAAACATTTGCTGAATGTCTACTTTCTGCATGGATTAACAGAGTTCTTATCCTTGCGGGACTGCAGCCTTGAAAACTATAAAATATAAAGCACTAAACAAATGCAAAGTTTTAAAATTTATATATATGAAATCATTTTGCATTGTAGGAATGGAAACATTTCTGTCAAACCAAAAGTGCCTAGGCATCTTCTACTCCTGGCCACACAGCCTTAGACCTCTTTTGCTCTTCCTCCTAATCACGTTACTGCCCTCCATCCCCCCCCCATTTAAGGCATTTTTTTTAGCCCCAGTCAATACTGCCTTTTATCATATACCACTGTAATAACCTTTAAAAATTAAATATGTTTAATAAAGCACAGCATACACATAGAAAAATAGAGAATTCACATGTCTACAGTTTAATGCATTATTGTAAGAGGATACCACCGTAAATGAATCACCCGAACCGGGGAATATAGCATCACCAGCATCCCAGGAGCTCCTGGCCTACTGCACCACCATGCCCTTCCTTCTTCCCTAAAAGTCACTGCTCTCCTAATTTCTTTTTTATTTTTTTTTTTTTTTTGGGACGGAGTTTCGCTCTTGTTACCCAGGCTGGAGTGCAATGGCGCGATCTTGGCTCACCGCAACCTCCGCCTCCTGGGTTCAGGCAATTCTCCTGCCTCAGCCTCCTGAGTAGCTGGGATTACAGGCACGTGCCACCATGCCCAGCTAATTTTTTGTATTTTTAGTAGAGACGGGGTTTCACCGTGTTGACCAGGATGGTCTCGATCTCTTGACCTCGTGATCCACCTGCCTCGGCCTCCCAAAGTGCTGGGATTACAGGCTTGAGCCACCGTGCCCGGCCTGCTCTCCTAATTTCTAACACAATGGGTGTATTTCATGTATATTTTCAACCTTCTATATGTAAAATCATGCAGTATGTATTTTTTTTGTGTCTTATTTTGCCCAGCTTTATGTTTGTGACAATAGTCCATGTTGTTGTGTGTAACTGCAATTTGTTCATTTTCATTGCTGTATAATATTCTGCAAATATATAAATCAACATTTATTTCACTGTTGAGGAACATTTATACTGTGTCTTGTTCAAAGCTATTATGAATAAAGCTGCTATAAACATTCCAATACATGTCCTTAAAATAGCTTTATTTCATTATAATTGGCATAAATTGTCAGTAAACTAAATCCCAACTAAATTATAAGCTCCTAAAAAGCAATAAAAAGCATTACATTAAAACTCTTTCTCCCCAACAGCTCAAACCAAGTGCTGTCTCAAATTACACAATTTTATAAGTTTGGACATAAATGGATGAAACCATCACAGCAATCAAGATAGAGGACAAATTCATAGTCCCCATCAATGTTTCCTTCTACTGTTTTGTCATTCCTCCCTCCTGTCCTCCCCACACCTTTCCATTGTCTCCAGCCAGCCACTGATTGGCTTTCCCTTACTAGTTACTAATTTGCATTTTCTAGTATGTTATGTGGATGGAATCATACAACATGTGCTATTTTTAGTCTGGATTCTTTCACATGGGTTAATTACTTTTGAGATTTACTCCTGTTTATGCGTATAATCGTTTGTCCTTTTTTATTGTTGAGTAGTATTCTATTGCTTATCATTCATATGTTGATGGATGTAAGCTATTATAAATATTCATATGTAAGTTTTGGAGGGACATAGGCTTCTATTTTTATTAGGTAAATGTGTGAGGTGAAATAGCTGAGTCATGTAATAGGTGGTTGCTTACAGTCTTAAGAAATTGGAATCCAATTTAAATTGGATTCCAAAGTGGTTGTACCATTTTATATTCCCACCAGCAGCATATGAGGATTATAGTGCTCTACATACTTACCAAAAGCTCGTCCTCTGGGCTTAAAATATTCTACTAAGTGTGCAGTGGAATCTTAGTGTGACTTTGTCTTACAATTGTCTAATGAGAATGATGCTGAGCAAATTTTCCTGTCTTTTGAGGAACATATGGACATATTTCTGTTAGGGATATGCCTGGCAGATCCTCGGTTATAAGGGACATGATAAGTTTTCTGTTGCTAAAGGGTACTCCACAGGATGGATCAGAGGGAGGAATAGTAAAGGTAAAAGACTACTTAGGAGATTGCAGTATATATTTTCTTTTCTTTTTCTTTTCCCTTTTTTTTTCCTTTTTTTTGAGATGGAGTCTCACTGTGTCACCCAGGCTGGAGTGCAGTGGCATGATCTCAGCTAACTGCAGCCTCCACCTCCTGGGTTCAAGCGATTCTCCTGCCTCAATCTCCCGAGTAACTGGGATTACAGGTGCACGCCACCATGCCTGGCTATTTGTATTTTTAGTTGAGATGGGGTGTCACCCTGTTGGTCAGGCTGGTCTTGAATTCCTGACCTCACGATCTGCCCACCTCAGCCTCCCAAAGTGCTGAGGATTACAGGCGTGAGCCATGGTGCCCAGCCTGCAGAATATATTTTCTTCTGCTGGTCTCTGTTTCCTAAATCCCAACTAAGTTATGAACTTCTAGAAAGCAATAGCAAGCATTAAAACTCTTTGTTTTTTCCCAGCACCTCACACCATGTGTTAGCTCCATTGAGAGGTGGGAAGAACTAACCTGGTTTGAGGGTTAGTGTGTGCTACGTGTTTCTACATTTGTTATAGTATTTACTTCTCTGACGCCATATAAGGAGTTAATATCCCCAAGTGACAGCTGGGGAACTGAGCCTCAGGGAAATATGCAATTTCCCAGAGTCTCAGAGGTTATAATAAGGGGAGGTGGAGTTTATAACAAGTTTGATGCCAAAGTCACCATTCTTTCTCTTATACAACCTTGTCTCCCTTTGATCATATTGCTTCTTAGATGCTCAAAGAAGAAACATCTGAGTGATTGAATAGAAGAGCATTTGAGGACTCTGCTGAGAGGCTCTTGTCGTGATTCAGGACTGTTGGCTTAATGCTCAGAGGCTCTCTTGGGCTCTCCAACCAGTCTCTTCTGTCTCTGACCCAGGATAGTTGGGAAGGAAATTCCAATAGTCACATTAGTGATGTGGAACCCTAAAGAGTTCCTTGTAAACGCCACTCTTTTGTACCCAAGTTCAACTCTTGTGTTGTGAGAGCCTTCTCTTTCTCAGCAGAGCACCATAAGCTCCTTTACTCATTTTTGCATCCCCCTCCAGAGCGTAGCACTGTGCTTCACATATGGTAGACCCATTTGGTATTTGTCTGTGTTGAGATATATGCTTTCCCACTTCTCCATTAAGCCAAGCCGCCTCTTGAAAAGAGCAATGTTTGAATCTCCGTCCTTTCTTGGAGTGGTTGTGTGACCCTGTGAAAATTACTTAATCTCCCTGATATCCTGTACCATCATTTGTAAAATGATCAAAACAGTGGTAGCTTCCTCCTAGGATAGTTGTAGCAATTGCATGATGAGTAGTTACTGATGTTAACTCTTGTTATGTTTTGTTACTGTAGTTATATTTGGTGGTTGTCCCTCAAACTTACTATGGCTTCAGCAATAATAGAAACTGGCTAATACTGGAAGTGTGAGAGGTAAGGCTGGGGGAGGGGAGAGATGAGGAAACTGGAAATTATCCCAAAGCAGTTCCAGGTCCATGGCTCTCACCTGTAGCATGATGCAATGAAGAGGACTCAGGTTGTGAAGCCCAATAATGATGACTCTGTCACCCGGGAGCACTGTTAGCTTGCGCAAGTCACCCTACCCTGTCTAACCCTCACTTTTTGCCTCTATAATAGGGATGGATCCCATATAAAATTGGGAGGATGATTAAGTAAGAAAACAAATTCAGGCCGGGCGCGGTGGCTCAAGCCTGTAATCCCAGCATTTTGGGAGGCCGAGGCGGGTGGATCACGAGGTCAAGAGATCGAGACCATCCTGGTCAACATGGTGAAACCCCGTCTCTACTAAAAAAATACAAAAAATTAGCTGGGCATGGTGGCACGTGCCTGTAATCCCAGCTACTAAGGAGGCTGAGGCAGGAGAATTGCCTGAACCCGGGAGGCGGAGGTTGCGGTGAGCCGAGATCGCGCCATTGCACTCCAGCCTGGGTAACAAGAGTGAAACTCCATCTCAAAAAAAAAAAAAAAAAAAAACAAATTCAAAGTATTAATATAGTACCCAGCCCACAAGTAGCTCTTGATAAATGCTGGTTGGTCTATTTCTTTTTGCTGATCCCTTTGATGGAATGAAATTTGTATGGAAGGTGTTAACTCAGATAATAGCCCCTCAAAAATTTCGAATGGATGGATTATGGATCAATGAAAGTATGGGGTGGATTTTTTTTTTTTTTTTTTTTTGAGACAGAGTCTTGCTCTGTTGCCAGGTGCCAAGCTGGAGTGCAGTGGTGCAATCTCGGCTCACTGCAATCTCCACCTCCTGGGTTCAAGCAATTCTCCTGCCTCAGCCTCCCGAGTAGTTGGGACTACAGGTGTGCGCCACCATGCCCAGCTAATTTTTGTATTTTTTAGTAGAGACGGATTTTCACCTTGTTGGCCAGGATGGTCTCGATCTCTTGACCTTGTAATCTGCCCACCTCAGCCTCCCAAAGTGCTGGGATTACAGGTGTGAGCCACGGCGCCCGGCCTGGGGTGGATTTTTAAAAAGCTGAAAGTGGTGCTGGAAGGATATAGATTGTGGGGAGCAGGACAGAAGTGCTTGAAATCTTTGTTCTCCAATTAAAATATGCACTCTTTCTTGGGCTTAGGTGCAACACGCTCACTGGAAACCCTCATGACTTTCACTCTTTGGGGGATGTGTTTGAAAAATGTTGTATTTTTTTGTATGCCCTTTGCAAAATGGACACTAGTAGTGGGAGGTAGTTGTGAAGGGAAGAGCCAAACATGTGGGGTTCAGACTTTGCGGGTTGACCAGGATCTGTGTAAGCCTGATGCAGTGAAATCAGAGCAGACTTATTACAACTTATGTGAATTCAGTTTCTCTGGGCTGTTGTGTCTTGAAAATGGGATGATCAAATCTGCCAGGCTGGGTCTGTTTTGTGGGGTGTCTCCATCTTCTCAGTCTGCCATTACAAAACACCATAGACAGATGTCTTAAACAACAAAAACTTATTTCTCACAATTCTAGAGGCTGTAAGTCCAAAATCAAGGTGCCAGCAGATTCAATTTTCTGGTGAAGCCTCTCTTTCTGACTTGCAGATAGCTGCCTTCTCACTGTGTCGTCACAGTGCAGAGAGAGAGAAAAAATATATCTTTCTTTTTCTCTTCTTTAAAGGCTTATCAGATTGGAGCCCTACTCTTATGACCTCATTTAACCTCAATTATCTTCAAAAGATCCTATCTCCAAATACTGCAGTCTTATTGGGGGTTAGAGCTTCCACATACGAATTTTGGAAGAATAGAATTCAGTCCATAGCAAGGAGATTAAGTGAGATTATTCATATAAATATGTTTCGTAAACTATGAAGGGCTATACCCATTTAGAAGATAGCGGGAGTCTTTTTTAATTTAATGTAATTTTAGTTTGAGCACTGTGAGACATTCCTCAGGGTATTCATTCATTCATTTATTGAATGCCTACTTTGTGCCAGGCACCTTTCTTGACACTGGATGACAGTAATAGAGAAAATAGACAAAAATCCTTATCTTCACAGGGCCTACCTACTTCCTAGAATGTAGACAATAAAAATAGACAAGTAGAATATACAGTTTATAAGATGGGGAAAAGTAGTGTGAAAAAAGTAAAGTAAGGGAGTGGGCTGAGAATGCCACATAGTGAGGAATAGTTTAAATTGTAATTAATTGGTGTGGAAGGGGGCATTGAGGAGGGGGATGATCAAGGAAGACTTCATTTGAACAAAGACTTCAAGTCTTTGAGAAGTTGAGGGAGCTACATGGCTATCTGAAGAAGCGTGTTCCAGGCAATGAGAAGAACCTATGCAAAGTCCCTGGCATAAGAGAGACCCAGGTGTGTTCAAGGAACAGCCATGAGAGCTGGGCAGCGACAGCTGAATGAGAGATGGGGGAGTGGTAGGAGACAGGGCCAGAAAGATTCATTGCAAGAAGAGGACTTGCTGTGGGCTTGTGCTGAGGGCAGGACAGCAGCAGTGAGAGGAGCAAGAAATCATTTCCCTGTGGGGAGAGGATTTCATGTATTCTCTGAAGAACTGTGGTGGTCTCCAGGAACACCTGTGGGAGTCAGGTCTTATCTGCTCCGAAATTCCTTCCAATATTTTATGACTCCAGACATTTCCTCCTGTGAAACAATGGTGAATGGTTGCTGGTGAAATAATGATCCTAGTGGAGTATGTAAATGAGATAGCATCCATGCATTATTAAAAGAGTAAATTCATAGCTGCAAGTGAACGTGTATGAAGCAAGGTTGACTCGAACATAATGCCTTCCTACACCTACCAGACTACACACTCTTCTGAGTGTGGGGCTCAGGTTTGTGTCAGCCACAGCAACTAATACAGTTACTAGAACAACGTAGGTACTTCTTAAAGTGTTCGTCTAAAAGCACAGTCTCTCCAGGAAGCACATGTTAGGAATTGCAAAGAAAGGACAGAAGATTATCTTTTATTTGCTGCAAGAAGTCTATGTTTCTCTTAACAAGCAGGACCAGGGTCCAGCCCCAGCTCCCATGGAAGTGAAGTGGGTTGTGCATTTCCATACCTAATGGAGCTCTGACAATTTAAAATATCTCTGCTTCTAATGCCAGGGAGCAATGGATAGACTATGGGGTCTTTCTTCCATTTTCGAAGATAACATCTACAGGTACATCAAATTCAGCATCGATTACCTGTGTTCTAGATTCTGCTCCTCCTTTTCCAGCTGTGAAAACTCACCTCTATACCTCATTTTCCTCATATATGTGCATTGTGATAACAGTACCTGCTGCTCTGGGCTGTTTGTAGGATTGAATGGTCTTGTGGATATAAAATAATGCATATCATTATTCCCATTTCATAGGTGAAGATTTGACACAATGTCCTGGCCCAAATCTGTACGTTCTTTCAAGAATCCCATCAATAAAAACCTACTGTGAGCCTGCTAGGAATAAAACACCATTCTAGGTCCTAGAGATATAGTAGTGAGTGACAAGGAGACAATTCCTGCCTTGCAGTATAGGAGAGGGATCATGAGGACACAAACACGTCAGTAAGACAGCGGACGGTGTGCTAATGACAGAGCCATGGCTCAAACTCATGACTTTTGTCTCCAGATCATATACTTTCTCTATCATTCCCGTTAAGCAGAAATCAGGCATGGCCTCAGTCCTCAAGGAACTAGCAGTATACAAAAGAAATTGTATCTCAACTGAAACAGTATGCAGCTACTTCTTAGGGCCTCTGGAGAGTTTTGGGTAAAGTGCTCAGGCTGGTTTGGGGAGCAAAATCTAGAAATCAGGATTTTTTCTTTTCAAAGAGGTGGCAACTAAATGGATATGGGGGGTAGCATCCATCCTTAACAGAAGTCTGACCAGTGGTAGGATAAATACCCATGGCTGTGTAACCAGGCAACGATATTTGGAAAGATGTCAGTGAACTTAAATAATTGCAAAAGTAGAGAATGTTTCAGAGAACTCAGGTGGAAACTTGGAGGTACTGAGATATTTTCAGTTGAGGGTAAACTCCGCTGATTTCTAGTTCTCCAAGGAATGCATCTTTGCCAGTGGGAGGAAGGTGGGAAACTCCATAAGCAGATTAAAAAACTGCCACTTTTTTTTTTTGTCTTGGACTACAGTTATCACCTTTCTTATTTTTACTTTGTCACTATTAGCACCAGGCATTGGTAATATTTTCAGAATTCTTATTAATATTTCATTGGAGTACTTTCGTTTTCTCTTTAAACAGGTATTTGGTATAGATTGCCACATTCCTGGGTAATTTTGTTAAATCCAGAGGCCAATTTTCTTTTCACAACAGTCTACTGCTTTGATTTTATGAGAAAAAATCAATAGGAAGAAAGGGGTTGCTGAAATAGAAAGTTGCTTTACAGCAAAATGTCCAGGAACTCATCTGTTCATTTCCAAGTGGGAGAATAGCTCTAGCTGGAAAAAATAATCACCTTTTTGTATATAGATAAATGTGTATCTGTTTAAATTAAAAGGAAACAACACCAAGACGGTTTTCAACTGTGGTTGTTTGAGAACATGTTCTTTTTTTTTTTTTTTTTTTTCTCTTGTACTTTAGGTTCTGGGGTACATGTGCAGATCCTGCAGGACTGTTGCATAGGTACATACATGGCAAGGTGGTTTGCTGCCTCCATCCCCCTGTCACCTGTGTCTGGCATTTCTCCCTATGTTATCCCTCCCCAGTCTCCCCACCCCCTGCTGTCCTTCTCTTACCCCCACCAACAGATTCCAGTGTGTGATACTCCCCTCCCTGTGCTCATGTGTTGTTTGAGAACACGTTCTAATGCAGCCTTTGCAAGAACTGTCAGATGTTGGCTGCATGGCCAGCCTTTCCCAAGTGGGTTTGAAACCCAACTTGGCCATTACTTCAGTGTGCAACCTTGAATAGGTCACTATCCCTCTCTGGGCCTCAGTTTTCTCATCTGCAAAATGAGATGGATTGGCTTAAATGGTCTGATATCTCATCTGCCTCTGGCATTTGGGGAGCTGATGAATGCTGGGAAATGGCTGGAGGCTGCGAGAGCCATGGAGAGAGCAGAAAGAACATTTTTATTTAGTTCAAAAACAGCACAATGAGGAACAATGAAATTAATTAAAAGAACCACTTTTATTGAGTTAGCAGTGAGTAGAAAAACAATAAAATGAATGTTTTTGGAAATGTTTTCAGCTTAAGATGAAAACAAGCCCAGTCTCCCCAGGTTCTGGTGCAGTCACTTCAAGAATGAAACTCCTCAGTTTGGGAGGGCTTCTTCTCCCCCATCATTTCCCAGGCAGAGCACGGATCATCTATGCAGGTCAAGCCTGTCTCTTGCTCCCCAAACTGCCAGACATTTACAGAAGCTAAATTAACTTCATGCATGGCTAGCGGCTGCATCTTCTAGCTGCCGCAGGGCTCCTCATTCTCATTAAGACTTCAGGGCAGGCGTGCTGCTGTTGGGAATACACACCTTGACATGGAGTCCAGGGGTGAAGGTGGCTTAGAAAGAAGGACCGCCTTCCACAGTCTCTGCAGAAAATACCTGCAAACTGTTATTACAATACACCAAATCCATTAATTGCACAACAGTAGCATCAAACAGGTGCCAGTTCTGTAAGCCCTTTCTGTGCACCGAACCCTTCAAAGTTAACCTTTGTGTAGACTATCTCCAACCCTCTGAATTCTGTGAGATTAAACCCACTATACCCATTTCATGGATGAGAAAAAGAAGAATGAGATGTGATCTTCGCAATGTGGCACAGCTCCTATGACAAAGACACAGTCCTGTTAAGGACAGCGTCAACATTTTACATTCATTCCTGATTTTCATACTCCCAGAAACCCTTTGGATATGTAGCCTCACTTGATTTTCATGACATTTAAGTGACATGCACAATGCATGAGGGCAGCATTTTATACCGATTTTGTTGATCAGGAAACTGAGGCATGGAGAGTTTAAGTGGTTGGCCCAAGGCCCCATGGCTAAATGAATGGACCTAAAACTAAAATCTGACCCTAGCTTCCTATACATTGACTTTGTGCTGTCTTATTTATAATTAACAGTGGG
Source organism: Sapajus apella (assembly GCF_009761245.1). Classification (NCBI taxonomy): domain Eukaryota; kingdom Metazoa; phylum Chordata; class Mammalia; order Primates; family Cebidae; genus Sapajus; species Sapajus apella. Next base: position 33,773,253 of record NW_022436952.1, read on the forward strand.
AAATAAGGAAGATTTCATAGAAAAAAAAAAAGCATTTTTCTGTAATATAAGTCATTAGGGCTGGAGAAAACCTTTGAGGTCATCTAAACCAGGAATTGGTCATCTGAGGTGCTAGGGTGGGACTTAGTGGGTCCAGGATCTCCCTGAACATTTATGCAAGCTCGGGTGTGTACGTGTGTAAGTACCTCCCTTGGGGTAACAAGGGTGTACATTGAGCAGTTCACTCCATGAGAGTGTACATCTTTCTAATGCACGGGGATGTCTTGGATGCCCAGCACCATTCTGACACACAGCAAGTGCACAATAAATGTTGATGGAACTCATCTGATTCTTTAAAGGTTCTATGCCACAAGAACTAAGTGTGGGCAAGGGCCACAGTGAATCTTAGAAATCTCTCTAGCTTTCATACCTTCCAGATGAAAACTCTGGTGCTCAGAAGGAACAGAGCACTAGTGTCGGGTCTGCTTGAGACAGAGCAGGGTCTAGGAGCTGATCTCTCAGCCTCTGCCAAGGTGGTTGGGAGAAGACTTCCCCTGAGCAGTGTTGCTTCCTTCATGTGATCACAGGGACTTTTGTAGTGAGAACAACATGCTGTTCACTAGTGGCCTCCAAGAGGCCCCACGTTAGCCAGCTCTGCATTCAGCGAGTCATTCCCCACAGTGCAAAGGGAAAGTGCTAAAGTGTTTGAGAAAAGAGATTCTCTTAATTAGGTTAAACACTCCCCCACTCCCCAGCCTCATTTACACTATTCATTTGCTCAGCAGACTATGACTTCCAAGAAAGGACTCAGGTAAACCCTGTCCTATCCAAGTGTGCGTGATCCTAAACCACAAAAGAATGGACTCTGAAATCCAGTTCCTGCAGGATGGAGAGGCACTAAGTGGCTCTGGTTGGGCCTCAGGACTGCCCTGCAACTCTCCCCACGCTGGCCAGGTTTTGAGCATGTCTCTTGGGGTCACTGCGGGTCCAGCCTGCTAGGAAACAGGCAATGGAAACCCAGAGCAGAATTTCTGGGAAATGCAAGAGTTTCTTTCTCCACTCCAGCCATTTCTCTTCTGTCAGAGCTCTAATGAGGTTTTAGTGCCAGGAGGGAAAGCAAATGGAAAGAAAACAGCCCAAAGTTGATAATGCTATCGATAGTGACCATGCTGCAGGAAACCCTTCCTTCCTCTGGAGCCACCACCCACTCTATGGTTTGTCTTAAAGGAAGAAAGAAAAGGGAGAAAACAAGATCCTTTTAACTACAGAGAGAGGGATTCTCCAAGATCCATTTGTGCATGTGTTGGGGATCTGGAATGAACCCTTTCTGCCTCATTAGTGGCTAAGTAGTCCCGAGATTAAGAGCCATTGCTGGAAACATGAAGTGATAAAGGGCTGTTTCTGTAAGGAGAGTCTTGACAGCTCCTGCAGGAAGTCAGAGAGACAGCCAGTGGGTGCTGAGCAGCCCAGTCTGGCTGGATGTCTATACTTGAGGCTTCCAGCTCTTCATACGCTGAGTCCAGGGTCTCAAGAGCCCCTCTATAAAGCCTTTTGAGGGTCTGGCTGATTTACAGGTTAAGAGTAAGTCAGGCCTGTGTTCAAATCCTGCCTCCATGACTTGATTAGTTTCCCTCTGTCAAAGTTTCCTTATCTGTGGAATGAGGGTAGTAACACCCTTCTCATAAGGCTTTACTAGGGTTGAGTGAGATTAGCTCCCTAAGTTATAGGGATACAATAAGTCATAGCAAACAATTTATTTGTAGTCTTTCATCCACTGTGATCCCATCAGCCCACATTTACCCACTAAAGTACTTGTCTTTGGAATGTGTCTTAGACCCATTGTGCAGCTATAAAAAACATCTGAGACTGGGTAATTTATAAAGAACAGAAATTTATTTCTCACAGTTCTGGAGGCTGTGAGGTCCAAAGTCAAGACTCTGGCAGACTCAGTTGCCTGGGAAGGGCTGCTCTGTGCTTCCAAGATGGTGCCTTGATGCTGCACCCTCTGGAGGTTCTCACATGGTGAGGGAGGTAGAAGGGCAAGTGAGCCAAATGCTGTGTGAAGCCTCTTTTACGAGGCCCTTAGTTCCGTTATGAGGGAGGGGCTCTCATGGACAGAGCACCTCTGAAAGGCCCCATCTCTTAATACTTACATATTGGCAATGCCTGAGTTTTGGAAGGAACACATTCAAATGGTAGCAGAGTCTACCAGATCAGTGTGTGAGCCTCTGCAGCAGTTCAGAATCAGAATCTGAACTCTGTGTGTGTGTGTGTGTGTGTGTGTGTGTGTGTGTGTGTGTGTGTGTGACAGAAAGAGAGAGAGAAAAAAGAGAGAACTGCAGAAAGTATGGGAATTTCCATCCCAAAGAGTCAAGAATTACTTAGGAAAGAGAGAAATAGAAGCAGAAGAGAAAGGAAGAGGGGAAGAAAGAGCAAGATGAGTGAGTTAGGAGCTTTGGGCTGAGGAGTTGATTTGGGGCATGAATAGAGGGTGTATGAGTTTGTTCTCACAGTACTGTAAAGAACTACCTGAGACTGGGTAATTTGTAAATAAAAGAGGTTTAATCGACATACCGTTTTACAGGCTGTACAGGAAGCATGGGTAGGGAGGCATCAGGAAACTTACAATCATGGAAGAAGGCAAAGGCATGTCTTACATGGCCAGAGAAAGAATAAGAGAGAGAAAGCAGAGAGGTGCTGCACTAGGTCTCATGAGAATTCACTTACTATCACAATAACAGCAAGGGGAAAAAGTCTGCCCCCATCATCCAGTCACCTCCTATCAGGTCACTCCTCCAACACCAGGGATTACAGTTTGACATGAGATTTGGGCCTGGCCACAAATTCAGATCATATCAGAGGAGCTACAGGAAAGCTATGAGGGCAAGAGGAATGTAAAAAGAAGAGTTAACAAGGATTGCATGAGAATTCACTCACTATCACAATAACAGCAAGGGGAAAAAGTCTGCCCCCATCATCCAGTCACCTCCTACCAGGTCACTCCTCCAACACCAGGGATTACAGTTTGACATGAGATTTGGGCCTGGCCACAAATTCAGATCATATCAGAGGAGCTATAGGAAAGCTATGAGGGCAGGAGGAATGTAAAAAGAAGAGTTAACAAGGATTGCTATGGCTTATTAATGAACCACTTCTTCATGCCAAGAGAGATCAGTAAAAATCACAATTGCTTTTATATTCTAGTGGCTACTGGGCTGCTTTCTTTCATGGGAAATTGCACAAAGACAAGACTATGGTAGCTCTAGATTATATTTGGGTTACACAGTTGAAGTGTCTAGCTTAATGCTTGGCATGTAGCAGATACTAATTAAGTGGTAAGAGAGGTAGAGAATTTCAAGGGTGGATCCTCAACATTGTCTGTCTTACTTCCTAGTAATATTTTATGGAGGATAAATAAACGCTGTTGACTCTGAGCAGGTTATGTAGGTGGGATGGGAGGAGATACCTAAGTGCAGAAAATTTGTGACCAAAACCCTACCCTGGGAACAGCCAGTGATAGAGGGGAATTAATAATAGGAAACGGGTCTGGTGTCATTAATGTTTTGGCTGAACTTGAACAGAATGCTGGGAACTGCAAGTGCAGGAAAAGCAATCGATTAAAAGCAGTTTAGGGTTAGGCACAGCAGAAACTGACCAGAGGTAGAGAAGAGTCTTAGCAATAAATCCCCAGGGAATTGGTGCTTAATCCTGGCTGCACATAAAGAACACCTGGAGTACTTTAAAAAGTACCAACACCTGGCTCCATCCCTGGTCAATTGAGCTAGAATTACTGAGACTGGGCCTGGGCATCAATATTTTTAAGATGTCTCTAAGCAACCTACAACTGTGAATCTCTGCTCTAAGGTATGGCAACTTCAACGCTGATCTCATCTGCTAACTCTGTAGGGCTCTGATCCATGTTTAGAGGAAGTGAGAGAGAGATGGCAGAAATAGCAGGAGCTTCAAGGGAGCAAGAGTTTCCTCCCTCATGTGGACACTGGGTCTGTAGCTTCCAAAAGACCTGCTCAGTTACTGGCAAGACTCAGCTTGGGCCTGAGGGCAGAAATTCCAGAGCCCTGCCCTAGGGAAAAGGAATTGGCGAGAATTAGGTTGAGGGGCCAGACCTGATACTGGTGGGCAAAAGTCCAAGGCAGGTATCGGCCAGATAATACTAAGGGCAGATCCAGGAGAGGGACCACATAGACTTTTCCAGAGAGGTTGAAGTCCAGTACTTATGCAAGATTTCAGGACCCTGAGTGATGGTGGTAGGGAGTCATGGCGGTAGGGAGTGATGGCGGTAGTCTTTTTTTTAATTTGTTGTTTATTTCAAAAGGTTTTTAGGTAGCAGGTGGTGTTTGGTTGCATGAATAAGTTCTTTAGTGGTGATTTCTGAGATTTTGGTGCACCCATCACCTGAGCAGCGTACACTGTACCCAATGTATAATCCTTTATCTTTCGCCACCATCCCACCCATTTCCCCAAGTCCTCAAAGTCCATTGTGTCATTCTATGATGGCAGTAGTCTTGATACTGGCGAGGAACATGGGAACAGGAAAGGGTGAGAGTGATAGTCATGATATTGAATAATAACAATTTGGCAGTGGTGGTGATGGTAGAGTGATGGTGATTGTATTAATTTTCTATTGTTATATAACCAATCAGCACAAACGTAGCAACTTAAAACAACATACATTTGATATCTCAGTTTCTGTAGGTCAGAAGTCTGGCTGAGCTCCACCAGCTCCTCCAGTAGAAGTTTCAGGATGCTGAAATCATGGTGCGGGCAGGGCTGCATTTCTTCTTGGAGGTCCCGATTCTGAGCTACTTCAGGTTGTTGGCCAAATTCAATTCCTTGCAGTTGTAGGACTGGTGTCCTTATTTTCTTGAGGTTGTCCGCTAGGGTTGGGGTTTGCTCTTCGAGGCTTCTGGTCCCTTCCCATGCTTTCTATATTACCCCCTCTGGCAGCAGTATATCAAGTACCTCTAACGCTCAAACTTCTGACTTATCCTTCTGCTGGGTGGATCTGACTCAAAGGGAAAGTTCCCTGCTTTTAAGATCTCATGGGATTGGATTGAACCCACCTGGGTAAGTCCCAGCACTCTCACCTTTTTAATGTGTATGGTCTCAACTGCATCTGCAAGATACCTTTGCTGTGTAACATATCTGTGGGTTCTAGGGCTAAGGGAATAGTTATTCTTGGTAGACGAGGGCCATTCTGCAGCAATGATGGTGAGAGTGATGGTAATGGTTTGATAGTGATGGTGGAGCACTAGGCTCCCTCACATTTTTTTTCTTTTTTTGAGATGGAGTCTTGCTCTTTCACCCAGTCTAGAGCGCAGTGGCACTGTCTTGGCTCACTGCAACCTCTGCCTGCTGGGCTCAAGAGATTCTCGTGCCTCAGCCTCCTGAGTAGCTGGAACTACAAGCAAGTGCCACTGTGCCCAGCTAATTTTTTGTGTTTTTAGTAGAGACAGGGCCGCAAGTGATCTACCTTCCTCGGCCTCCCACAGTGCTCGGATTTCAGGTGTGAGCCACTGTGCCCTGTCACCCTCATTTTTGACAAAGGTATCTTTGTCCCATTGCCAGATCAGATTCCCATTGGCTCGGGCTGATTGTGACTGAGCCTGTAGGGGATGGCACTAGAGGATATGGCAGGTTCCTGCCAGCTGGGCTGCAAGTGGTGGGGATGGAAGCAATGAAGGAAGGGATGTGGAAGGCAGACTTATTTGTGACCTTCACCTATCCTTTTATCTTTTGCCTTGACTCCCTTTGGTTGTTTATTACCTATTAATCCATACACACCTGCTCCCCTCCTTTCTCCCACACTGTTCTGTAAGCTCCTAAGGACAGAGCTTGCTCGTCCTTGCCTCTGCCCACAGTGCTGAGCACAGCTTGCTCTTAGTAGGGAGAAGAGGGTGGGGAAGTTACAGTGGCTGAATGCTGCTTTGTGCCAGGCATGCTTGTATTTATTATCTAACTGAGATGTTCATGCATCCTATGCCTACTTTACAGATGAGCAAACAAAGGCACTGGTAAGTTACATGACGTCCAAGGCACACAACCAGCAGCCTGCAAAACTAAGTTATAAATCCAGCCACTTTTTTTCTGGAGCAGTGTGTTGGCCATTATTGTAGATGCTCAGCAGAGTCCAGTGCATCCACTGACTGATAGAGAATAGGGAGAGGCTGCCAAAGGAGGAGGGCGGGCCTCGCTGCTTCCCCACCTGGTAGCTGTTCACAGTCCTGATCTGGGGCCCCGAGATTGAGTGAAAGGTGGGCAGTTGGCTACAAGATAATTCTGTTCCTCAGTAACTGTATGTTAGAGCACTTATTTGTTTCAGCCTGTTTCAGGTAGGTTTTCTGTGGATTTAATACATGAAACAAACAGCGTGCTTGGCTGCAGGTCCTGGGAGAAAGATGGGAGGGAGGCTTAATCAGTCAATGTCATTCCAGCAGAAGGCTCTCTCTCTGTGTGTGACCCTGCCTCTGGCAGCTGCCACGGCCGCTCTGAGGCCGGCCGCTCCTCCGCACCGCAGGGCATACTGAGCAGCTGCTGATTACTCTCACAGGCTGCAGCTGTCCCTCCCCTGGTAGGGCCCAGCCCAGGGTCCATGTCCAACATACTCCCCATAGCCCCCTACCTTCAGAGAAAGTAGTCCCCCCGCATGTCACAGCTACAAAGCACCTTAAAGGCAATCTTTTCCAATGAAGTGGTTTAAAATTTGTATTATTCTTTTTTACGACTAGAGCCCCTGTTTCCAAAGACACCCCATTGCAGTGATGGTTGAATAAACTCATTGAATCATATGCTCTAAATAGGTAAAATGTATGGTATGTAAATCATATCTCAACAAAGCTGAGGTTTTGTTTATTTGTTTGTTTCTAAGACATTCCAAAGCCAGGCTCAGTGGCTTATGCCTGTAATCCCAGTGCTTTGGAAGGCGGAGGCAGGAGGATTGCTTGAGGCCAGGAATTCAAGACTAGCCTGGGCAACATGGTGACACCCAGCCTGTACAAAACAATAAAAACAAATAGCTGGGTGTGATGGTGTGCACCTGCAGTCCCAGCTACTCAAGAGGCTAAGGTGGGAGGATCGCTTTAGCCCAGGAGTTTGAGGCTACAGTGAGCTATGATCATGCCACTACACAGCTTGGGTGACAGAGTGAGACCTTGTCTCTAAACATACATACATACATACATAAGACATTCTAACACAGGAGAGGTCAGAATTGAAGCTGCTGTGATTGGATTGGTAGAGGTTCACACCAGCCCTCTGCTGATGCTGTGGGTCTGATTGTCCCTTATTTTGCTACTAAGGAAACTGAGCCCCAGAGGCGGAAGATGGGTTGTCCAAGTTCGTACTGTCAGATGAAGACTGAGCCTGGGCTAAGCTTGTCTCCTGAGTGCTGGGGTGGTGCTCCTTCCCCCCAAGTTAACCGACTTCCCTGTTAAGGAGGGAGAGAAGACATGGCCCCCTGAATATGGAGAAACCTAGAGAGGAGAGGAGGCAAAAGGGACTCAATATTAAGAGTTTGTGATCTCAGAGATTTCTCAAGAGGTGTGCCATAGACAGAGCCCAAGGTTCCTGTGAATGAGTGAGGATTCTGTGAAGTCAGGATGGGAAGGAGAGCAGGCAGTGATGAGTTCTATGGAAATTGCCTTCCACGATCTCCCCACCAGAGCCCAGCTCAGCCAAACTCTTGAACTTGCATCTGGGGCAGTGGCCCTCAGGGCTAGCTGAACTGGAGTTGATGACATGAAGATCTGAGATGTCAAAGCAGTTAGAGTAAAGAGGCTGCCAGGTAGAGTGAAGCCATTTATTCATTCATTCAATCCATGTTTATTGAGCCAGGTCTACTATGGCCCAGGGACCACTGGATACTGAAAAACAGGGAAAAATACATTGATAAAAATAGTGACTTTGGTCATACAAACTGCAATTATGCCATTAATATTAGTGTGGCAGATTAAATGTAGCCACAATATTTTTTTTTTAGCAAAAAAAAAAAAATCAAGACATGAGGTATTTTTCTCTATCCCTCAGACCAGCCTCACTTTGGGGCTTGCTTTGGCCAAAGCATGTGGTAGGAATGATGCTTCTGGAGTCTAGGCCTCAAGAGTCCTTGTAGCTTCTGTTTTATTCTCTTGGAACCTGGAGATCATACCGTAAACAACTCTGAGATGAAAGACCATGAACACAAAGGCCCAGGTGTCCCAGCTGAGCCCAGGCCTCAGAAAACCTGCAACTGAATGCAGCCACTTGAGCAAGATCAGGTTAGAACTACCCAGCCAGCTCTCAGAATCATGACAAATACAGTCATACTTTGGAGATATTGTGGGTTTGATTCCAGACCACCACAATAAAGCAAATGTCACAATAAAGTAAGGCACACAATTTTTTTGGTTGTTTTTTCAGGGCATATAGACGTTATTATTACACTATCCTGTAGCCAGTTAAGTGTGCATTTGCATTACTTCTAAATAAAACAATGTTTGTATCTTAATTAAAACATACCTCATTGCTAAAAAATGTTAATGATCATCTGAACTTTCACTGAGTCATAATCTTTTTGCTGATGGAGGGTCTTGCCTCAGTGTTGATGGCTACTGACTGAGCAGGCTAGTAGTTGCTGAAAGTTGGAGTGGCTTTGGTGATTTCTTAAAATAAGACAACAATGAAGTTTGCCACAGTGGTTGACTCTTGTTTTCATGAAATATTTCTCTGTGGTCTGCGATGCTGTTTGATAGCATTTTACCCACAGTAGTACTTCATTCAAAATTGGAGTCAGTCCTCTCAAACCCTGCTACTGCTCTGTCAACTAAGTTTATGTAATATTCTCAATCCGTCATTCTCATTTCAACAATGTCTTTGCTAGGAGTAGAGTCTACCTTAAGAAGCCACTTTATTTGCTCATCTATAAAAAGTAACCCCTCATCTCTTAAGGTTATATCATGAGATTGCAGTAGTTTAGTCAATATGAGCACTACAGTAAAGTAACTTTATGATTGTTCTTAAACCTTAGAAAGAAAAGATATAATTTCAAGCTCCACTTCTAATTGTAGTTCTCTTGCTATTTCTACCACATCTGCAGTTACATTCTTCATTGAAGTCTTGAAACCCTCAAAGTCACCCATGAGGGTTGGAATCAACTTCTTCCAAACTTCTGTTAATATTAACATTTTGACCTCTTCCTATGAATCACATATGTTCTTAATAGCTTCTAGAATGGTGATTTTCAATTTACTTTGCCCAGATCCATCAGAGGAATCACTATCTGTGGCAGCTATAGCCTCATGAAATGAATTTCTTAAATAATGATAATTGAAAGTCACAATTACTCTTTGATTCATGGGCTGAAGAATGATTGTTGTATTAGCAGGCATGAAAACACCAATCTCCTTGTGCATCTTCATCAGAACTCTTGGGTAACCAGATGCATTGTCAATGAGCAGTAATATTTTGATAGGAATATTTGTTTATGAGCAGGAGATCTCAACAGTGGGCTTAAAATATTCAGTAAACCACACTGTAAACAGATGTACTGCCATCCAGGCTTTGTTATTCCACTTATAGAGCACAGACAGTGTGGATTTAGCATAATTCTTAAGGGTCCTAGGATTTTCAGATAGCAAACAAGCATTGGCTTCAACTTAAAGTCACTGGCTGCATTTAGACCCTAACAAGAGAGCCAGCCTGTTCATTGAAGCTTTGAAGCTAGATGTTGACCTCTCCTTTTGGGTTATGGAAATCCTAGCTGGCATCTTATTCCAATATAAGGCTGTTGCATCTACACAGAAAATCTACTGTTTAGTATGGCCACCTTCGTCAATTATTTTAGCTAGATCTTCTGAATAACTCGCTACAACTTCCATATCAGCATTTGCTGCTTCCCCTTGCACTTTTATGCAAGGTGAGGATTCATACAAAGAGATGGTTTCTTTTCCTAAATCATGAACCAATTTTTGCTAGCTTCAAACTTTACCTCTGCAGCTTTCTCACTTCTTTCAAACTTCATAGAACTGAAGAGAATTGGGTCCTTGCTCTGGATTAGGGTTTGGCTTAAGGAAACGTTGTTACTGGTTTGATTTTCTATCCAGACCACTAAAACTTTCTGCATATCAGCAATAAGGCTGTTTCCCTTTCTTATCATTCATGTGTTCACTGGGATAGCATGTTTAATTTCCTTTTAAGAACTTCTCCTTTGCATTCACAACTTGGCTAACTTTTTGGTGCAAGAAGCCTAGCTTTTGGCCTATCTTGGCTTTACGCATGCATTCCTCATGAAGCTTAATCATTTCTAGCTTTTGATTTAAAGTCAGAGATGTGTTGCTCTTCTTTTCATTTGAACGTTTAGAGAGCATTGTAGGGTTCTCAATTAGCCTAATTTCAATATTGTTGTGTCTCAGGGAATAGTGAGGCTGGAGAAGAGGGAGAGAGATAGGAGAATGACTATTTGGTTATGCTGTTGGAACCTATACACCATTCATTGATTCAGTTTACCATCTTATGCAGGAGAGATTCATGACGCCCCCAATTACAACAGCAACATCAAGGGTCACCAATCACAGATCACCACAACAGATATAATGATAATGAAAAAGTTTGAAATATTGTGAGAATTACCAAAATGTGAGACAGAAACATAAAGTGAGCACATGCTGTTCAACAAATTTTGCTGATATACTTGCTCAATGCACAACCTTTAACTTGTGAAAAACATGGTATCTGTGAAGTGCATTAAATCACAGTGCAATAAAATGGAGTTTACCTGTAATAAAACTATTGCTGTTTAAGCCACTGTGTTTTAAAGTAGTTTGTAACACTGCAATAGATAACCAAAATAATGAGGCACATTTCAAGTTTTCCTTTTATTTTGATAAACTGAAATGTTAAGCTTCCTGATGAATATCTTAGGCTTTGTGAATTTTTAAAGGCACTTGCAATTTTTGTTAATCTGTGATCTATCCTCCCAATTGTTTAAAGGTAACATATAAACATCATACAAATATCCAAACACTGCAGGAGGGTAGAAAACAAAAGTCAAAGCCATCTTCCACACCTGGATCCCCAGTCCATTTCCTCAAAGTTAAACACTATTAGCAATTTCTTCTGGATCCTTCCAGTAAAGATGGGTTATATACACACTTGCATATCTATAGCTATGCCAATATCTATAATCATTTCTTTTTTTTTTTTTTTTGAGATGGAGTTTTGCTCTTGTTGCCCAGGCTGGAGTGGTGTAATGGCGTGATTTCGGCTCACTGCAACCTCTGCCTCCCAAGTTCAAGTGATTCTCCTGCCTACCTCAGCCTCCGAAGTAGCTGGGATTATAGGCACCTGCCACCACGCCTAGCTATTTTTTTTTTTTTTTGTATTTTTAACAGAGACAGAGGTTTCTCCATGTTGGCCAGGCTGGTCTCAAACTCCTGACCTCAGGTGATCCACCTGCCTTGGCCTCCCAAAGTTCTGGGATTTTACAGGTGTGAGCCACCGTGCCTGGCCTCTTTTATTTTTAAACAGCAACTATATTAAATATACTGTTTTGCACTTGGGTGGGATTTTATTTTCACTAATTGGTTTATCTCAAACACATTCCCATCACATGGGGACCTATTTCATAATGTTTCACCGTAAAGATGGATTCGTGATGATCAGGTGCATTGTTTCTAATCCTGAATATACACATAAACACATCTTGGTGTACTCTTGCTTATGTATCCATGGATATTGCTTGCATGCTCTGGATGAAAGGACATGTTCATTTTATGTTTTGAAAGGTACATTTATTTTGACAGTTCAATATAAAAAGAGCTTAGTGCCCATTGTAGTGTCTGCCTCTGTGTACTTACAAATATATCATCCCATATGAGGCTCATGATAGCATGTGAGTTGGTCATCTTCCCATTTCATAAAAAGAGAAACTGAATCTTAAGAGGTTGGGTATTTGCCCAAGGTCAGACAACCAGTAAAACAGGTTTTTTGTTTGTTTGTTTGTTTGCTTAACCTGAAAGTCTTACTGTTTCACAGAGACCAAGGAGGTTGGCAAAGTCTAAATCTAAAACATGCTAAGAAAATCTTATTACAAAAATAATATAGAATTATAGTTGTCTCATTCATTTACTCCTCTGTGTCCATCATAGGGTAGCTGATTTCTCTCAGAACGTGAGATTGTGAAATGATGAAGTTGAAGTCTTATTGTAGAAAATTCCAGAACACCCCTGTGAGGGGGGAGGAGGCAGCAGGCTCTGAGATGGGAGGGCAGATGCTCTGTAGCAGAGCCTTGTCCCTGGGCCTTATGAAGCTGAGATGAGCCAGGCATGGCCTGGCAGGATGGCATCCAAACAGGATCACACTCAATGTTCTTTGGCCTGGAATCCCGTCAGGCTCTCTGCTATGGGAGCCTTGCCTTTCCTGTGGAATTCAGCTGTGAAAAACTCAAACCTTGGCAGGGCAGCCCAGGACCATTACAGGGAAACTCAACTGTGATGAGGTTTAAACTGGAGTCTCTACCCTTATACCTTAGTAGTAAGAGCCTTTCTGTCACCTCAAATTCTAGCCCCAGATTTAACTAGATTAGGAGCGGGGATAGGCTGGACATGGTGGCTCATCCCTGTAATCCCAGCTGAGACAGCTGGATTGCTTAAGCCCAGGAATTTGAGGCCAGCCTGAGGAACATAACAAAGCCCTGTATCTATGAAAAAAAAAATGAAAAATTAGCCAAGTATGGTGGTGCACACCTGTAGTCCCAGCTACTTGGAAGGTTGAAGTGGGAGAATTGCTTGAGCCTGTGAGGTCGAGGCTTCAGTGAGCCATGATTGTGACGCTGAACGTCACGGCCTGGATGATGGAGCCATCACCCACTCTGTTAAAAAAAAAAAAAAAGCAATGGTATTATTTCCAGGAGAATTGAGGTGGAGGGATCTGGGATGAAGGAAACTACTAATTGTGAGTGCATACCTCACACGTGCCAAGCATTCTATATGCATGGTTCCCTTTAAGCCTTGCAACATGCATAGGGGGCTATCAATATCCCCATCTCAGAGATAAGGAAGCAGAGGTTCAAGGGCTCAGTTTTCAGAAGTGGGCCTCAAGGTCTGAACCAGATTGGCAGCTAGGGTGTTCTGCACCTCTGTGCTGAAGCTGCTTGGTTCCTGCCTGCCTGTGGCCACATTTGGTGTTTGAGAGCAGAGCAGGACTGAGCCTGGAAGCTAGCCAAAGCATGAGAAAAGGAGCTCATATTTAGGGCACCCTTTCTTTCTTTACCCACTGCCCTGCATTCTGCTCAGGGAGGTTACACAGCATAGCCAATGTCTCAAGCTCCTGCTGGTGGAGCCCCAGACTGAATGCAAAGCCCAGAAACTTACTTCCAGATGAGGGAGGCAGAGTGACATAATGGTTAGAGCACAGGCTCTGGCCAGACCACCTGGGTTCACATCTGGGACCTTGTCGCATGGTAGCTATGTGTGACCATCAAGTTAACCTCTCAGCACCTTGGTTTCCTCTTCTATGAAAAGCAGATTAAAAGCATTACTTACCTTTTTTAAGTTATTGAAAGCATGAAATAAGTTAATTCACGTAAAGAGCTGAGAGCGGTGTCTGGTACATGGTAAGTACCCAATAAATGGGAATTTCTTTTATTAGTCCTCCAAACTGTCACCATGTCCCAGGAATGAACCAAGGGCAGCTCTGGGGGAGGAGAAAAGGAAGGGGAGACTCCCTTTACCAAGTCGACTCTCCCCTCTGCTGGCTACCTTAAGGTCTGTTAGTTGGAAAGACTGGCAGAATTCCTGCTTTGAACCTGACTGGGGTCCCTCTGTCCACAATGTATACACACTTCTTATCTATCAGGGCCAGGCACTGAAGGCCATGGGTTAAAGAGAGCAGAGGCCCTCTTACCTATTGTGCAGGTGCCCCCTGCCTGGAGAGTACACGAACACCTCTGAGGGTAAAGGTAGGACAAGGAAACCAGGTAAAGAGAAGTCCAAGGCCCTCTAGTCAGAAGCCTCTTCAAATCCTGACTCTAGCCTTTAGCAATGTGGCCTGGAGAAGCAATGTACTCTATCAGAGCCCCAGTTTCCTTGTCTTTCATAACAGCATCCATGTAGTGTGACTGGCAAAGAATAGGCCTTCGGTGGCTTCTCTTCCCTGAAGCCCCTCATCTTGCCTCAGCACAGCCTTTTATTTGTTCATAAACTCCTTATTCTGCATCTTCTATATGCCAGGCACTGTGTCAGGTACTGGGAATGCAGGGTTGATTAAAACAGACACAGCCTCCCTCCTCAAGGGTCTTACTGACCCCATTGTATGAATGGCAAATTGCAAAGAGGACTATTAGGAGCTGTAGGAGCTGCCCCAGAAAGAGGCCCTTGCAGAGGACCTGGGAGGGGGTGAGCCTAGGAGGTAGAGCATTCTAGTTCCATAGTCTGTGTTCCAGTTGGATCTCTCAGGCCCACTCATTCCCACTCTTCTGATGCTATGCTCTACCCAACCCCAGTGACAGCGTCTCGGCTCAGCTCCCTGTTGACATGGAGACTCCTCTGACAAGCTCTCCCTCTGGTTACCCCAGGATTCGACTGCCAGTTGGCCCCCATCTGTCCTTCCTCTCTTTGCCTGGAGCTCCCAGGCACATCTGATTCCATCAAATCCAATTTTCTCTTTTTCCATCAGGATCCCCGCCCCAGGGGGGTTGAGCCAGGGCACATGATCAGCTATTTCAGTGAGGCTTCCTCCTTCACTGTTTCCTGACTCAAAGCAGGGGGGCTCCCTCCTCCAGAGCCAGGTGGGGAAGTGGGGGACATTGCCCTGGGAAAATGGTGCTTTTGGTTGTCATGACAACTGTTGCTAGGTGTCACCAGGGACCCACACTAAAGCTTGACCTTCCCAGGAAAAAAGCAGGGCTCTGAGTGAGACCTGAACTCTTTCCCTGGGGCGAGTTAGTTTGCATCATTCATTCATTCAATCATTTATTCAATAAACATTGCCTAACATCTGCTATGTACTGGGACTGTTGTGGTCTCTGGGAATTTATTTTAAAAAAAATCAGTATCTGTGTATAAGGAGCTCAATACAGTAAGAGAGAAAAAAATGCAAATCTAAGGTGATATTGGACTGTGTAAGGGCTATACTGAAAATCTAAACAGGGTACTCTGAGACCAGAAAGAGACATTTAACTCTTTCTGAGAAGCTCATCAGGAGAAGCTCCGTAAAGGGGGCAACAGTGGTGTTGAATATTTAAATATTTAAATCGGACCAGGAATCCTGGGGAGGCCATGCAGCCCATAGCAGCACCTCGGCCAGTTGTAGGACACGCAACAGCATGAAAATGTTGGAGTAAAAACAGTCAGGAAAATCCACGGTATTGCCTAAGTACAAGGGAGTGGTATCGGAGAGGGCTGAAAGGTTTAGTGGAGATTGGCTACAAATATGCTGGGACTGCATCCTTCAGACAGGAAGCCGCTGTGGAAATGTGCCTTGGGATGGCATGTTACAATTGGAGGCATCAAGACACTTCTGTGGGGTGGGTCATTGTGGGTCGGGGGCCTGGAGTTTCTCATCAGGAAGATGTTCAGGTTTCTGTGACCACTTGAATGCAATGGATTAAAAGGAATGGGAAGAAAATCTGGATTGACTCCTAGAGTTCTCCTAGCTTGGTGTCAGGCAGGAATGATGGTGCAAATAACCGAAATAAGGCGGGGAAGAAGGAGGGAGGTGGTGGCAGAGCAGAGAAAGGGTGATAAGTTCACTCTGGCCTCCTGGAGGTGCCCGTAGGAAGCATTGGTGAAAATGCCCAGCAGACAGCTATTGACCTGAGATGTTAGGTGCAAGGCACAGGTGTCCAGGAGAGCTGAAGCCAGAACCTTGGGACACAGGAATGTTTGAAGGGTAAACGGCTGAAGACTGAGAAGGAACACTCAGAGAAGGGGCGGGGAGTGGGGTGAGTGGTGTCATAGGAGCCAAAATGGAGTGAGCCATGGGGTCAGATGCTACTGAAAAGGCTGGTAATATGAGAACTAAAAGGAGTGCATTTGATTTGGCAATTAGAGAGCCCCTTGGTGACTGCTGGAGAGGTTTCCATGGAGCGGTGTAGGCAGAGGGCTGAGGAGTGCTGGGAGGAGTGGAGGCGGAGACCATGCCTATTAACCTCCCCTTTAAGGAGCTCAGCGGCAAACAGAAGGAGAGATGGGCTAGGGAGGAGGACAGGGGATGGAGGATTTCTAGCATGTGAGGAACTTGAACACATTGTGGGTTATTGATTAGAAGCCATGGGAGGGGGAAGTTGAAACACAGCTATGGATGGGAGGTGGAGAAGTAGCCAGTGTTGCCTGTGAACTGGATATGCTACTGGGAGTTACCTGCAACAGAGTGTAGTCCTTGCCTCAGTGAGTGACCTGAGCATAAAAAATAGACCTTAAGTGGGAAGGAAGACTGAGGGCAGGTAGGAGGAGGTGATGGGCATGAAAACGGAAAGGGCCATAGTGTGTACATCTGTGTGTGGCTGCATTTCTGTTTCTGTGTGTCTGTGGGTGTATGTCTGTATATGCATGTGTGTATCTGTGTATGTGTCTGACTGCAGGCATCTGTGTATGTCTATGTATGTGCATGTGTCTGACTGGAGGTATCTGTGTGTGTGTGTATGTGCACATGTGTCTGGAGGCATCTGTGTGTGTATGTGTCTGGAGGCATCTGTGTGTGTCTGTGTGTGTGTGATGTATCTGACTGGAGGCATCTGTATGTATCTCTGTGTGTGTGTGTGTGTGTGTGTGTGTGTGTGTGTATGTCTGTGCACGTGTCTGACTAGAGGCATCTGTGTGTCTCTGTGTGTGTATGTCTGTGCATGTGTCTAACTGGAGGCATCTGTGTGTGTCTCTGTGTGTATATATGTCTGACTGGAGGCATCTGTGTATGTGTGTGTGTGTGTGCATGTGTCTGACTGCAGGTATCTGTGTGTGTGTGTGTGTGTGTGTGTGTGTGTGTGTCTGTGCATGTATAACTGGAGTCATCTCCAGTTAGAGGCATCTGTGTGTGTCTGTATGTGTGTTTCTGTGCATGTGTCTGACTGGAAGCATCTGTGTGTGTGCGTGTGTGTGTGTGTGTGTGTGTGTCTGACTACAGGCATCTGTGTGTGTCTGTGCATGTGTCTGACTAGAGGCATCTGTGTGTGTTTGTGCATGTATCTGACTAGAGGCATTACAACAACACTCTGAGCAGGGGTTGCAGTGGATTGAAGGAGCCTGGAGTGTTTTATTGGTAAGTTGTTGAGGTTTTCGTAACCACTTGAATATAGTGGTTTGTGTCTGTGTGTGTATCTATGGATCTCTCTGTGTGTTTGTATGGGTGTTTATCTGTACATGTCTGTGTGCTTCTGTGTGGTTATGTCAGCGTATATCTCTGTGTGTATTTCTGTCGCATGGGTGGGTCTGTTTCTGTGTACCTCTCTATGTGTTTTTGTATGTTGGTGTGTGTTGGAATCAGATCATAGGGAATGTCAGATGGAAAAAACCCTGAGCCATCATCTAGGCCAACGTCAACCCAGTTGATCAAAAGAAGGAACCAGTCCCAGAGACGTGGAGGGTCAACTCAAGGTCCTAGAGAACAAAGGACAGAATCAGCTGCATGTTGGACTGCAGATGGACTGTGCAAAGCTTTAATACCCAGGATACAGCCCCATGGTGGAGTTCTTTTCAGAAGCGGAGGCCAATAGAGGCTTTATAGCTTGCTGGCACCACAGGGACTGGTGTTCTTTCCCAGAACTCACTTGGGTTATATAAAAATTGTTCCCCAGTCTGAACTGAAAGGTCCAGCCCCAGATAGACCAAAGTCACCTGGGACCTTTTTCCCTGGACCCTGGGAAAAGCCCATCTTAAGGAAAGATCAGGTGATTCATATCCCCACTGCCTGACAGCTAAGGGCTGACTCACTCCTGTCCACCAGCCCAGGAGCAAAACCAGATATGTGAAGCCTCCCCTGATACTCTGGTGCTCAAACTCATGTGTGACAACCCCCTGCGCACTGCAAGTCAGAGTGGGTCGATGCTGCTGTTACAACAGGAATTTCATTTCCGCCAGGATGTCTCATTTTGTCATCTCATTTGGTGACAAATCAAGGTGATTTATAGGGAGCAAGCCCACATTTAGTGTGATGTTATCATACAAAACGTTAGCTTCTCATGCACCCCTCCCGTTACTGCGCTGACCTCCCTCAATGGATATCTGTGCATTCAGAAATAGAGAAATAAGACTGGGGGTCTGAAAGCTCTAGCCCGTTCCAATCCCCAAATTCAGGTCATTGCCATTGAGATGGGCAAGAGCTAATCTAAACTCCTCAAGGCCTGTTTTTAAACATTTAACAGAAATGCCACCTGCTGCAATATAAACCAGCATGTGCTTGGGCTAAATGGTACTTACTTCCCTCAGAGCAGCGCAGTCTAATAGAAATGTAATGTGAGCCTCATACGTGATTCAAAATTTTCTAATAGCCACATTTTAAAAAATTAAAAGCAAGGGGTGGAATTAGTTTTCATCATGTCTTTTATTTAACCCAATATATCCAAAGTAATGTCATTTCAACATGTAATACATATAACAAATTATTAGAGAGATATTTTACATTATTTTTTTGCACTAAGTTTTGGGACTCTGATGTGTATTTTACATCAACAGCCATTCTCCTTTCAGACTTGCCACACTCTAGGCGCTCTATAGCCTAGTGTGGCTGTTGGCGTCCTTATTAGATGATGCAGACTTGGGGCATCTCTAGGTTCTTGCTAGACACAAGGAACATGATTTTTCTTTTAGATGATGCTGAGCCAAGGGCTCTGAATCTCAGTGTCTCCAACTGTGGAGTGAGGGTGATATTCTCTGTTCATTTGACTCCTCAGAGGTGGTTTCAGGGTCTCTCCAAGTCAAATGGCACTCCCATTTTCTTGGCTGTTGTTCTGAGAAATGATAAAACAGGATTATACAATAATGGGCTGGGGAAAAAAAAGGTGAACTGTGTTAAATATTGGCATTGAACAAATCTGTGTCTCAAACATCCCCAAATGGTCACATCTGTTTATATAACCTCATTTAGAAATCAAAAGTCTAAATTTGAGGCTAAATCCAAATGTAAGGCCCCCGGGCAAATGTCTTTCGTGCCCAAATGTCCTTCCTGTCAGCTCTTTCCACTTCCATAATCTCCACTCTGATAGACTTTTCACATTTGAAAAACGAATGCAAATGTTCTTTGCAAACTGTGTACATGCTTGGGATGGTTAGGGAGCTGCAGCCTTCACTTTGGGCAAGGAAGAACCAAGGTGCTGGAGAGGGGTTTCTGGAACTCTCAAAGAATGGAGGAATGGGAAGGAAGGGCCTCCACACAGGGGCCAAGTGTGTGAGTACAGGGAAGAAAGGCCCTTCCCTTGTCACAATAACAAATTCCTAGACATTTGTGGTTCCTTAGGCCCATTCCCCCAGCCCTGGTCCCTCCCTCTCTTTTTCTCTCTCAGACAGACTTACACAGGTTCAGCTTACTGAGTTTCTCTCCTTTCTGCCTAATCATGGCATGGTTTGTAGAGAGCTACTGCATGCCAGTCATTTGCAGGGAGAGATGACTGTCTTGCCCTAGAATCACTCTAAGATTCTGAAAGGACAAAGAAGATGCATAAGTTTCTCCCCTGGGTGTCATCTTGTCCCAGCCTCAATCTTAACAAGCTGCAACTCAGTGCCAAGGATACAGTGTGAGATTTAACAAAGAGACTGATTCATGGCTTGGCTTACTGTAGAACAAGTTTGGGCAGGTCAATTTCAACTTTCTGGTCTTTGGTTTCTCCATTCTGACAGGGTGCCATCTCCATGAGAATAGGAACTCTGCTTAGCACAGTGTCTGGCGTAGTGTAGTAACATAAGTACTGCATTTGGAGAATGATTAAATGTATGCATCTGTAAAATGGGATGAATAATAGTACCTAATTTTTAGTTGATTGTTCTGAGTCAAATGAGGAAATGTACCATACACACGCACATGAGCCACCTTCCCAGCCCCAGCCATGCTGAAGGAAGAACTAATGGATTACCTATTTAGAAACTTAAAGAAACAAAGTAATTGAAAAATGAACCAAGGAGTGTGTTTGTGTGTTGGACAGCAGGTGGTGTGGGAAGGTATTCCTGTGTAAGACATACTAAATACATTTTCATCGGGGATCTTCAGTGCATCTTACCTAGGAATTACCATTAGGCAACTGTAAAGCATTTCTGCTTTTCAAAGCAGCAAGCTCTTTTGGGAGTCTCTTTGGGAACCCTCTGCAAAGGGATGGGACGAAAGAAGGTTTGATGTCAACCTTTGGACATGCATGGTCTAGAGGGAGGCAGGATGCTGTTTCAAAGCAGCGTTGAAGAGGAGAGGTGGCCTAGAATACTGGAAAAAGCATTGAACCAAGAGTTAGGAGACCTGGGACCTCCTTCTAGCTCTGCCATGCAATCCATGTGATATCAGGCAAGTCATTTGCCCTCTGGGCTTGGGTTCCTTCTCCCTTAAGGTTGATGTTGAATGCCAGATAATGTCTTCTGGCCCTTTGAGCACTACTTTGAGTTAAGTGTAAGGAGCTCATCCCAGCACTCCCTGTCTAGAACACAACTACCTCATTATTCTGCCAGAGCAAGTTGTTCTGTGTGCTGGGTTGGCAGTCAAGGAGAGTGAATTTCCATTCACTTCACAAGTACATTCATCTCCCCAGGGCAAGTAGTTTAGCAACAGTGAAGATGTTTGGCAGAAGTTGAGTTCAAAGGCTCCCTGCCAGGGCACATCCTCCAATCTGGGAGTTACCGTTTTGACAAGTAGGTGTAGGGGAATGAACTCCAGACTCAGGTGAGGAGGCTTGAGCTCTAAAATCAATTTTGATGCTGACTCTTCTGTCACTTCAGACTCTTCCGTCTCCTCTCCAGGCTGCCGTTACCTTCTGTGAAATGATGCCGTTTGATTGTTTCAGAGTCCTTCACATTGTAGCCCTCCATGCCATATCCCTTCAGTGAGGCAAGGTCAAACCAAGATGCGGGGTATCTAGCTGGTTTCCCACTCCTCTAGGCAGCCTGTGTGTCTCTGTAAAACATCACCAGTGGATGGTCAGGCGTTTTAGCTGCCCAGAAATAGAGATCAGTTCTGACAGAGTAGACCTTGACCAAACCTCAAGCTCTTTGGATATCAGTTTGCAAACAAACAAGTAAAGAAAAACAATCCAACAATAACCATAACAACGAAAACCTAGTTATCAAGTTCCTGTTACATGCTGAGTAGTGTAAGTTGGCCCTCTCCATAAGTCAGCCCCTTTTTATATTTCGGGTTTGTCTTAGAGGCCTACTCATTACCACATTTATACATATATCAAATATGTTGTTCTCCATAAATATATATAATGATTCAATGTCAATCATAAATAAAAAATAAATATTGTTTTAAATAAGTAAAAATACCTTAAGAAAAATAAGACAAGAATGGTTCTCACATAAGAAAAACCTAAAAAGTAGATGATATGAGCCTGATGTTCAGGTGAGGAAACTGAAGGTCAGAGCAGTCATTTAAAACTCAAATTCAGTCATATCACTTCGCAGCTTAAAACGAGTTGACCACTTCCTATTGTACCTGGAAATGAATCCACACTCTCCTGCCCCTCTCCCACCTCCCATTTCATTCTGCACTGGGCTGCACTCTGGGCTGCAGCCACCCTGGCCTTTGCCGACTCTCATGCATGCATGCCAGACTCTTTCCACCCTGTGAAACTTTGCACATGCTGATTCCTCCTCCTGGAAAGCTCTCCCAGCTCTTCAGCTGGAGGGCTGCTTCAAATCCTAAAGACTTGAGCTTTAAATGCCATCGCCTCAGAGAAGCCTCTTAGGAGAATTCTAAGTAATCCCCTTCTAGCAATTAGTCTTTATCAGGGCACCAACTGCGTCCTTCACAATGTGTTTCACAATTTTAATTTCTTACTGAGTTGCTGGCTTATTTATTTTTTGGGCTGTCTTTCCCATTTGACTGTAAGTTCCAGGAAGGCAGAAGCCATGATTGTTTATTCACCTGAATGGACCTGATGCCTAACAGTGCATGGCACATGCACATGTGGAAAGCAGACATGTTTGGAGGGCCCCAGCAATACAAACATGACTCAGATGAAGGTCTTTGCTTTCAAAGATCTCATGATCAAATCAGGAAGGGGCACAAAGAGATGGTCACAGTTGAGTGTGATCTTTTTTCCGATAGATGTAAGTAAGTGACATCACAGCATCAGGGTACACAATTGTTAACTCTGCAGGCAAGGGCCACTGTGGGTAGTCAGGTAAGACTTTGCAGAAGAGATGATGTTTTGGTTTACATGTTGAAGACAAGAAATTTATCTGTGACAGCTCCAGGTGAAAGCATTGCAGAAAGGTGGATCTATATGAATGATGGCCCAGAGGTGTGGAGACTAAGTGAGGCTGAGGCATTTGGAGGAAAGTACATGTCTTTATGTGGTATGTAGAGAGGAGCTTTTGAGGGGGAACTAGAAGTGGCCAGTTGTACCAAGCTCAGGACACTCAGCGCTATCCTAAAGGTAACAAGGGGAAAGTAAAAGGCGTTCAGTAGAGAAATGATCATATTTGAGCTCAGCTTTTAAAAGCTTCTTAAAATTATAAACATAATACATACTCACTGTAGAAAAGTCTGAAAATAATAGAAGCATATCAGAAACCAGTGATCTGTGGCCAGCATGTAGGGGAGTGACACTGGCAGTGTGTCCAGCACCAGGCTGGGAAAGGGGTTGGAGCAGGCTGGGACTGGAGGCGGAAGAGCCCTTTATGAGCCTTATAGGAGTAAAGAGGGAGAGATGAGGAGGGCCTGAGCCTGGATGCAGGTTATGGAAAGGATGTTGGAAGCTTTTTTGATGATGAATCTCTTAGGCAAGGACAAGCAGTGGACTATGGAAGATGTGAAAGGGGACTGTGCTCACCCTCCCCTGAAAGAGAGTTGAACACCTAAGCATAGCATTAGCTCTAGTCTGCCATCATGCATAGGTGTGAATGTTTGATGGCCTCCTCCAGAAACCTCCTGTGGTCCCCTAGCACATCATAAGAGCATCATTCATGGCAGGAAGGTAAAATGCAGTGACCCTGGAAACTCTACTTCCCTACCCCCATCCACCCCTCATGCTGCCACGTTTAGAGGCAGCTGTAAAGTAAGGGGTCTTTCTTGTGTGCAGAAGTGCACTGTGTGCCACATGGGCGATCAGAAAAGCAGGCCTACAAGGGACCTCAAAAATCATCTAGTTCAATCCCTCATCATCAAAGGGGCAAGAAGCTCATATTTACTCTGCAATGATTTAGTCTTCGTCATAACTATATGTGGCAGATATTGTTCTTATTTCCACTTAACAGAAGAGGAAACTGAGCCCAAGAGAGATTAAGTATCTCATGTAAGGTCACAGACAAGGCCATGGCTGGATTCAAAGTCAGGTCACTCTGACTACAGCTCATGTCTATTCTATAGCAGCACACTATTCCTCCTTTGGAGGAGGGAACTATAGCCCAGGGAGGTGAAGAGTGGCTTGCCCAAAGCAAACCGTTGGCAGAACAAGAATTAACAGTTCGCTTAATTCCCACTGTGTACCAATACTTCTTGTAATGCTTCTAGTTTGTCTCCTATGTGTTTGGCTCTTCACTGAGTGATGCTGCAGGAGGGGATGGTGGATGCAGAACCCTTAAAGCCTGGTTTCCCACTCCTAGACAGCTTACGATCTTCCTAAGGAGGTGGCTCCAAAGGTGGTAACCAAAATGACTGGCAGACTAGCAGTCTTCCTTTTCCTTTTCCTGCTCTCATCTTCCATACTTTACTCCTTCTCCTTTCATCAACTTGTCATGAGGGCTGAGGATAAGAGACAAAGTACTCAACAAAGCCTCATTCAAATGGCCCTACCATAACTGGTAACCAGAGTAGGAAGGAATGCATGAGAGAGGTCTTTCAGGAAGGCACTCAAACCATAGATGCCAGCATTCTTTAGTAGACCTCAAGGTCAGGCATGAGATGGGCAATTGTATGCTGGCTGCTTTAAGATGTGTTGCCATGGACATGGGCAGAAAAAGGAAGCCAGGGAGGGTTGCAAGTCAGGCCAAGTGCCAGTGATACAGAAACACACAATGTGTTTTATCATCTGTATCTTATGGATGAGGAAACTGAGGTCAAAGAAGCTAAGTCATTTTCTCAAAGTCTCATGGTAATTAAGTCACAGAGCCAGGATTTGATACCAAGACCACAGGGCTCTCTCTTTTATTGGCTGGACTTCCCATGAACTACTTGAGACAGGATTCCATAGCTTCTCAACTGTGAGGCTTTTTGTTGTATTGGAACATTTCTGGATAAACTCTGACCCACAACCATCCCAGCAAGGAGACCTGAGCAGAAGTCCCAACAATTATACCTTGGACTGTATTGACTCCTGTAGGCGTCATTCATTCCTTTTTATTCTGTTATTATTCAAAAATCCAGCAGTGTTTATTGAGTCAGACACTACTTTTGGCCCTAGGAATAAAAAGAAGAAAGACTCCAGTGAGATTAATGGTAGATAACAGCAATGTATTTGTTTGATGTGCCTTTTGATCGATGTAAATCATAGATTGTATGTGGAGGTATCAATCAGTGTCCAGTCAGGAGAAAGAAATCATACCAGCTTTCTTAAACAAAGAGAATTCAATCAAAAGAATTATTGACTAGGAATGATGAATTGTTAACTAGGTAACTCAAAGGGCAAAGAGAAAACAATAAGTTATTCTAGATATAGCACAGCTACCCCTTGGACTGGGGAAACAAAATGAAGATGTTGGAATTATTAAAATGTAGAATCTTAGAAATCAGACCCTGCAGAGCTAAAATTAAGCTCTTTTAGGAGAGCACTTTTCCTGCTGGTGCTAGTGGTTCTGAATATGGAGGAGGGAGACTGTTTAATTCAAACTTCTGAGAAGGGACCACCAACCAGTTGCTGCTGATGTTTCTGAGGACATACAATAAAATGTGTTCTGAAATTGTTGGAAAAAATCTGAAGCCTGGATCCAACTGATGCTACAAGACTAGACTGCTACTTCTGGGATGGAACAGTAAGATTGGCATGATGCTGCTAAGAAAAAGAAGCAGACAGAATGTTTACAGGTAGAAAATGGAAAGACAGGAATTTCTTCTTTCTCCTACCTTGCAGCCTCCCTATAGTTCCCTCTATTGGCAATGTTCAACAGGAATTTAGCTAGAATAGCAGAAATGTGATTTATAGGGTCCTGTCACAAAACAGTGTATATAAGGGTGGGTGAGAAGTTGATAGATAATTGTGGACAAGAATAGAGACTCAAAATACTGAATGAGTTAGAGAAGCCTGCCTGGAAGGCATGGCATTACTTTCAGAGGAGGGTTTGAATCTTGAAGGATGTAAGTAGAATGAAGTAAGAGGATGAAATGTTAATGGTGACATGAGTCATTTTAAGAAATGAAAGTAAAACCCATAAAAAGACACACATAGGAGTAATGTCAACAAAATGAAGGGATAGGAGTTTCCAGAACTCATATCCTTGCAGAAACATCAATTTGAACAACTACCCATGTGCAAAAATACCTTCACAAGAGCTGAAGGAGTCCAGAAAAGAGAGTATAGCACTTGAGTGGAACACAGAAATATGAAAAGATGCACTAAAGAGGGTAGAAAGGACAGTTTCACATTATCTGTATCTCCCCTCCCCTAAGCTCAGGCAATACATCATGGAGATACTCTCTACATGGGAGAAGAAGAGTGAAGCAATCATCCTTGTTTGCCATGGACCACAGCATTAGGCCTAACCCAGGCTCCAGGCCAGATCTGACAGCCCCAGCCAGGCTACCAGATGACTCTCAGGGACCCAGGCTTCAGGCCCACCCTAGTACTCTTGAAGATCCAGACTCCAGGAGCATCTCCATGGACCCAGTTGCCAGGACCACCTCAGTGGATGCAGATGCCAGGCCAGCCCCAGAGGAACCAGGGCCCAGGCCTACACCACACATAGATTTAGTTTTCAGGCTTGCCTCCATGGACCCACACATCAGGCCTGTCCACAGAGATCCAAACTCCTGGCCCACACCACTTGACCAGTCTTTAGGATCTCCCACATGAGGACTCCAGCAGCAAGCCCACCCATGGACCCCACCAGATGGCCACCCAGAACCTCTGAGAAAGTAGGCTGGTGAAGGGTTTAACTTGCTGAAGCTAGTCTGTAAAGATTAGAAGAGGTGCCTACATCTTCAAATACAAACACCAGCACAAGGCAACAAGGATTATATATACTCATAGAGACATTATTTCACCAAATGAACAAAATAAAGCGCCAGTAACCAACACTGAAGAAATAAAGCTATATGCACTGCTGAACAAAGAATTCAAAATAATCCTCTTAAAGAAGCTTAGTGACGTATAAGAGAATACAGGTATAAAAATAAACAAAATCAGAAAAAGAATACATGAAAAAAAAGATGTTCAACAAAGACATAGAAAACACAAAATAGAACCAAAGATAAATTCTGGAGCTGAGAAATACTAAACTAAAAATATTCATAAAGAGTTTCAACAGCAGACTCAATCAAGCAGAATTAGTGAGTTCAAAGACAGGTAATTTGAAGTTAGTCAAAGGAATAAAAAGAAAAATGAATGAAATAGAGTGAAGAAAGCCTACAGGACTTGGGGGATACCATCAAGGAAATCAATGTTTGCATTGTAGGAGTTCCTGAAGGAGCAAAGAAAGAGTAAGGGGCAGAAAGCTTATTTAATAAATAGTGTCATAAAGCTTCCCAAATCTGGAGAGAGTAATGAATTCTCATATCTCTGAAGCCCAAAGAACTCTAAATAGATTAAACATAAAGTGATCATCACTGACATACATTATAATCAAATTCTCAAATTCAAAGACAAAGAGAATTTTAATAGCATCAAGAGAAAAGTGACGTCACATACAAAGGAACTTCCAGAAGTATATCAGTTGACTTCTTAGCAGAAAACTTGAGGCCAGGAGAGAGTGGGAAGATATTTTCAAAGGGCTGAAAGAAAAAAGAAAAACAAACGCTTTCTACCTATAGTACTATACTCGGCAAAGCTGTCCTTGAGAAATAAAGGGGAGATAAAGACCCACAGACAAACAAAATCTGTGGAAGACTGAAAAACTTTCTTTAGCAGTTCTTATAAAGTGGTCTAGTTTTACAATTTGAAATAAAAGGACACTAACAGCATAAAAACATAAAAGTTTAAAACTCACTGTAAAAGTAAAAATATAGTCAAATTCAGAATGTTTTAATACTGTAATCGTGGTGTATAAACCACTTTTAACACTAGTATAAAAGTTAAAGGAAAAGTTATTAAAATAACTATAGCTACAACAATTTATTAATGGATATACAACATATAAAAGAAATTGTGACATCAGTAACATAAAATGTAGGAAAAGGGGCCGGGCACGGTGGCTCATGCCTGTAATCCCAGCACTTTGGGAGGCCGAGGGGGGTGGATCACGAGGTCAAGAGATCAAGACCATCCTGGTCAACATGGTGAAACCCCATCTCTACTAAAAATATAAAACATTAGCTGGGCATGGTGGTGCGTGCCTGTAATCCCAGCTACTCAGGAGGCTGAGGCAGGAGAATTGCCTGAACCCAGGAGGCGGAGGCTGCGGTGAGCCGAGATCGTGCCATTGCACTCCAGCCTGGGTAACGAGCGAAACTCCGCCTCAAAAAAAAAAAAAAAAATGTAGGAAAAGGGAAAGCGATGATGTGGAATTTTTTTATATGATTGAAGCTAAGTTGTTATCAGCTTAAAATAGACTGTTATAACTTTAAATTATTTTGTGTAAGACTTATGGTAACCACAAAAATAAACTACCTATAGTACATACAGATAAGACATGGAGAAAAAAATTCTAGCACACAACTATGAAAAATTATTAAATCATGAAATAAGACAGCTAGAGAGCAAGAAAGGAACAAAGAAACTACAAAACCATCAGAAATCAAGTAACAAAATGGCAATTGTAAGTCCTTACCTATCAATAATTAAGTGTAAATGGATGAAATGCCCCAATCAAAAGACACAGAGTGGCTACATGGATTTTTTTAAAAAGACCTAACTATATGCTGCCTACAAAAGACTTATTTTAGCTTTAAGATCACACATAGGATGAAAGTGAAGGGATGGAAAAAGATATTCCATGACAATGGTAACCAAAAGAGAGAAGGAGTAGCTCTGCTTATATCAGACAAAATAGACTTTAAGTGAAAAATGGGTGCAAGAGATGAAGAAGGTCATTATATACTGATAAGAGGGTCAATTAATCAAGAGTATATAGCAATTATAAATATATATACATCCAACATTGGAACACCTAAATGTATAGAGCAAATATTAACAGAACTAAAGGGAAAAACAGACAACATTAGTAGGAGGCTTCAATATTCCATTTTCAAAAATGGATAGATCATGAAGACAGAAAACCAGTGTGGAAACAACAGGCTTGAACAATGCTGTAGGTGAAATGGACCTAACGAACATACAGAACATTCCATCCAACGGTAGCAGAATACATATTCTTTTTAAGTGTACATGGAACATTCTCTAGGATAAATCAAATTATACTGTAAAAAAAGTATTAATAAATTTAAGAAGATTTAAATTATATCCAGTATCTTTTTCAACCACAATGCTATGAAATAAAAAATGAAAACCAGCAGGAAAATTTAAAAAATTCACAAATATTTGGAAATTAAACAACACATCCTTAATAACCAATGGATTAAAGAAGAAATTAAATGGGAAACCAAAACATATATTGAGAAAAATGAAAATGAAAACACAACATATCAAAACTTATGGGATACAGGAGTTCAAGGCTGCAGTGAGCTGAGACTGCACCACTGCACTCCAGCCTAGGTGGCAAAGCGAGATTCTGTCTCAAAAAGAAATAAAATAAATAAATAAATTTAGAAAACAATATCATTTAAAATAGCATCAAATATACTTAGGAACAAACTTAATGAAGGAGATGAAAGATTTTTGCACTGAAAACTAGAAAACATTGCTAAAGAAACTGGAGACATAAATAAATGAAAAGATCTCATGTTCATTGGTTGGAAGAATTACTATTTTAAAAATGTCCATGCTATCCAAATTCAGTGCAATCCCTATCCATATTCTAATGGTATTTTTCACAGAAATAGAAAAAAAACCCCTAAAATTTACATGGAATCACAAAAGACCCTGAATGGCCAAAACGATCTTGAGCAAGAAATACAAAGCTGGAGGTATCAGACTTCTTGATTTCAAAATATGCTACAAAGCTATCGTAACCAAAACAGCACAGTATTGAAATTTAAAAAAATATCTAAACCAATGGAACAGAATAGAAAGCACAGTAATAAATCCTTGCATTTTTGATCAATTAATTTTTGACAGAAGCACCAAGAACACAATGGGAAAAGGGCAGTCTTTGTCCTTTCCCAGATTGTGTTGGGAAAACTTGATATCCACATTCAGAATGAAATTGAACCCTTATCTCACACTATGTAAAAAATTAACTTGAAATGGATTAAAGACATAAACATAATAGTAGAAACTGTAAAACTGCTAGAGGAAAACATGGAAAAAAACTTCTCGATGTTGGTCTAGGCAATGATTTTTTTAGCTTGATCCCCCGAAAAAGACAACAAAAGCAGAACTAGACAAGTGAGATTGCATTACACTTAAAAGCTTCTGCACAGCAAAGGAAATAATTCAAAGAATGAAAAGACAACCTACAGAATGGGATAAAATATTTGCAAACCGTACATCTGGTAAGGGGTTAATATCCAAACTGTATAAAGGACTCACACAACTCAATAGCAAGAAAACAAATAACCCGATTGAAAATGGGCATAGGAACTAAATATGAAATTTTTCAAAAGAATATATACAAATGGCCTACAGGTATATGAAAAAAAAATGTTCAACATCACTAATCATCCATGAAATGCAAATAAAAATCACAATAAAATATTACCTCATACCTGTTAAAATGGATATTATCAAAAAGAGGAAAGACAATAGATATTGTCAAAGATATGGAAAAATGGGAACCCTTGTACACTGTTGATGGGAATGTAGATTCCTACAGCCATTGTGGAAAACAGTATGGTATTCCTTAAAAAATTAACTGTTTTGATTTAGCAATCCTACTTTTGGATATGTATCCAAAAATAGGTAAATAATATCTGTATATTGAAGAGATATCTGTACCCCTGTATTCATTGTGCATTATTCACAATACCCAAGATATGAAACCAACCTAACTGTCCATCAATGGGTGAATGAATAAAGAAAATGTGGTATTTTATTTATATACATTTATATACTATGTGGTGTGTGTGTATACACACACACACACACACACATATGTATGTGCATTTGTGTATATACATACACACACATATATATACACATAGTGTGGTTTATATATATGTGTGTGTATACACACATATACATACACACATATGTATATCACATTGTATTCTGTGAATATATATAATTTTTCTTCATCAGTTATTCTTCCATAAAGCTTGAGTAGTATAAAAACAATTTTTTAGAAAAAGACACATACATATACATACATGGAGAAAAGAGAGCATAGTTCATGATGGCAAGACATGGTACATGCCAGAGAGTGAGGAGGAGATGAGGCAGAAGAAGTGGGTAAGGAATGGGCAGGGGAGACTCTCCTTCTACTAGGTCCTGAGTCTCAAGCCTTGAAGGTTAAGAGGTCAGGATTGGACTTTGTGTTGAGGACAGGAAAATGGCCTAATTCACCCTCTTGTCCAATTTTATCTTCCCAATGTCCTGTGAATGAGACATTGTCTCTACAAATGAGGGAATTTATCAGAGAGATAAAATCTCCCTGTCATGCTTCACAGCTCCAGTGGGAGCTGTTGGCATTGTTGTCTACAAGGATGGCACAGCCTGGTGTTGTGTGGGATTTGATCTTCATGGCCATAGGTGCAGTCCTGGATGGAGGTCATGCAGCTAGTAAGCAAGCTAGTTATAAGGAGTGTGGAGCCCTCTAACACATCTCAAGATTTCTTTCATGTCTCCAATGCTAGAAAGAGTCTATGTATTAAAAGTTGAAATCACACATATAGATCACCTCTTCGGGAGAGCAATATTTGAAATCTCATCTCAAGAAGCCCCATTTTTTTCTGCATTGTCCCCAATCCTTCAGAATACTTGGATCAAATAGGCCAATGTGGGATCAGTAAAACTTCTTAGTGGTTGTAGAATCATGTTTCCCAACTCCAAAATCTGTAAGTGTCTGGTACCAAGAGCTTCCCTAATCCTTTCTAGTGGATTCAGGGCCAAGAAGACCACTAGATACCACTGGATCTTGAGGGTCAGCTACTGATTTCTTAGCTTCTTTGGGAGTTTGCAACATTTATTCCTTAGCGTCTGTTACAGCTAATTTCGCAGTTTGCTCTCACTTGTTATTGGGCAAGAAAAATATAGGCCCGCTAGCAAATTCTCATTTAAGGAGAAATAAAAAACACACTGGCTCTGGCTTCACTTAAGGAAAGAGGCAATTACTGAGTAGATATTGGTTAGTGTACCTCATGACTTAGGGACCCACAGAAGAGTGGTCAGGAAATCCCTCTGGCCCTGCAGCATGGTGTGACTTCTGATGGTCTACTTTGGTCATATCCAAGTGACACCATGCAGTGTTCCTCATGGCACCATGCATCATTCCAGATGGGTGACATTTGAAAGAACATTCTTTGAATCCTATGCCTAATCCATTGGTGATTTACTACATGGCTCTTCCTATGATTTGGAAAATGTATGCACAGGTCCTTGCTGGCAGCTGACACATATTGAGCAATTTACAAGTAGCTATAGCAGCTTTAGATCTTCTAGGGCACAGAGCCCTGATACACCAGTATCAGACAGCTCTGTAATAGGCTTGATCTGGCCCCTTAATTTGATGAAACATTTGCAAAGCACAGGAAAGTTAAGGTGATAGGAGCTTAATCTGATACATGTCTATGTTTAAGGCACTGTTCTGGGCTCTAGAGATACACAGGCAAATAAGATGCATTCGCTACTCTGTGGGGTTCCCTAATCTGGTTGGAAAGACAGTTTGTATATAGAAAAGATCATTCACTGCGGAAGGCAGATAAATGCCAAGTGAAAGGCAGAGACAGTAAGTTCCTTTTGAACTAAAAAGGCCTGTCCACAGCGTCTAACCAGACTCCATCATTTTCTGAGGAGGAAACCGAGGATCAGAGAGAAGTGTGACTTGACCAAAATGAATGTCTACTGAAGGGGCAGAAGAGACACTAGACTGAAATATCACAGTTCAGTTCTCTCCCACTTCCAACACATGATACCAGACACATCTGTATGTATCCATTTATGTGCTATCCACTTTATTTTCTATAGGCAGAACATGTAGCTTGGAGAAGCTAAGTGGCTTGCCAAATATTCCCAGCTATGAATTCCAGAGCTGGAGCTTTAACTCAAAGTCTGTTTCTCTTTGATCTCTCCAGCTATCAGCATGACATACTGGCTGGAGCCCACATAAATGGATACATACAGATGTGTCTGG
>NW_022436952.1:33805952-33920604 GCF_009761245.1 Sapajus apella
CAAAAGCCAGTATATATATATATATATATATATATATATATATATATATGTATATAAATATAGTATAAATATATATACACACCAAAAGGCAATGTGTCTGGCTGATGGATGGCTGGAGAGATCAAGGAGTGCTTCAAACAAGAGGCAGTATTTGTGCTGGTCCTTTAAAAAGGGAAAAATAACAGCCATATGGCTGTGCAGGGAGGCGCTTGGCAGTGGCAGTAAGGGAGAGTGGGGTCATGGCCATGTACCAGTGACTTACAGCCTGAGGGTGCTGTTCTCTTTTGGACAAGTCAAGATGCTGTCTCTTAAATGGCCACCTAACTAAATCATCATTCTGGACAAGTGCCAAAAAATTGAAACCATACCAATTTGGGAGGAGAACCTCCTTGTAACCTTACTGCTTAATGACAGAGAAGCTACCAACCTACCAATGAAATTATGTCTCTTTGCTTGACTTTCAGGTTTCCTGAATTAAAGTCGCAGGCAGTCATGGGCACTGGGGCACTGAGGCTGGGTGTCATGATGGCCATGGTTAATGCAGGAATTTTTTCTAGATCAGTGATTCTCAAACATGAAATCATGTGGGCATAGAAAATATTGATATCCAGTACCCATTCCAGGACTTCAGGACTGGACTGTGACCTGGGTACCAGGTGATTTTAACCTACAGCTAAGGTTTCAAGCCACTGCTTTAGTTGTATACCTCTCACGCAGCTTTCTAACTCATATATATGTAGCACTCAGCCTGCCTGAAACCTGTCAGTAACCAGGTTTGCTGACTCTGGTCATTCATTCATCAAATCTCGACTACATGCTTATTATATCCTAAATGCTAGGCATTGGGGATGTGCTGGTAAATATTTAACAACCAGCTCTCTCAGAAGAAACAAATCCCTGATTTGTAGTGTTTGCCAATTTCTCTGTTATAAATATCCCCACCATGACTGATCTCAAGCTGCCAAGATAAAGTCCACTGAACTCAGAGTTTGGAAGAAATGCAGGTAATTGGCTTTTCCAAGCCAGTGTGAATTAAATCCAACATGCTCATGGATAGAGTGAATTCACCCTGCACCCTTAAGGTAGGCAGAGCCTAGTTGGGAAAAGACCATGTTTGCATAGTTAAACCCCAAATGAAGGGTGTGGGAAGGAAAAAAGTAAATTCAGACTGGCAGGGTCAAGGAAGCTGAGTTTTGATGAATGAATAGCTGACCAGAGACAGACCTTAGACATCAATTTTCTCAGTTGTTCCCTTTTGTATTTTTCTAATGGCTTTCAAATACCCATGATGTCATCGACAGCCAGTCAGCATCTGACCAGGCTGAGCTAACTGGTATTATGCATTGAGAAGATATAATTCTGCCCAAGAGGAGAGAAGTCAGAATTTTACTTAGTCTATGCAGCATTAGATCAATAATACAGATGATTCCGTCAGATATCTTAAAGTATGGTGGATAACTTGTGGGTCTGTAGTTGAAACCACTGACCTGGTCCAGTTCTCTCACAGTAGGTAGTGAGAAACTGAGGCTCAAAGATGCCAAGTGGCTTGTGCTGGCTGCTTGAAGTGGGCAATGAGAAGCCTGGCACCCTGCCTCCCAGGGCAGTATTCTTACTACTCTGTTACCAGACCAATCTTAAAGATCAAACACCTTCTGGACAACATTTATTAATATACTAATATGAGGAACACCAGTTCATTTGCTTTGAAGAAAAGGTTGTGGGCAGAAAGGAAATCCAATCTTGTGTCTAAATTGCTCCTAATAAGCCCACAATTGGCAGGCCCAGTGATGATCCTCTCAGGTTGTAATTGTGTGAAAAATGGATGCATTCCTATAACCAAAGAAAAACCAAATCTGCCCCCACTGGGTAGTGACTAATAATCTCATTAAGTTATTAATGAAATTAGCAGAGCCTCCTGCCTTGATTGGTGGGGATATCAGGTACAGTTATTTTGTGGAACATTGAGAAAGCCAGCAGTGCATTGCCTTGGGGAGTTCTTCCTGCTGGTGGATGGTCCCCTGGTGGCCAGACCATGTGGCTGGCCCTGAGCATGCTGCTTATGTGCTATGACCAAGGACGTAGCAGATGCTTACTCCTCCATACAGAGGAGGTGGTGGGCCACTTGGGGGTCAGTATAGGAGTATTTGTATGTGCACATGTAGCTGGTGGCAGGATGGGGAATCTGGAGTTAAGGGTCCATTTAAAAGACACAGTGGTGGTGTAGAAACAGAACTTGACTGGGAGTCAGGAACCCTGGGACTTCATCCTGGCTCTCCCAACCTGGGTTACTTTGCGTGAGTCACTTTCCCTCTCTGATATCTCCTCTTTATCAGTAAAGCAAAAGAAGGTTTGACTTTGCTGAATCTATGAATCTTTTTCCTAGCTCCATCATCCTCATCTTTTCAGAGGCTACTCAAGACTCAGTTAATAGGGAAAAGATATTTTTCTTCTCACATGTTAACACGAAGCTTCACATCCGTGAACTCATAATAATCCAGATTGATGTTTTTGTTACAGTGGCCAACCCTAGTTAACTACATACATCATCCGCCACCCCTGTGGTTTAGAAGCTGTTTGAGTTGGAAGCCAGAATATTCGATGCTTCCGGAGCTGCAATTCTTTATCCCATACTCTCTTTACCACAATTACCTAAACATTTGGAGTTAGAATTTTTGTTAGAGTTTCTTGTCTTCGAATGATCATCTTTGAACTAAACATTGAGTGTATGTGATTATTCATAGTTCATTTATTTGAAAATATTTGTGTTTAATGCTGTGGGAAAGATGTTAGTGTTTCAGTTATTTCCTCTCAGAATCCTATAGGCAAAATTCATCACTCCCTTCTTGGTGCACCCTTTATGCCTCTTGTATAATTCTTCTCACATTGCACTTTGCTTGGTTTTTCTATGTGTCCATCCCGCCAAGAAATTGTAAGCCTTTCAGGGCAAGAGCTACATCTAATTCATCTCAGGGTCCCCATTTCCACTGTGTCTGGCTCATAAATGTTTGTACAACTAAATTGAGTTGTGCTTCTTGTGGGAAAACAGAAGAAGCCAACTAACTTAACATTTATCTTCAATGCCTGTTGGTCTTTGACAGGACATTTTCCTTTAAAAGGTAATTGATCTCAACTGTGCTTATGTTACAGCCATTTCCTCTAGTCCATTGCTTTCGAAATCTACAATATTAGCTCTGAGGCCAACTCCAAGACTCAATCCCAATTGCCTGATGAATATTAACTTTTTTTTAAAGTTAGCATTTGTTGAGCATCTATCTGTTGCCAGACAATTTTGTATGCCTCAATCTTTAAAGCAACCCTGTATCCATTTTCCCTTTTAGCAGGTGAGGAAATGGAGGCACACAGAGGTCCGGAAACTTATCCAGTCACACAGCTAGTAAGTGGCAGAGTTGGGATTTGAACCCAGGCCTGTCTGGCTCTTTGGACTATATACTGCTGCTTCTCTGAATGGCCAGATGTAAAGTCAAGCTCAACATACATCAGATCAAATTCCCCACCTTCACCCTTAAGCTAGCCCTTCTCTCATTCTTGTGCATTCAGGCACTAGGTCAAAACCTCAAAGACAGGTGGGGCTACTACCTCTCTTTCATTCCTGCATGCTAATTACCAGCTGTCCTCTTGTCAATATCACCAGCAGTGCCTCTTTTCCCTCCTTCCCACTGCCGCAACCCTAGATTGGGCTCAGTTCCCCCATGCTTAGTTTCCTGTGAGAACTCATTGGTCTCCAGATCTCCCGTCTGCCTCTTTAAGTTGTCCTCTTCTCCCCTGTTAATACGAGTTTTCTATATTTGAATGTTTCATTTTCTTGATCAAAGTCTCTGCAGTGACACCTCATACAGAATTAAGCCCAAACTTCAAGAATGAGAAAAAAAACAACAGCGTCATTTGAGTCCCTGGTAATGGGCTAGGGATTTTAATTGTGCTATTCTTATGTAATCCTCAAAAGTAGGTCTTTTGATTTCACTGCTGAGTCAACTGAATTACCTGTTAAAGGTCATAGCCAGGCAGTGGTGGGTGCAGCACTGGGACGGAGGCAAGGCTACTGCAAACGGGTTTATTCTCTCCACCCCTCGTATGCCTCTTTGGCCTGATACCAAAGAAAACCTTGGCAGCCTGGCCCCAATCTCCTTTCTTGCAATCCTTTCCAATTTCCTAAAAATTAGTCCATTTCCAGATGTGTAAGCACCTCAGTTACCTTTTCCGTGTCCTTCTAATGTGATATCATACCTACTGACCCTGAAGGCCTGCTTTCTCCACTGAACTTATAACCTGCATGTCTTTGGATGCTTAATTGATATTTCTTGTCCCCAAGGGCTTTCTTCTTCATCTCTAAGCTCAGAGAAGCCTCCCCTCACTCTTGGCCTTACCATCATTCCTACTCCTTTACCCTTCACTGGTGTGGCTCTGTTTAACTTCATGTCTCACTAACAAGAAAAAGGGCTTCTAGTTCAGACAGATGTGGGTTCTGTTTTAGGTCCCGAGGAGCAGTCTCTGAACAGTGAGAATTCTTGTCTAAGTGAATTATTAAGAAGAAATCCCAGGAAAACCAGTAAGGAAGTTGTGGGAGGTGGGTGGGGAGGGGGTGCAGAGAAGTGAAAGAAGCCAGGCAAGGGGACAATTTGGGGCAAAATCTTGACTCAGCATGAGTCAGAGCTCTGGAGTATAAATTACATCTCTGCTTTTGTTCCTGCTCCAGGCAAGGTTGCTGGGCTTTCCTGCTCCCAACCAGTCACTGTCTAAGGGTCGCTGGGGGTGGGAGGATAACTTAGCTCCCAGGTTCTGGTAGCTCTCTGGGAGCAATGGCAAAGTGGATCTAGGAGCTTCAGGGCAGGCCTGTGAGGGGAACAGTAGAAACAGGTCATTAGATAAAAGGCAAAAACTAAACCAAAACAACAACAAGGCAAACAACACAGCACCTGGAGGAAAGGCACACAGGAATGATCAAGAGGAACGGGAGCAACTCAGGGGAACATCAGCAGCATCTGCTGAGGGTAGATGTATTAGCCGTTTTCATGCTGCTGATAAAGACATACCTGAGACTGGGCAGTGTACAAAAGAAAGGGGTTTAATGGACTTGTAGTTGCACATGGCTGGGGAGGCCTCACAATCATGGCAGAAGGCAAGGAGGAGCAAGTCACGTCTTACACGGATGGCAGCAGGCAGAGAGAGCTTGTGCAGGGGAACTCCTCTCTTTAAAACCAGCAGATCTCATGAGACTTATTTGCTATCACAAGAACAGCATGGGAAAGACTTGCTCCCATGAATTAGTCACCTGTCACTGAATAAGGAGATAATAAAGGGACTGGCACATAGCAATCATTCAGTAAACGTTGTTGCTTTCCCTGGAAAGTGCCTTGTATTTTGTGTGTGCATGCGTCTATACCACACCATACTATGTTGTACCATCCACAATTACACTATAATATTTCTAAATGTGTTACATTCATTCTGTCTCAGGTCTCTCATCTATGCTCTTCCTCCCAATCCCTTCTAGCCTAATGTACTCTTACCATCCTTTAAATCTCACTCAAAATGCCACTTCTTCCAGGAAGTTTCTTTGATTTCCAGGCTAGGTCACATTCCTTCCTGACTCCCTCACAAATTATATGCTGTCAAAAGACCTTAAACATTTTTTTAAAAATTTTCTTTAAGCCCTTATTGCTATTTATTGTTCTGAATATACTTGTGTTATTTTTATTAAAATACGTCTCATCTGCATTAGAAGAGATTGTCTTTTTTGTCATGTTATTTCTGGAGCCTAACAATTTATTGAATAAAGAAATGAATAAATAAAACCAAGAGTGAACACAAATGATAAGTCAGTGGGCATTAGAGCAGAACCCTGGTCACTCCTTGGCACTTTCACCTAACGGTGCCTCAGTAAATGCTTTTTGGTTGGTTGGTTGGCTAATGGGTTAAATGATACTGGAATGGGATTTCTAGGCCTGTGGTTTAGTCCAGGTTTGTTTCTGATTGTGTGTGTTTAGCAAGACAGCATCTCCTCTGGATCTCAGGCTCCCCAGATGTCAAATGAAGAGATTGGATATGATAAGGGCCTTCTTGGTGCCAGTCCCTAGCTGCCCAGCATGGATCATCTGGGGAGACTGTGTGGGAAAGGATTGCTAGGGATTGCAGGCAGAAGGCTGTAAATTGCACTCCCATCCATAAGAGGGTCCTCGTATATCAGAGTGCTGGGAGACAGATGCAAAGGCTGGGGCGAGACTGCTGTAGAGCACTGGATGGGCCTAAGAGGAAGGAGGAGCTGGAGTTGGCACTGAGCACCAGAGCACAGTGAGGTGATCACAGGAGCAGCCGAGTTCGTTCACAAAAAGTGCCTGGCTTGCCTTTTTTTCCCCCTGATTCTGGCATAAGTAATCCTGCTCTTTTATAGCCATGTGACCTTGGGCAAGTTAATATGCTATGTAACTTTCTGATTGCCTTAGCTTCCTCATCTGTAAAGTGAGGTCCATAGGGTTCTAGGAATTTAAAAACGTATGCATGGTAAATGCTTAGAATAATGATAGGTGTATAGTAAAAACTCAATAAGCCCTAGCTATTATTGCTGTGCTATGCCTGCTGCTAATGAGGAAGGCACTCTGGACAGACACCCAGCTCCCAAGTCTCTGATTCTATACCTTGGAATTTGCAAAATGCCATTTTGTGAGCTTTGCCAAATTGGTGTTGTAGAGAATATATGAGCTTTAAGGCATGGCAGACCTTTATCCAAATCCTGGCTCCATAAGCTACTTAATCTCCTTGAGACCCAGACTCTCATTTGTATAATGGGGGATTAAGACTCACCTCGAAGGATTACTTTGAGGGTTAAATATGAATTTATGGAGCACCTATTGCTTACAAAGCATGGTGTGAAACCCTGTGCCTCTTCTCCATAGCAGCATTGAGGGGCCCTTTGCAGGAGAACGGGAAGCAGGTGTCCCTCCCATGACATTGTTCTTGCAGAATTAAAGATAAATTTATACTGTGGATAATAAACTTATGGAACTTATCACTCTGGGATTGTCAGGGGATGAATGTAAATAGGCCCAGAAAGATTTAGGAAAATGGATGCAGGCTGGATTCTCTGTGAGTTACTTCAGTAGCCTGTTCCTAGAAAATGTGCACTTAGGAATAGTGGTCATGCTGAGATGCTCTGTAGGAAAAGAAATAAGAAAGAAACAGGCTCTGCAGTGAAAAGCCTTTGGGGAATGATGCTTACTGTATTCCACTCCCACTAACAACTTCACTGTGGACATCTGCCCAATTGCTGATTCAGCAAATATTTAGAGTACCTCCTATAGCACAGGTACTGTTCTAGGTACTCATGATACTGCAATGAAAACACAAATTCCTGTTCTCATGGAGCTTACAGCCTAATGGGAAAGACAAACAATAAGCAATAAATATAATAAATTATGAAATGCTATGGTGTGTTTGAAGGTGAAAATGCATTGGAAGAAAAAAAAAAGGAAGTTCAAATAAGGGAGGCTGCAAATGCCTAGGACAAGAGGGGCAGGTTGTGGAATTCCATAGGGCAGTTACAGCAGTCTCATCTAAAAGGTGGCATCTGAGCACAGAAGGAGGCAATGGAGTCAGACAATTAGCTGTCAGTGACAGAATGTTTCAGGCAGAGGAGAGACCCAGGGCAAAGACCCTGAAGCTAGGGGATGCCTATTTTCTCTTCTCAGGGAAGGCCTTTATGCCTGGACATAGGGAGAAGGAAGGAGTGAAGTCCTGCGGGCCTTAGCCACTGTAAAGACTTCTACATGACCAGCTTTAGACAGAGGAGTGGCAAGATCTGAATCAGTGTAAAGGCACTGAGAATGTCTGCATACCCCTTTAACCTACCCCAAGTCCTCCCAAAAGCATTTGACCATGGAACTCCTTTTGTTTTCTCTGTAAAGCCTCTTAACAGCTTTAAACATATTACACTCTGCCCCCTTCCCTTGGTGGTTCAGATACTCATTAAACTTAATGTTGTATTTCCCAAACATTTTACCTCTGGAATCTTTTCTTTTCCCTTGAAGACCATTAACATCTTGCTTAGCCAGTATTCTAAAACCTTTCTATTCAAGTGTGTCCTGTAGACCCGTTGCATCAGCGTTTCTTGAAAGCTTGAGATACAGAATGTCAAGCCCACACTGGACACCCCAAGGACACATTAAAGTTTCCATGTACACTAAAGTTACGAGGTACTGCTCTATGAGACACATGTTGAGAAATGTCGGAGTTGGAAGAAGTAGTGTGTGTGAGGGGGGCAGGTTGGGGTGTGGATAATTTGCAGAGAAGTTTATGGTACTTTATATAGATCATTTCCCAAGTGCCCATCTGTATGTGGTCTATCCAGATGTTCCTGGAGCTGACTGAGCTGAAATGTCCTCCTTATCTCCCTCCATGCCTTTAATAAGTCATCATAGCTTGAGGCCTCGATTAAAATTCTCCTGACACCTGTTTAGAAGAAGCCTGGGACTCTTGGAGTAATGAGCCCCATATGTTTATCACCCACATCTATATTCAGACTGCCTATAGCAGTCCCCAAATGCCACTTTCCTCCAGACTTTTAGAATGTCTTTCCTTTCAGTGTCCCAAGTTTCTGGTGTCGTCTAGGAAGATACCCAGATGTTAAAGGACAGGGATGTGCTTATGAGCTGGGAGAAAGTCAGGGTTAAAGAGGTGATCCATGCCTTGTATTTCCTCCACTCTTGTGCTCAGAAACATCCCTTTCTGTTCTCTTTGCCTCTCCTTCCTCCATCCTCTTTCAGCAGCAGCTGTAGTGGCAAGCTTTGCTTAGGGTCAAGTGAACTGGCATTTCCAACTCAGCTTCTGTGTTTCCAGCATCAGTGTAGACAGACAAGTGACAGGATCTGACTCTTGCAGTGCAAAGGCACCGACCTGTCTTTAGACCTTCTTCCCCCAGCTGTGAAGGGGATGCACAAGTGCCTGCCTCACCAGGTGGTTGTGAGGACCACATGAGAAAATTCTGGAAAATTTACTCTTGGCCCTTTTATGTGCCATGGACCTTTGAATCCTAGGCAAGAGGCTCTAATAATAGAAACTAGGAGACCTAAAAATTGCTTGCACAATGTGGGCGTGTTTGATTGCTTAGGATGGAACAGAGTGAAATTGCTGAGCATGTGTGTTGACACTTGATAAGACACACAGATTATAAGAAACACATCTCATAGACGGGGCTGCACTGGGCCTCCTGCCTAGGCCTGCTCAGTGAAGGACCAACAAGCTTCACAGATTTGTTGCCTTTGCTGTGCCCACTGGGACACAGTGAGAGAAGTGTGGTCTTATCCTTGGGAGGATAAAAAGAGCCAGCACCTGCAGGTGCCCACAGGCGGTCAAGGTGAGTGTCCACTCCCCTCCATTGGAGAGGGATGACTAGTTCTCAGTGAATATGATTGCAGCCAGAAAGAGGTTACAGGGCAGGAAGCTGTGCATTTGCTCTGAGCATGTGTGTGCCTGTGTCCCTTATTAGAAACCAAAATAGAAAGGAACATGAAGAGGTCTGAGAACCAGAATGAGTGACAACAGGAACAGATAGCATGGCCACATGCTGCCAGGGCCAAGGCTTGCCAGCGCAAACCGAGGGCTTCTCCACCTTGGCATGATTGATATTTTAAGCCAGATAAGTCTTTGTTGTGGGTGGGAGTGTCCTGTGCATTGTAGACTATTTAGCAGCATCCCCAGCTTCTACCCATTAGATGCCAGTAGCAAAATCCCAAGCAGCAACCACCAAAAATAACTCTAGACCTTTACAAATATCTGCTAGGAGGACAGAATTGGCCCTAGTTGAGAGCCACTGACATAGAGAGGGCTGAGTAAATGGTCCCTGTCTTCTCAGTCCAGAAACCAAGCAAAA
This sequence comes from Sapajus apella, assembly GCF_009761245.1. Classification (NCBI taxonomy): domain Eukaryota; kingdom Metazoa; phylum Chordata; class Mammalia; order Primates; family Cebidae; genus Sapajus; species Sapajus apella. The sequence continues at coordinate 33,815,836 of NW_022436952.1, forward strand.
TGCACCAGGGTGGCTCATGAATTTGCACGCCTAACTTCCTCCTCTGTTATCTCATAGTACATTAGCAGCAGGCAGCAGCTATAGTGACTCCAGGTGACCCCCAGAAGACTGAGAAGAGGCCTCGGTGGCAGGGCCTAGACACTGCTCTGCTCTCTTCTTGTTTTTCTGGCTCCATAGCTGATTCCTAAGACCCAAACATCATCATAACTGGGGCCAGAATGGCTCACTGGGGCGCTCACTGATTGAAAACTGTCCCGGGCATTTTGGCTGCTGGGAGCATTTCATTTCACATTGATTTATTATTGTATTTTTAAAGACACTGAAATTTAAGACTCATCCAGGAGACACTGCTTGCCAAGACATCATTAGAAGAAAATGACAGAGATAGTAAATATATAATTAACTCTTTTCTTAATGCCTTTTCCTGGCGTTCTTAATCTGTCTACATAGCCTGGGAACCAGTTCTCTGGAATCTCCAGGCAACTAGAGACAAATTACCATCATGCGCACATATTATGTTTTTGAATAACTGGTATACTTGTTTATATGTAGCAAGTTAAGCGGACAGCCACAAAGATTAACATGGGTACACACACATTCACAGCTCCTAATTGGTTTTTCATTGATTGGTTGATTTATTCACCAACTCATTGATTCAACAAAGATTTGGTGCACACCTACTGTGTGTGAGGCACCATGTTTCCACCTAGCTAAAATCTGTCCCCAACTAGAAGAATTGAGTTCTTGTATATGTATACACACAATGCATATATGCATGTGTATCAGGGAGTCCTATACACCCGTGTACACACACACACATATATTGAGGTTCAGGGAGTCCAAGTATCTTGCTCAAAGTCACTTAGCTATTAAGTAATGAAACTGGTATTTTGTCACAAGTCTGTCTGATTTTCACTTTCCTATACAATCTCCTTTCAAAGCATAATTCCCAGAGGAGATGATAGCTGAACTAAATCTTGAAAGGTACATAGGAATTTACTAGGTCCACAGGATAGGAAATGACTAATACAAAGTCTGGTAGAGTTTAGGAACTCCAAAAATAAAGTACAGAGAGACACTAGATGCCTTGGGAGGAGCTAGAGAAGACAGTATGGGCAAGGACCCATGAATGGACTATCTTGTTACAGGATCCATAGAAAAATTGGACCGAGATTTGACCCAGATGTTAATCTCTTTGTTTAAGGAGCTAAAGAAGCTCCCACTTGGAGCTGCAGCCTCTGGCCAGGCCCACCAACATAAGTTACAAGGTGACCCCATGCCCATTAAGAAACCAGGCAGCACTTGATTTCACCCAGTAACTGTCTCCAGCCTTCTCTTGCCCAGGAAGCAGGGACCAGTTAATTGCAGGGTGATCGCCATGTTCTTGTGGAGCATTTAATGTAGCATGTAATTGCAGGGTAAATAAATACAGAGCTATTTCCAGCTCTCAGCCCAGCACTGCAAGCCTAGTGGTAATTGCGGCTGGGGATTGGCTGGGTGCAGTTTCTAAGCCATGGCTCAAGGCATGAACTGGATCAGCCCTCAGGCAGGCCCTGTCTGCTCCCAGAAGAACCAGGATGCAGAACTCCTGGTTCTCAGGTGCTTAGCGTCTTGGCTAGCTGCTCTGGATTCCCCAGTACTCTAGCCCACAACTGCTTCTTGGGGCTCCTCAGCCTTCTGGTTGGTGCCTATTCTCCTCCTTAGTAGTGGTTAGGATGCCTGGCTTGGAATCAGACAGAATTGGGTTGGTATCAAGCCACTGCCTCATACAAGGCTGTGTGACCTTAGATAATGTTGCACTTCGCAGAGCCCCAAATTCCTCATCTATAACATAGGGATAAAAATAATACATATGTCATAAAATGGTGAGGATTAAATAAGATAATGCATGTAGAATGCTGAGCATGGTGCCTAGCTTAGAATAAGTGCTAGATATTAGCTAACCTTCCCTCCCTCCCTTCTTTCCTCCCTTCCTTCTTTCTTCTTTTCTTTCCCCTTTTCCTTCCTTCCTCCCCTTCTCTCTCCCTTCCTTCTCTCTTTTCTTCAGAAACTGTGCGAGAGAGGAAAGAACATACATTTGAGAGCCCAACAGACCACCGTTTAAGTCCTGGCTGTACCAATTCCTTGCCATTTTGGTCTTTGAACAGTGATTTAACTTCTCTGAGCCTCGGTTTTCTCATCTGTTAAGTAAGAGCAGTACCACCCACTTCACCAAGTTATTGTGAAGATCAAGTGAGATTGCAGCCATCAGTGTTCTTTGTAAACTGTGGTCCAGGGAAAATGAAAACTTCCTGCTCAGAGTTTAACCTTGTGTCACAGATTGGGTCCTCAGGAAGGAGACTCAGAAATGGATATTTCTTTCAGTGGTTTATTAGGAAGAACTCTTAAGATTACACTTGAGGAGGCTGGGCACGGTGACTCATGCCTGTAATCCCAGCACTTTGGGAGGCCAAGGTGGGCTGATCACGAGGTCAAGAGATTGAGACCATCCTGGCCAACATGGTGAAACCCCGTCTCTACTAAAAATACAAAAATTAGCTGGGCGTGGTGGCACATGCCTGTAGTACCAGCTACTCAAGAGGCTGAGGCAGAAGGATCACTTGAACCTGGGAGGCAGAGGTTGCAGTGAGCCGAGACTGCGCCACTGCGCTCCAGCCTGGTGACAGAGCAAGACTCTGTCTCAAAAAAAAAAAAAAAGATTACATTTGAGGAAGGGACAGGGAGAAAGCAGGATTAGGCAGAGGGAGAAGCTGAGCTGCGATGCAGTCTCAACAAGCATTTTACCTGATACCATACCATGGGAGGCATGAATATGGAATGAGCATTCAGAGTTGTTCCAGACTGGAGAAAGGGGTTCAAGCCTCAATATCTTTCCATGGAGCAGTCATTGGATGTGAACCGCCCTGTAAAGAAGGCATGATCTGGAGCAAGGCAGCTCTCTGCAGTCAGGGTTAGGGCAAACCTCATGGGGAGCTGGCAGCTGAGAACTTTCTGGAGGCAGCATCCCCAGCAGATAGCAGGATAAGTTCTTCCTTCTTGAAGAGGGACCTGGGAAGCACATCACAGCGTCTACCACAACCTGTTGCCTCAACCTACCCAAGTTCTCAGAAAACATCCTCCCATTCCCAAGATCCTCATCTTGTCCCCTGCCATCCCATCTCCGCACGTGTTATGGCCCATTCTTTCACTCCTTTCACTTCATTCTTTCACTTCTCAGTCTCCCTTTCTTCTTGCCCACAGTCATTTCTAGATGTCTAAGCTCACCTAGGAAAGTTCTTTGATCCTGGTCAAGTGGCAGAGATGGAGACACACAGGCCAGCCCTCATCTGGCTTCTCACCTTCCTCACTCAGAGCTCTGCTTGTGCTCTGTCTGTCCTTGGGCTCTCATGTTCTGAAAATATGTGGCTGACAGTGGAGATGTGTCCTTCCACCATGCTCCTAGCAGCACCGATTTGTCTCTGTTTGTGGATCTAACCTCTTATGCTTGTCCCAGTGTCCTTGTGTTTGTGTCTCTATCTTTATTATTCTTATTATTTTCCTATTATCTGACTTGGCTTGAAGCCCACATCCCTTGATGCTGCTCTCTGAGAATCCACAAAGCTCACCCCAGCTGGAGCCCAGCTCAGAATACCAGGAATCCTAAGTGACTCAGACACTTGCTGTTGCTGTGTCCAGTAGAGAAAGAAGAGAGGAGGCCCAAGAGGCACAGAGAGAAGGGTAGGTACTTTGGACCACTTGAGGCTTTTCTGTGTGGAAGTCCATTAGAGAGAGACTGAGCTCCCCAGTTCTTCGTTATTGAAGGTGCGTAAGCAGAAATGGAGGCCTCTAAGTGTGAAGCTAGAAGTGTGATTTAGACCTTGAAGGTCAAGTGTTGGCCACTTATAAGTGATGTCACTTTGAGTAATGACCCCAGTATTCCTGAATTTGCACTTTCGCAATGGCGAACGTGGTTCACCCTAGCTCTGCAGAATGCTAAGAAGAGGAAAAAGTGAGGGAGTTCTTGTATGAGGGGTGGGATTTTGTAACATTTTCCTGACATGTAAGGCCTTTCTGTGCATCTTGGTACCTGAGGAGATCGAGTGCAGGGAGGGCTGATGCTGGCTCACATTCAGTTTGGGCTCCTGGGGCTGTTAACTTTTCTGGATTTCTTAAAGTACTCTGTGCATGGAGGGGACACCAGGCTCAGGAAGAGCCACTCCTGGGCTTGGTGGAGCTTGGCTGGGCGGAGAGGAGAAGTCAAGGTTTCTGATGGCCTCACTCCCTGGCAGCTGCCCCAGGGAGACTCTGAGTCTCTATGACCCACTGGTAGGCACGGAACAGTGGCTACACCAGGTCTCATTCAGGAAGAAAGGAAGGATAGAGGCAGGCAGCATGAATGGTCACTCTTGTGCCCCTAAGACCATGCCAGGCCAGGGTCCTGGCTCTGATGGATTGGTGTCATGGCCTGGGTCCAGGCTTTAGAGGGTGTCTTGCCTTCATGCAAGTCACTTCCCACCTTCCTCTCTCCTGCTCGTGAGCCATAGACTTGGGGAAAACAGCTGCTGGGAGAGACCAAGTACCCTGTACCAGCTGGAGATTGACTTCCCCAAGACCCTATATGTGGTCTGTAAACTGACTCTAATTGAAGCTGTCACCAAGAAGACATAATAGGGCTATCCTCTCCAGTTCTGTACTTACCCTCAGCTCTTTTATGATAAGGTTTCTCCTAAAACCCCCCCAAGCATGTTTATTCTGTTTTGATTATCTATGACCCATGTTTAGAAGCCCTCCTCTCCCCTCCTTCCATATGCACCAGGACTCACTGATGGGGTTAGAAGCTCTTCCATGCCCCAGGTCCTTCTAACACTCTCTACTCCTTCCGCTGTCCAAGGTAGGGTTGGAGGCACCTGCAGGGAGCAGGCCAGCACAGAGGGCCAGAGTCACCCTCAGTCTGGCCTTGACCCAACTCCCCCAGCATAATGTAAGCATATGAATTTGACACAGGTGGTGTCAGAAATGTTAAACTGTGAAATAGGACTTGCCCTGCAGACCCACTCCAGGCACACCATCCTTTAGCTGACTGTGAGTGTGCACCATAGGATAAGCACAGTTCCAGGCTCCTTATGGGAAAGTAACCTGGGCCTTGGAGGTTATCTTGTCCTCATTTTGAAGTTGAATAAACTAAAGGCCAGAGATAGGGCAGGACATCCTAATCATACAGTCAGTGAGAAGCAGGCTGGATCCTGATGGGGCAGTCTGGCCCCAGCAGCCATCTTGGACTGCCTTGACTTGACTGTGGTGTGAGAGGCTCCCTGCCATCTTTTCTGCATAGCCCTGGGTGCCTGTCTCTCTGACTCCATGCACATAGCTCTTCTCTCTGCCTTCATTGAAACATTGGGGCAGAAAACTTAGGCAAATGAGGCTTCTAGCAGCTCGGGCCTGAGTGTGATAATGAGGCAGATGTTGAGTGGGATGAACACATCCAGTGGAGAAGTTCGCCAAGCCCTGGCCAGCACAGGCACATTCAACCTTCAAACCTGGAAAAGATCCAGGTCCAGTGTGGTCTCAGCTATGAATTCACTCATGTGCCTCACTTTCCTGCCCCACTTTCAGGGTGGCACCAGGACTCCACAGCCCATGAGTCATAGACAGCACCCAGACCAAGGCCTACCTACTCCCTACTACACTATGACACCTTGAGCTAGGTAGGCTGCTTGAACCCATGTGCCAGGCAGGCAGCTGCAGACATTGTGCTTTCAGGACCAATAAGACCGCTGGCCCTAAATCCCTCCCCAGCCTGCTCACAGGGTACAGGAGCCCTGTAACAGGGCAGGCCTTCTCCGTCCCTGGGAACAATCAGTGTCATGAGTCTCCTGTTGGGAGGGACAGACGAGGAAACCTACATCACTCAGGCAGAACTGGAAGACACCAGAACCTTCTCTATGGGGCCAGAGGGAAGAGGGGAGTTAAAGGTTTAGGTTGTAGGAGGTTGAAAAAGGATCTCTCTTAGAAGACGGCCCTGAAAGGAAAATCCTACAGAAAAATGCCATGGCTATCAAGGATAGAGAAACCATATCCTTCAAATAAGCACAATGTCTGGCTCAGAGTAGGCGCTCAATAAATATTTGTTGGATAAATTTGAAATCTAGACATGGAGTTTATGTACCCAGATTTCTATTTCCTTATTCTGGTTGACTCAAAATCATTTTTCCCTCTGAGCTTTGATGTTCACTCTTGCAAAATGGGAATGCTACAGCTTCCCAGAACAGAACACTGGACCACTGCCACGATGCAGGCAGAGGTACACTGGAAGTGGCAAACACTGTGCAGATATGGGGAGGTTTCATTATTTACCACTTTCTCTCCAACCACCCCTGGGGTCAGCCCTCTGTATCCATCATCAATATCTAATGCTTTTCAGCAATTACTCTGGGTTAATTGGCTCAGGCAGAGCAGTCCATAGGAAATGCCCCCGGTGGAATTGACAAGCCCCCTTCTCAGCGTGGGGAATATCTCTCTGGATTAAGTGTGCCTAATGCTGCCGTTTGCTAGATGGGGGATAAAGACAGCAGGGCCAGCATGCAGCTGCACATCATTTGTATCAGAAATACCAGGGGCCAGCTGCCGGGCTGTAATGAAATTCCAGCAAGCCTTGTTGACATTCCAGAGGCATCGCCACAACGAGGTTAAATTATAAGTTGATGATGACAAGCAGACGCACGGGAAAATGTCAAAATTAGCATGGCTGAGCACAGGCACCCTCCTCCCTCCATCCTTGCTTCAGCTCAGTCACTTTTCCCTCCCCTGCCCACACCCATCCCTAGGACCACCTAATCGCATGATTTGGCTTTTAAGGGTGTCACAGCAAGAGCAAGTTTGTCCTAGTGGTTTCCTGTTTCTGTCTTACCCTTCTTCTTGAGCTGATGAAGTGAGAACAAAACAGCCTTCTGATGAGTCAGTGACCTTGAACATGTTGCTGACCCTCCATGAGCCTCTGTTTTCTCATCTGTGCATTGAGGGTAATGATGCCCTCCTCCTGGAGTAGCTGAGGATTGGATGAGCTCACCTACTCACGTACTTCATCTGGCACAGGGCTCAACAATGTCACTTTCCTCCCTGCCTTCCTTGGGCCCATGTGGGCTCTCCGGTTTGAAGAGAGCACTGGGAGGATGGAGCACAGGTGAGGTGGAAAAGCAGGCTGGGCTCATACCAGGAGTCCATGAACAATGAAAATCCACAGTTGGAACATGGGGTCAGGCCTGGGCAGGTTATTGTGGGTTTAGGGACACAAGTCCCTGAATGTGTAGCTGGACTCAATACATGAGACTGGGGGAAAAAGGACAGGCATTTTCACAAGCAGAAGTCTAAGACTGAATTAGACCAAGTAACACTTGTACCATTTCAAGGCACCTTTAGATGAATCATATTGTTAAACTCACTCAACAGTTATTTGAGAAAGGGATTCATACCCCATTTACAGATGATCTTGGATCCAAGAGAGACCTGAGTAGATGATCCAAGAGCGTTCATCCAATTTGGGGAACAGAGAAGTTAAAAAAAAGGGAGGTCTGAAGATAGGCAGAGTACCAGCCAGATTTCTAATAGAGGAGGCAATCTGATGGTTAGAGATTTTGGGGGTAATGAGAAGAATTTGGGGAAATCTTCAACACAGTACCATCAAAGGAGAGGCTTACATTCCTGAGGATTAAATGTAGGCTGAGAAGTTCAGAGGGCAAAGAACAGAGCCTTGTGGGATGACTTCATTCAATGAGCAGGAGAAGAAGAAGAGAGATGCAGAGAAGGAAGAGACAGAAATGTAGGCAAAATCATTGACAGGGCAATGATGTGGGAGCCAAACCAAAGAGAGGAAGCATCTATGAGAGGAAATTATTGATGGGACCAGAGCAGAGAGATGGGATCAAGGTCTCCAGCTGAGCCAAACAGGTTTTGGTAGGCTTCCCTGGAACTCTCTTTACTATTTATGACCTTGATTCCTTGGGAGCATGAGTTATTAAATCCAAAAAAATTGATGTGTCAAATTGATTTTCAGGTCCTAGCCCACTGAGACTTGTCAGCATTTTTTTTTTCTTTTCTGTTCATTTCTTTGGCTCTGACTTTCCTAGAAAACAGATCATGACTTTGAGTTTCCTTAAATGAAAGTGGTTCAGATTCCAGAGATGGGTCTAGGAAAAGGGACTGAAAGGAGGAGAGAGGAAGATAGGGGGAGAAGGCTGAGTCACCCTTCCCTGGAAGAAGACTAGACTGGGGCCCCTACCCCAGGAGGCCCCACCCTTTATTTGGGCTCTGGTCCCTGCTTCTGTTCAGGCTTTGCAATCCCATATCAGCAAAGGGGCTTCCATCCTGCGGAGGGAGAAAGGATCCACAGGGAAGAATAGTAGGCAGTCTCAACTAGCGTTAATGATCAAAACCAACTGAGGTCAACTTCCAAGCATGATTTCATACATTAATTCATTCAAGTATTTAGTGAGTGCCTGCTATGTGCCAGACACTGTTCTGAGCACTGACAATATAACAATGAATAAAGCAGACACAAATGCCTCATGGAGCGTACATTCTAGCGGGGAGAAGTGGCCAACACACCACATGGATAAGCAAATTAGATGATACCAATTGTTGAAACATGATAAAGTACTATGGAGAAAATGAAGCAGGAGAGGAAGACAAGAAAAGCTGAGAGATGAGGGTGGGGATGCAGGTTTATACAGGGAGACCAGGGAAGGCTTCATTTAAAAGGTGACATTCAAACACACTTGTAGGACTTAGACACAGACGTGAGTGGGTAGATACCAGGTAATCCACAAAATCAGAACTAAGGCTAAAATAGGTGTGATGTCACAAAGAAGAGGAATCAGGAACCTCTAAGTATCTAGGATGGAGGAATTCATGGCCACTCTCTTTGTGGCAGGGCTCAATGGATGGGTGGATGGATGGATGGATGGGTGGGTGGGTGGGTGGATGAATGAATGGATGGGTGGGTGGGTGGGTGGATGGATGGATGGGTGGATGGATGGGTGTATGGGTGTATGGGTGTATGGGTGGGTGGATGGATGGGTGGGTGGGTGGATGGATGGATGGATGGGTGTGTGGATGGATGGATGGATGGGTGTGTGGATGGATGGTTGGATGGATGGATGGGTGGATGGGTTCCTATCACCTTTGTCCTAGCAGCACTCAATTCAAGTCAGTGTCTAGGAAAAGAGAAGCTGGTAGGACTTGCCTAAGTCTCTTGCCCACCTGTTGGGCAGCACATTTTGATGGATACTGCCACTGAGACTGCATGCCCCTGGATGTAGGGTGACTGCCCAAGGTAAAATTCAGGTTTAGGGCTGGGGTGCCAGGCAGGCAAAGTCAGCTGAAGTTGCACATGCATACATAAACACACATACATACACAAACATACACACACACACACACACACACACACAAACATACACACACACACACACACACACACACACACAGCTGTTGGAGTAAGGCACCAAAGAGAAGCAAGCTCAGAGATCTTTAAATCTGCTTCCTTATCTTTGTAGCTGGAGACACTGAGACTTGGGAATTGGGAGGGAATTACCCATGGTCACTTATTCAGGAAAGGGGAAGTGTGATAATAGACTGCAGGGATCCTGACTTCCAAGCCAGAGTACTTTCCACTTCCCAGAGCTACCAGGGAGCACAGGAGGTCTGAGGAGAAAGAATCCTAAGAAAGCATCCCAAGAATCTTCCCATTCTCCAGCTGAAGAAATCGAAGCTGTGAAGAAGACTGAGTGAGTGGGGAGTAGTGGACAGTAAAAGGCAGGAGATTTTGCAGGACAGAGTAGAAGGTGGAAAATCAGAACTTCCTTCCCCTGGACCAGGTGGGAGGATGATGCATGGAGATGTCTTAAGCAAATGTTTAGAGCTCTCCTGGGGTAAGGGGAATGGGACTGGCAAGGTATCCCTGAGGCCCAGTGAGTGCAACCAAGCAGGCCTTGTTGGGTGTCCTGTGCACCATAGGAAACACCCCAGGGATCACAGCAAATATGCTTATCCAGAGGAGAGACTTCGCAATCCAGGCCAAATCCTATTTGCTTTAATAAGCCCGTTTGTAAATGATGGGCTGCGGCTCATGAAGCCCGGTGGCAGACTGGTGGGGTGAATGAGCAGGACCAAGCCACTCCTCTCTGTGTCTACATCTTCAGGAGGTAGCTTGATTCAAAGTCAAATACACCCCAGAGTACAGGGAGAGCTGCAGAGCTCCATTTGGTGTGAATACTGTAATTGAAAATTAGAGCGCTCCTGTCTACCCAGTCTTCACTCTGGAATTTGCATCCCTGCCCTGCTGGGCAGTGAGAAAAGCAATCAGTTGCCCAAGTCTGGACCTGTCGCTACAGTGGGAAGCATGGTTTGGCCATTCTGCCAGGGCTTTTTAAGCACAGCTTCCATCCTCTCCACCCACCTCCAACCATGGCAGCTTGCCTCCACCTGCACCTGAATGGAAAACTGGGAACCACAGCCCCTCTGTTGATGTCTCCACTGGGTTGTGCTGGCTGCTCTCTCTAGATCCTAAATCCTTGGCTCCTAGTGTGTGCTTCTGATCCCTTCAATTGAATAACCTTTGGCCCTCCTGTAGCTTCTGGGATTTGGACTACAATTCCGTGCTGAGCTCTGTGTGTTCTAGGTCACTCTCTGCAGAGAATGTCTCTGCTCCTGCTTCCAGCCCAGAAACTCTAGCAGCCAAGCCCAAGTGATGATGCAGAGATTCAGATCATTCCTTCTTTGGGTAGAGAGTCCCTCACTGTGGGGGGCCACATTCCAGGTCTGGCCCCAGGAATCACTCTGATACTGACCACCTGACATGGGTAAGTTCTGTCAGTACATCCCTGTTTCCATCTCAATCTCTAATCTGCACAGAAGGAAACTGCGACCCAGAGAGGGAGGAAGCTTGGCAAGGTTTGTCTGCATCTATAGTCTCCTGTTCTCCAGGGCTGGCTGACTGGGACTCTTTTATTGTCTACGATGGGGCCCAAGTCCCCACAGCGTGTGATGAGACCTAAAGCTTGTGTTAACACGCTTATTCTTTATCAAAAGTGACCTGTTCTGTGTTCTCTTCTTGAGGATTAGCCGTGTGGCAGGAGCTAGTCCTATAAACTAATCCTTAGGAAGGCGTGATGTCTGATCACAGACATCTAATTGAGCTTTTCACGCCTTAGCTTGACGGAGTGGAAGGTGCAAATCTCAAGCAATAAAGGAGTTTTTTTTGTTTTGTTTTTTGTTTTTCCAAACAGGGACCGCTTCCTGATGCTCCTTAAAGCATGCTGTATGGTCAGAAACCACAAAGCTGAACCAGTTCTACACAGAAAACCCAGGGGACTATTAATCTAAGCCTAGGTATCACTGGAGCTCTGGACAGTGCTGACTTTTGTTTGTTTTGTTTTTAAACAAAGAGAAACTACTCTTTTAGAGTTTAGAGCCCACAGAGAAACCTGGTGTGAGTATTTTTCTATCGTCCTCACTATCATGCATTCAGTAAATGAATCAATCATCAAATGTACATTGGTCATCTACCATATGTCAAATTCTTTTTTGGGACTTTTGGGGGATTCACACATGGACAAGGCATGACTCTCCATCCTTAAGACATTATGTGACATGCTTGGTAGGTAAGGTATAAAATGTTGACGACATTGATAATATTAGCTTAACATTTGTTAGTCGATAGTTTATAGTAGTTCCCAACATTATTCAATCTTCAAAAACGTCGTTTCTTTATCTGTAAGGAGGAGGTGGTGATGCCATTAATCCCCCACCCCACATTGCTGGGAAAATCACCTGGGGTTACAAATGGGAAAGCACTTGGAAACTCTAAGCACCCCGAGGTTGGTGGTTATTATTATTGCTTCTGTTGTTTTTCTCAGCCTGGGAGAAGAATTATTACTAATGTCAACAGAATCACAGCTCCCATTTACATGAAGACAGACCAAGAATTTCAATCCCTTCTCCCTCTCCCAATTAAATCATGGATGCAGATTGCGCTAAATCCATTGCAAGGTCTGGGTCTGAAGATCCAAGTTTGAGTCTCGGCTCTGCGTAATCCTATCAAAGTCTCTTAATCTCTTTGGGTTGTGATTTTTTTCCCCACAAATACAGATGAGATAGGTAGATTCTTAGGCAGGAAATGTTCTAATTCTGTGTTTGTGTGTCCTTACATGCATATGGGCATTTCCTGACGCAATCTTGCATTTCCAGAGAGTTCATTCCAGCAGAAGTCATCCCTTGCTTCTTCCCCACCTCTCTTATCTCCAGAGGAATTTCAATTACGCATGTGAATGGCAGGGCAGGGAACAGGGACTCACAAACTGTCACTTTCAGGAGCCGGTGTGTGAGTGTGTATGTGTGTATGCATTTGTGTGTGTACGTATGTGTGAAATGTTCTCCTTGCTGCCTTTGGACTTGCCATTGCTCTTCTCCAGGTGCCAAATATTCTCTCAAGCCTTCTAAAGGTTGCAGCAGGGGCCAGGCCAGGGAACAGAGGTGTCTCTGCTTCTACTTGGTGCTTTACTGTGTTTTGACCAGGTAGGCTACTGTATTGACAACCCAGAAAACAAAGGCAGGAGAGGCGATGTGATGTCAGCACAGCCGGCTTGGAGCCCCACTGCCCGTCTTTGGATTCTGTGCTCAGCCGGCTTCTGTGTTTGTCTGTGAATCATTTCTGCTGGAGGGCTGCATGCCACTGTGTGCCCTTTGAGTGGTGTGTGCATTGCACAGGTATCCTAGGGGGAAGCATAAAGAAATGGGAGTGGAGAGGGCAGTCCAGAGGAGAAACATAACCCTGCACACCCAAGTTTGCCTTTTCAGATTTGATGGATGACAGGTATAGCAAAGAGAGGCTGGCTACCTCTTTTGCAGAACTGAGGGACGATGAGTCTGCTGTCAGCACGAGTGACTCAGGACACCTGGGTTTGTTCTGAGCATCTCCCCTGGCTTGTTGGGGGAAGATTTCTCAGCCCCCACTGCACCCCCACCTTTCACCAGATGCCACCGAGGTAATGATAAAAGCAAGCAGTTTGGAGTCAGTCAGTCTGGATGCCTTTCCCTGCTGGCTCTGCATGTGCTCACGGCATCCCTCAGGATAATTGCATAGCCTCACTGAATGCTTACAATGCTTCACAAAAATTCTTTGTTGAGTTAGCCTTAAATCTCCCTGAGTCTGTGTTAGGGGTTGGTCTGATAAATCCTCCTCCTTGGCCTCTGGGCCCCAGGTTGGGGTGGAGGCCACTGGAGCAGAAGCTGCCTAACTTCCCTGTCTTGTGTGGTCCCCATAGTCCAACTGTGAAGCCATGGCTGCTGCTTAACTTCCTCTGCCCATAGCTCAGGGCTTGGCTCAGCAGGGAAGCAGCATGTTTCACAGCTGGGTGTGGGCACTGCCTGTCTCCAGGATGTGTTCCAAGCACAGCATCTGACTCGGCAGAGACTAAGAAGAGCATGGCCTGGTCAAGATGCGTCCACAGTCGGGAAATCTAAGTGAGGCACTGCCTGGGCTTCGAGGATGAAGAAAGGTATTCAAATACCCTACTGGTTCTCACCTGGGGCAGCTTTGCCACCCAGGGGATGTTTGATAATGTCTGGAAACAAGTTTTGTTGTCATAATGAAAGGTGCTACTGGCATCTAGTGGGTAGAGGCCAGGATGCTGCTAAACATCCTATAATCCATGGAACAGCTCCCTACAACAAAGAATTAATGAGCACAAAATGTCAGTAGTTCAGAGACTGAGAAACACTGCTAGCCTCAGAACTGCCAAGGAAACAGGCACGTTGAGATAAACAAGACTTTGCATTGCTAAATCCTCATGATACTAGCAGCTGTGTGGTGTAACAGAGCTTGGACCATGAGTTACCAATGGGTCTTTCCCTTCTCTTTTTGCCCAGACTCCCAGCCCAGTGTAGAAAGTTACATATCAGAGGCCTAGTGAGGCAGGTGCTATTGGTGCCTCACCTGTATCCCCTTGGCACTTACCATGGCAGTAACTGGTGATGGCATTCTACAGCAAACACCGGGGACTCTCCACTTCTCTGCCCCGGGGCTTTCTCTCAGCCCACAAGCAGGACAGAGCAGAAGAGCCCTGGAGTTCCTGTCCCCAGGAATGGCCCTCAGTCATGAATGATGAGAGCTGGAGGATAGGTACATCTCCCAGCCTTCTGGTGAGACAACTCTGTAGTATCTCCACGTTGTCACCCAGAGACCCCAGTGGGATGGAGACTCAATTGTCCATAATAGTAATGGGCTCATTAATCCACCCTGCCCTGCTTCCTGCCCTCCCCTTTCTCACTCCCCAAATCCTCTGCCGATGTTCCTTGGGACCACCTCTCAGATAACTACTTCACTTCTTGTGTCTGAGTCTGCTTGTGGGGCGACCCAGCCCAAAACAAGCAGCCATATCCCTGTGCCTGCAGGAGCTAACATCGTCTGTGCTAGGTTATGTATTTACTCAGTTGCTTACATCATCCATGCATTCATCCATTTGGTCAGCTCACAACGTTTACTGAGCATCGACTATGTACCAGAAATTGAGAATTTTATACTCATATAGAGAATGGGAAACTGGGGCTCTGAAGTAAACATACACTTGTTCAAAGGCCCCCCGAAAGTAAAGGACCAGAACTAGAATATAAAGTCAAATGCATTTTATGCCTACTCTTACTACTGGTTGTTTCTCAACATGCCACACTTAGAATTACCTGGAGAATTTTATGTAAATACAGATGTCTGAACCCCACTCCAAAATCGATTACTATCTCTAGGAGTGTGGCCCTGGCCTCTGCGTTTTTTTAGAGCGCCTTTTAAAGCTCATTGCCATTCCCCACACACATATTCTGGCTCGGGATGCAGCAAGTGAGAGGAATGGAGGCTCTTCTGTAACTGGGGCTGAAACGAAAGGCTGACCACAGTTCGCCACCTGTCACAAGCCCCCTATCCCCTGGGTGAAGTTGGCATCCTGAGGGGCAGGCCAGCTCCCCGTTGTTGACTTGACATCCTTGCTGAGCCATCTTGCCAAATTCCACCTAGTCAGGCTGTGCTGTGGTTTCACTGCTTGTTTTATGGTTGGGGTTTCCTGTCCTGCCATATGGTGAGTCCCTGTAAGGCATGGCGGTAATGGGGCCACACACTGGCAGATGGGCGCTTCCTGACCCAGAAGCCCAGTGGAGCTGAAGCCCCCAACTTCACTCCCACCTCTACCTGCTCCCTGGAAGGGTCAGAGATTGAGATATTTCAGGCTAAATATAGAGGCAGGCCATTAAGAAACAGCATCTCCTCCCCACTCCCCAATCTCTCTGGGTTTTCCATGTGATGGTTTAATTGCTCCTGCAATCTGTTCTGTTTCTCCCTTGCAGTGCGGGAAAAGCAGCAGGCACAGCCCATGGTGAGAAGCTGCTTTCAGAGATGGGAACAGCTTTTAAGAGGAAGAAGGAAGCTTCAGGCCTCAGAACACAGTTGCAGGCAGGCTTTATTTTTAGAGGTCTCCACAGAGATTCTGCCCCCTGTTCAGGACTCGTCAGACACCAGGCCTGGCTTTGGAATTGGGGGGTTGGTGGGTAGGCACCATTTTATTCGGATCAGTGTAGCAGGAAGGGCACTGGGCTTAAAGTCAGGCAAACTTGTGAGAAAGTAATTTAACCTCAAGGACAGGAAATGCCACTCACTCCGTCAACATGGGGATGAGGCGGAAGGGACAGAGCATAGTAGATGGCACACAGAAAGCCCAGAGTGTGAGTCTGCAACCCTTGGCACAATACGGGTATGGATAAGAGTCTTGGGCTCATTAGCTTTGTGGCCTTGGTTTTCACATCCGTAAAATGGGGGTAATAATAGCAGCTGCTTCCGGGACCGGCTACATAGTTTGCAGGGTCCAGGGCAAAATGAAAATGTGAGGCCCCTAGTTGAAAAAGTATTAAAAATTTCCACACTGTGAGAGCAGAGCATTAAACCAGGCATGGGAGCACAGCCTTCTGAGCACAGGGCCCTGTGCGACTACATAGGATTTGTGAACTCTTTGTGAATCTTGTCTACTCACAGAAGTGTGGTGAGGAATTAATGAGACACTGCATGTCAAGTGCTTCTGACACTGGCAGCCTTTATTGCTCCTACTAACTAAGCATCAGATATACTGTTGGGAGCAATGTTACCCATTTTGCTATGGCATATATTAAAGAGAGAAATAGATAGATTGAGGCACAATTTTATGGTGTCTGATGGAAAGCTACAGTTAGGACATAAGGTAACAGTGGGGTGTAACCGAAGACTTTTGAGCCACCTTCAAAGTGGTGTTTAAGAATTCGAATCAGGCTAAGCATGATGGCTTACATCTGTAATCCTGGCACTTTGGGAGGCTGAGGGGAGTGGATTGCCTGAGCTTGGGTGTTCAAGACCGGCCTAGGCTATGCGGCAAAACACAGTCTTTACGAAAAATACAGAGGTTAGCTATGCATGGTGGTGCATGCCTGTATGCCCAGCTAGTTGGGAGGCTGAGGTGGAAGAATTGCTTGAGCCTGGGAGGTTCAGGCTGCAGTGAGCTGAGATCGCACCACTGCACTCCAGCCTAGACTACAGAGCAAGACCCTTTCTCTCTCTCTCAAAAAAAAAAAAAAAAAATTGTAATCAGAACATTGTGTGGGTAATAGGGAGCGGGTGCTGAAGAAATGGTACTGCCTGAATATGGATATTGTGGGAAAGTAAAGAAGTAAATAGAGACACTGAAGACATCCTCCTGGGTCACTGAAGAGAGGTGCTATGCATAAACACAGGGGACCAGGAAAAGGGGAGCTGGGGCGGAGTGAGATGCTTTTGGTGACATGGAGTATGAGGTATCAGTAGGACCACTGCGGATGGATATAAAGCAGAACATTAGGAAACGGGGGAGCAGAGCCCACATTTGGGCTAGGAGGAAGACTGTGGAGGCTGCGGAGGGTCATGGAGACCTGCATAGAAATGACTGATGTAGAATAGATAAAATTATCAGTGCAAAGCACATTTCCAGATTGTGGAAGCTAGGGATAAAATAGAGCCGGAAATCAACTCTGTATAAAATTAGCAAGTGAAACTGAGAGCTTTGAACTGATCTGAGAACAGAGGGAGGTGTCAAAGAAACAGCATTCCTGCAGAAGATCTTGACCCTCTATGATTCTTAATCTCTTCTGTAAAATGGGTACAGTGTCACCCAACCCACAGTGTTGATGAAAGGATAAAGTGGGAACATGTGTATAAATGACTTCTCACAATATCAGGTATGTAGTTAGTGAACAACAGAGTATAATCCTCTTCTTCCTTTAATTCCTGATTCTTGGATCTTTTTAGTGAGTTACATTCTATGATGTTGCCAGTTTTTATGGCAGTTCAGATGTTTGTTTTCAGAATGAAAGCGGTATTATACAAGCTACTTTACATACATTATCTCCTTTTAATCCTCATATGATTCTGCATGGAATATTGATATTTCCATTTTATGGATGGGATGCTCAGGGAGGTTAGGTAATTTACCCAAGGTCACACAGCTACGGAATGATATGGCAGAATTCCAACTCAGGCCTGTCTCCTCCCAAAGCCCATGCTACCCTCATTATTTAGCAAAAGCAAGACAGGCAGGGCAAATCACCTGAAAGTACTCCCCCTCACAAAGCTTGGCTCCTCTCCTGTCTACCTGCTAACAATACCATCTGCACAGGTACTCTGATGGAGGCTAGAGAACACCTTGTTCTACAGAAAAGTTCATTGTGGGTAATTTGCTATCTTCATGTTACCAAAATGCCTTGAACAATAGCCCACATACGGGGCTTGGGTTCTTTTTCTCTATCTAGAGCTTGTGTAGTGAGAGCCTTGGTAGGCTGGCATCTTCCCAGCGTTGCAGAGGAGGAGAGCACAGGCAAGTGGCCTGAGCTGAGAGGAGGGGAGTTCAGCTCGATTTCTCCAAACAACTGCTCTCTAGGTCTAGTCTCTTCCCTGGTATGAAAGGAAGGTGGCCTAAATGCTCTCACAGGATTTCCCAGGTCTCCTGCTATTTCCCCAGGTGGTAGACAAGGTGAGGAAATGCTATAAGAAGCAGCAGAGTGAGGTTCATCAGGAGTGCACACGCTGGAGCCGATCTGCCTGGGAATTGACCCAGGCTCTGTCACTTCCAAGCTGTGTGATCTATGATATGTTACTTAGCCTTTCGGTGTCTTGCTTTCCTCCCCTTTAAAATGGGAATGAAAAGAGTACCTATTTCACCGGGAAGGGGGCTAGCACAGGTCAGTGTTCATCATTAGTATCGTGGTTTTTTGTTGTCATTGTTGTATGGGAGGCTGAACCAACTTGAAAAGATGCCACTTCCTCATGAAGTCTGTTCTTATCTGTGACTCTTGGATTACACCCATCCTCTTGTGCTTGGCCTTGTATTACAATTATTCAGGAGGCTGGCTTACCTTTTCGATAGGCTGGGAACCCTGCGAGGTGTGGTATCATATTTATTCTCCATGCTTCGTACTTTGTAATTAAAAAAGAAAGAAAAGAAAAGAAAAGAAAAGAAAAAAAAATCCACAGTGGACTATAAAGGGCAGGAGCTTTAGAGTCAGTCAGCAGTATTCAACATAAATCCTATCTCTGCCATTTCCCAGCTGTTTGATCTGAGGCAAGTCGCTTAACTCCTCTGAACCTTGATTCTCTCATCTATAAAGTGGTATACCAGCGCTTTCTCCATGAACTAGTACATGGACAAGTTTGACGCATGATGGGCATTCAGTCAGAGCCATCTCCCTTCCTTTCCTTGTTCTCATTTTTCACTGCCCCATAGAACGTTGTTCACTAAACGCATTTTAAAAGAAGTATGGAAAGTGGGATTCAGCGGCTCTTAGAACTCCCTGTTCCCCTAACACTCACCTAGCCACCAGTGTAGGGATGAGGCCTGTGAGCACTTTGTCCCGTTAGCCAAGAATTCAACACTTCTGTCTTGGAAATCATAAGCTGGAAGTGAAACTGAGGTCAAGAGAAGAACAGCAACTTTTCCCAAGGCCACAGCAACAGGACGAGAAGCCCTGTGTTCTGACTCCAGCCTCAGCTCTCTTTACACCACCGCAGGCAGCCGCCTTGAATGGAATGAGGTCTCACTCTAAGCTGTTATCAACAAACTTCCCTTTCAAATGAAAGAAGAAAGTTCTGGAAACAATTTGAGGGGTATGTGGCTAGATGGGGTATAGCAGGAAAGGGGGTGGTGGTTGGGAGGTACTGTCAAGAGGAACTGGGCTTCTAATGACACAAAGATGAAAGTGAAGGAAATCAGCAACTTCACCTAATTCCTGGTTTTGCAGCATGGTATCACCTGTCCGGAAGGGAGGTTCTCACTTGACCACCTTGTGGGGAGAAAGGGAGAACAAAGCTTTCAGTTATTTTCTCATTTTACCCTGGTCCTTGACTCTGAGGGACTGGGAGTCCTTTGTAGCCAGGGAATATGCGAGACTATTGAATGTTCTTGCCAGGCCAATTTAGAGAGGTCTAGTGTCTGATCCCACCACCACTCACCGACTATCTAAACTCGAGCTGGCCCGAGCTCAGATTGTTCCTCTCGGGGAGAGGGATGAGCCTTGGTCTGCCAACCTTGTCGGGTTGCTGGATGTATGATACACTTGTGGAGTGAGAAAGTCAGAGTTGGAGTTGGCTGTACGCTACTGAAAGTGACAAATTGGTTTCATCTAACACTTTCATGTGTACCAATGGGTAGTGGCTTCCAGGGACAGAAGCCTGGGCATAGCACAAAGAATGCAGTGATCAATTAGTGATGGCTGCCATGAGCAGGGCAGTGGGGAGTTGAGGCCTGCCTGCTCCATAATTTTCTTTTCAGAGTTCATCTCACAGTTTCGTCTTACAAAGGAGACTGAATCTCAAAGAAAACAAATGACTTCGTCAAGGTCATCCAGTGGCAGAAAGGGTCTCAGTCTCAGATTTCCTAATGCCAAATTCAGCAATCTTTCTTTTAAGAAAGTTGTCAGCTGTAAAACACTTTACAAATGTAAGAATGTCTTATCGGCTTTCTCTGTTGGCCTTTGTTTTCCTGAAAGTCAGCCACCTCAGTCCTCCTGATTGGTTCCATGAACTAAAGACCCATGTTTGTGAAAATCCTCAGAATTCCCCACTAACAAAACATGCTGAGTTTAATGATCTCCTTCAGACAACAATAAAATTATGACAATGATGGTGATATGTATTATACATACTGTTGTACATTATATTAGAAAATATGTAATATATAACAATAATGTAATGTAAGCACCACTTATGTGTGAAGTACAGTGGCAGGAGCTAGCCTGCTTTCTGCTCAGTTCTGTCCAATGCATATTTAAGTCACTTCCCCTTTCTGAGCTTCAGTTTTCTCATCTGAATAATGAAAGCCCAAGAACAGATGCTTCCTTTTTGTGCTGACATTTTTCTCTCTGTGCTTCATATTATCAGCACCTACTCTGCGTCCAGAAATGGGGAAATGGCATGGGAAAGAAATGAAAATGTGAATACTTGGCTTTGTGCTCCTAAGCCACTCACCCTCTTCTTCAGGAAACAAGACAATAGGACCCAATGCACCCAGAAAACAGTGATGCAACATAGAGAGCAGTGGACCAGAAATGAGATGGGGAGGCCGTGAGACGGGAAGAGGGCTGGTAGAAGTGTGGTTGGGAGCAGATCTGGGCACCAGTTCAGCTGGAAGCCTGACTTCTGCGGTTATGAGCTGTGCAACCTTGGGGCAGGGGGGTGCTGTATGCCTCTCTGGGTCTCAGTGTTCTTATCCTTAAAACAGAGCTCCTCTTACAAATGTCTCTGGGAACCTGGGAGGTGGAGAGACCACAAGATGTGCACCCATTCAGTGAACAACAAAATAGCTGACACCCCAAGCAGAGATATGGCAAGGAGTAAAGCGAAAAGAAGTTAGAAAGGGAGGGGATGCAGAATCTGTAGTTGTTGAGGAAGGCTTCTTGTAGGAGGTAGCTTAAGGTCAGCCTCAAAGAATATATTAGTTCAGGTTGGGAGACCTGACGCTAGTCATTTTTTACTAAAAATGGTTTTCTCCTCTTTGGCCCCTATCTGTGCCTCTTTGGAATGGAGCATGAATATTAAGCACATTTTTCATAGACTTTGAAGAAAACTAGACAGTGCAGGCAGTGGCCCAGTGAATCTCTTACATATTTAAAGAGCATCCTGTTGATTTGAGGGGGAGTCAGCTGAGCCGTGGTTATTCTGCCTCAGTAGCCTCTAGTACAAGCTGACATAGCACTTTATTCCTGACCCGAGATGATAACAGAAGAGACACCCCACATTCTACACATCATGTAAAATGTTGCACAGTTTACAAGGCATTGGAAAAGTTTCAGAATTCACTGTGGCTCTGGGATGAAGAATGGACTGAGCCAGCTTCTTCTCTCCCTGGATCATCTGCCTCCCCATCCATCCTACCACCGGGTCATTCATCCTTGAGTATTTGAGTATCTACTATGTACCAGACACTATATTCTTTCAAGACTCTATTCAGATGTCACCTCCCCCAGGAGGCCTTCCTTAATACACATCCCTAACTTAGTTGGGCTCAAAGCTCCTCCTTCATGTTCCAAATAACCCTATGTCTATTACATATCTTCCCATGTTTTATTTCTGTGTCTCCTTTCTCATTTGACTGTGGGCTCCTTGATCTCTTTCATTAACAAATGGTAGAATCTCAGTTGGTGTTTGGCAGGCCCACAGAACTAGACTTGTTCATGGGCTTGCATTCTCGGATGGGAGGAGGCATTGAACACATGATTGCAAGTGTGCTGAGTGTTAGAAGAAGGAACTGCTGTGGGGTCCTGACAGTGAAAGGCCAGCCTCCTCTGGAGCGAAGGAATTCCTCCTTGATGATATGAGTTTTAAGCTGATATTGAAGGATTTGTAGGTGTTAGGTAGCTTCCTGAGTTGGCCTCTCCCCAGCTGGTTCTTACTCCTTCCCAGGCTGCGGTTTAGAAAGTGGAGAGGGAGGTTGGACAGCGACTGTGGAGAGAAATGTTGGGTTCTGAGCTTCCATAATACCTTCCTTCCTGAAGGGGCAGCCAGGGCTACCAGACTCCCTTTGGTTGACTTTTTTTTCCTCCTTCCCAAATATATCCCTTACGCTACCCAGCAAAGCAAGCAGGTGAGCTTTTTTTTTGAAATTCTTCCTTGGTCTGAGAAATCATCACCTGAGCAGGCAATTATGCAACCCATTCCGTGATCCTCCCAGAACAGCAGACTTGCTGGAGAAGCTCTGGAGAAGAAATCCAAATAGTAACCACTTCTTTGGCTGCCCCTGTGAGGACCACACAGGAACTTTGTTTGAGGAACGCCCATTACTATGCAGATCAGCTTCAGCCAGGTGGAGTTGGAGGGCAGAATTTCCCATGATACTCTTTCAATTCCCAGGGACACAAGCTCGAGATGAGCTCTCTGCTCTGTTCTAGCCTCCACAACTGACTGTGATGGACCTGTTCAGGGTCCACCTGTTCAGGACATGTCCTCTGTCCCTGCCATCTCTGCTGGGTCCTGCAAAATGCTGGGGCTTTGTCCTACATAAGCAGTGTGACTGTGTCCTGAAGCAATAACCCTGCCCCTGCCAATAGATGCACATTCCTCTTACACATTTGGTTCATGGGCTTAGGTGTCTCTTTAAAGGTTCTTTTTCTAGCTGTCATCAAAGCCGGTCAAATTATTTTGGTTCTTCCATTCTTAGTTTCCACATATAGATTTTCCTTCCTTTCCCTTCCCCATTTCTTTCTCTTACTAGGGTTACCATGTTGGCCTGGGCTTTGCTCACCTCATGCCTAGCTGGCTGATCCACAGGTCCCAGCCCTAATTTAGAGCTCCTCCACTTCCACCTACTTAGGGCCTCCTGCATTATTTATCTCATTCAGGTATTTGGCAAATATTTATGTGTTGTGTCTTTATTCACATTCTAGTGATAGAGTAGAGATTAGAACTGCAAGGATCTGGCTTTCATGGGGTCTTATAATTCCAAGGTAGGGGCAAGCATGGAACACCTGCCTGCAAGTGTGCTGAGTATTAGAAGTTGGAACTGCTGTGGAGCCCTGGCAGTATGGGGTGAGTTTTAAGCTGATATTGAAGGATTAGTAGGAGTTAAGTAGGTGAAGCATGCTCAAGGAAGAGGACAACTGGCTTGGGCAGAAGACAATGGTACATTCTTTTTTTTTTTTTTTGAGACGGAGTTTCGCTCTTGTTACCCAGGCTGGAGTGCAATGGCGCGATCTCGGCTCACTGCAACCTCCGCCTCCTGGGTTCAGGCAATTCTCCTGCCTCAGCCTCCTGAGTAGCTGGGATTACAGGCACGCGCCACCATGCCCAGCTGATTTTTTGTAGTTTTAGTAGAGACGGGGTTTCACCATGTTGACCAGGATGGTCTCGATCTCTTGACCTCGTGATCCACCCGCCTCGGCCTCCCAAAGTGCTGGGATTACAGGCTTGAGCCACCGCGCCCGGCCTAATGGTACATTCTTGAAACTTAAAGTCCAGTGTGGCCAGAATATATATTGGGAGGAAAACAGATTGATCATGAGGCCAGAGATCTTCAAGGTTCTGACAGTCAAAGGCTCTAAAACCATGGTGAAGGAGTTGAGGTTTTATCCTGAGAGCTGCAGGAAGCTTTTCAAGGGTTTCAGCAGAGGTCACAGGTCTCCATAGGTGTCATGGTCCAGGATCAATCTCCAGTCAAGCACTTAGGCATGCAACCCATTCACCTCTGTATGTACATCAGTCAGGACTCTTCCCATCTCTGGCAATGAAAACTCAACTCAAAATGGTTTGAGAGAAAAGAAATGTATTGGTGCAAGGATTAAAGCATCCAAGCAGATCTATATTTAGGGGCTAAAATGTCCTTCTCCATCTCTTGGGTCTTGTATCCTCCGTATTGGCTCCATTCTCAGGCTGTGCTCCTAAGAAGGCAGAGGTGGCTGCTGGCAGCTGTGGGCTCACACTTCACTGCAGCAGTTTCCACAGCAGAAAGTCAGTGACACTTCCCTGATCGTATCATTAAGAACCTTAGCATTGACTCTGAATTTATCCCACTTGTGTCAGATGCTCATTCCTAAACCAAAAACTGGGGCTAGTTTGAAATATGCTGATGGGTCAGGCTGGATCACACACCCATCCCTGGATCTGGGAAGTTTGATTAGCACAGGCAAAGCCATAGACCAAGAGCAGTGGGTCATGAAAAGGAGACATTGGGCTCTCTCACTGGAAAACTGAGGAATGACTACTGGAACACCATATGCAAGAACAGCAGGTGTGATGGTTAATATTGAGTGTCAACTTGATCGGATTGAAGGATGCAAAGTATTGTTCCTGGGCATGTCCATGAAGGTGTTGCCAAAGGTGATTAACATTTGAGTCAGTGGAGTGGAAGAGGCAGACTCACCCCAATCTGGGTGGGCATTGTCTAATCAGCTGCTAGCATGGCTAGAATAAGGCAGAAAGAACTTGGAGGGACTTGACTTGCTGAGTCTTCCAGCCTTTATCTTTCTCCCATGCTTGATGCTTCTTGCCCTTGAACATCAGACTCCAAGTTCTTCAGCTTTTGGACTTTAGACTTACACCAGTGGTTAGCCAGGGGCTCTCAGGCCTTTGGCCACAGACTGAAGACTGTACCTTTAGCTTCCCTACTTTTGAGGTTTTGGGACTCAGACTGACTTCCTTGCTCATCAGCTTGCAGACAGACTATTGTAGGACTTCACCTTGTGATTGTGTGAGTCAATATTCTGTAATAAACTCTCCTTCATATATACATTTATCCTATTAGTTCTGTCCCTCTAGGGAACCTGATTAATACAGTAAATTGGTACCAGGAGTAGGGTGCTGCTGTAAAGATACCCAAAAATGTGGAAGCAACTTTGGAACTGGGTAACAGGCAGAGGTTGAAACAGTTTGGAGGGCTCAAAAGAAGATAGGAAAATGTGGGAAAGCTCTGAGATTCCTAGAGACTTGGAGGGCTCAGAAGACATGAAAACGTGGGAAGATTTGGACCTTCCTAGAGTCTTGTTGAATGGCTTTGATCAAAATGCTGATACTGATATGGACAATAAAGTCTAGGCTGAGATGGTCTCAGATGGAGATGAGGAACTTGCTGGGAACTGGAGCCAAGATGATTCTTGTTATGCTTTAATAAAGAGACTGGCAGCATTTTGTCCCTGCCCTAAAGATCTGTGGAATGTTGAACTTGAGAGAGATGACCTAGGGTATCTGGTGGAAGAAAGTTCTAAGCAGCAGAGCATTGGAGAGGTGACAGAGTATAAAAGTTTGGAAAATTTGCAGCCTGACCATGCAATAGAAAAGAAAAACCCGTTTTCTTGGGAGAAATTGAAGCCAGCTATAGAACTTTGCATAAGTAATGAGGAACCAAATGTTAATCACCAAGACAGTGGGGAAAATGTCTCCAGGGCACGTCAGAGACCTACACAGTAGACCCTCCCATCACAAGCCAGGAGGCCTAGAAGGAAAAATGCTTTCATGGGCTTGGTCAGAGACCCCCCTTCAGTATGCAGCCTCCAAACATAGTGCCTGCTGTTTCAGCTCCAGCCATGGATAAAAGGGGCCAAGATACAGCTCAGGCCATTGCTTCAAAGGGTACAAACCCCAAGCCCTGTCAGCTTCCACATGGTGTTGGTCCTGTGGGTGCACAGAAAACAAGAATTGAGATTTGGGAAACTCCTCCTAGATATATGGAAATGCCTGGATGTCCAGGCAGAGGTGTGCTACATGGGTAGAGCCCTTGTAGAGAACCTCTGCTAGGGGCAATACAGAAGGGAAGTGTGGGGTTAGAGCCCCCACACAGAGACCCCACTGGGGCACTGCCTAGTGGAGCTATAAGAAAAGGACCACCATCCTCCAGACCCCAAAATGGTAGATCCACTGACAGCTTACACTATGTGCCTGGGAAAGTCATAGATACTCAATGCCAGCCATTAAAGCAGCCAGGAGGAGAGCTGTACCTGCAAAATCACAGTGGTGGAGCTGCCCAAGGCTATGGGAACCCACCTCTTGCAACAGCATAACTTGAATGTGAGACATGAAGTCAAAGAAGGTCATTTTAGAACTTTAAGGTTTAATTATTGCTCTATTAGATTTTGGACTTGCATAAGGCCTGTAGCCCCTTTGTTTTAGACAATTTCTCCCATTTGGAATGAGTGTATTTACCCAATGCCTGTACCCTTATTGTATCTAGGAAGTAACTAACTTGTTTTGATCTTACAGGCTCATAAACAGAAGGGACTTGCTTTGTCTCAGATGAGACTTTGGACTGTGGACTTCTGAAGTAATGCTGAAATTATTTAAGACTTTGGGGGGATGTTGGGAAGGCATGATCAGTTTTGAAATGTGAGGACATGAGATTTGGGAGGGGCCAGGTATGGAATAATATGTTTGGTGTGTCCCCACCCAAATCTCATCTTGAATTGTAGCTCCCATAATCCCCATGTGTCCTGGGAGGAACCTGGTGGGAGGCAATTGAATCATGGTGGTAGGTTTTCCCATGCTGTTCTCATGATAGAGAATAAGTCTCATGAGATCTGATGGTTTTATAAAGGGCAATTCCCCTTTATACACACTCTCTTGCCTGTCACCATGTATGATGTGTCTTTGTTCTTCCTTCGCCCTCCATTTTTGTGAGGCCTCCCCAGCCATGTGGAACTGTGAGTTCATTAAACCTCTTATCTTTATAAATCACTCAGTCTAATGTATGTCCTTTACATACATTAAGACTGAGAACAGACTAATACAGCAAGTGTCTACTACATAAATCCTCAAGAGAGCTTCAACTCCAGTCAGGCTAGATTCCATATTCTGTGGACCCCAAGGACATCTTGCTTCTCTTCTCTTCTAAGCCTTTGTGCCTGAGGTTGCCTAGCCAGAAAAGCACCTGGATCAAAGAAGATAGTTTTAGCATCTGGGTCAGTTTAATTCAGAGCTTCGGGTACGTAGGGACAGGTAGATGCTTGAGTGGGGGCATGGTAGAGGTTGTGTGACAATTCCCTCCTGGAGGTCATCACCAACCCTGAGCGAGTTTTTCCAGATGCTCATTCCTCATCTCTGGGATTAGCAGAGAGAAGGGACAATAAATTCCCATTATTCTGATTGCCAGACCCAGGTAAGCAGTCAGCGCAGCAGCTGTCAGGCCCATGGCCAGGTGGCCACAGAGCAGCTATCCCCTGCCTCTCTACAGAAGCTTTGCTACTTGCAGAGGTAGGCAACTGTCCCAGGGTAGCCTCCTCTCAGGAGCTGTAGGATGGGTGAGGTGTATGCCATCAGGACCAAGAGGAGCAGGCTCGTCTAGCTGGGGACCAGGTCAAGATCTGCGTTGATGCCAGTACTTGAGAATTTCAGATGGTGTTTGGCAATCCCACGGAACTGGACTTGTTCATAGGCTTGCATTCTGGGGTAGGAGCAGGTGTTGAATACATGACTTCAAGTGTGCTGAGTGTTAGAAGGAGAAACTGCTATGAGGTCCTGACAGTGGGGGGCCAGCCTCCTCTGGGCCTGAGAAATGCCTCCCTGGTGGTATAAGTTTTAAGCTGATGTTGAAGGATGACTAAGAGTTAGGTAGGCTTCTGAGTTGGTTTTGCCCCAGCTGGTTCTTACTCCTCCCCAGGGGTGCAGTTTGGAAAGTGGAGATGAAGTTTGGAAAGCAGATGTGGAGAGAAACGTTGGGCTCAGAGCTTCCAGGACTCCTTTCTACCTGAAGGGGCACCCAGGGCTACTCGACTTCCTTTGGTTGAGTTTGTCACTCCCTTGCAAATATGAAAGGACTAAGACTTGTGCTACAACCCTGGCCAGGGCTTGCTACAGCCTTTCTAAGGTCAATTCCTGAGATACAACACACTTCAGACTTTGAATCCTCATTCTCTGAATGGTGGAAACTCTTTTTTCAGGAGCTATTTCCCAGGGCTCCCTCCTCTGTTGATTCTCCTGTTTGGATCACTGCCCAAGCATTCTTTCAACACTAAGACTTTCCTTTATTCAGTGATTCATGGTTTTTTAAAAACTATTATTCATTAGCTATTTCTTGAGGCCCTACTATGTGTCAGGCATTCTACCTCTGGCTTGTCTCTACCTTGTTTCATGAGTCCATTGCTCATTATTTTATGTTAATTATAATAGTCTAAGGACAGGCCCTTAGCTTGTCTATCAGCCAATGGCCACTCGGGAGATAGGAACTATACCAGGCATTTGAATGGAGAGAAGGTAATATAAAATTGTTTAACTAGTGTAAATTCATTAACCAGGTATCTGAAAAAATAAAAGAGGACTCTAAGGTGTTACAGAGGTAGTAGCTACTACAGAAAGCATCCACTGCCCATTGGGCTGGAGAAACAAAATTTTAAAATGCAGAAAGATGGAGGAGGGGCCCTGTTGGGCTGGAGCTCAGACCTCTGAGATGGGGATGCTGATCGGCTAGTGCTGGTGTCTGTGAGCTCAACATAGGAGGGGTCTCGTGGGGCTGGCTTCAGACCACTGAGAAGAGAGTACCTGCCAGCTAGTGCTGGTATTTTGGTGGTGGGCAATGGAATGCTGCAAGTGTTGGAATAACCATATTGAGTTCAGCTGCTGGTTTAGGAAGGAACTACCTCTGCCAAGATGAAGCAGCACCACTGGGGTGAAGCTTCCAGGAACAGAAGCAGGCAGGAAGCCACCAGGAATTGAGCTGGAAGTCCTTTTTTCTCCAGCCTTGCAACCTTCCTCCAGTAGCCCCACTAGCAGAATCTAACATTAACCCAGCTGGCAAGAAAATAGGATTTGCATCACCAGCAAGATAAGGCTGCACAGAGAATCATGGGCTTAAAACAGAAAGACAATAACTTAATGATGAACACGTATGAGACGGGTGATGCCTCATTGGCCCTGCTTCCATGGTGCCAAGAACAGTGCTGGCTAGAGTGTGGTATGGGAAGAACCTTGGATTTGGAGTAAATGGGTCCATTTCTATTGCTTATTTCAGTGTGACTTATTGGTCAAGTCATCAATATCTCCGAGCCTCCATTTCCTCATCTGTAAATGGCAAAAATAACCCCTGACCTACATACCTACCTACCTACCTACCTTTGATGCAAGCAAGAAATCAGTGTAATAAAGCAAGTATGAGAACTTTACACTTTATATCCTGCCTCTCAAATGCAACATAATGAATTAGTACTCAATATGATATTCTTCCCCACAGAAGAAAATTTCAGTCTATTTAGGGTTTTGAATATCTTCTTAAAGAAGGTATCCCCTTGGAAACTTCAAGGTTCTTATAAGCAAGAAAGGCACAAACCAGGCTGCACGTCAGGAAAACTTTCCTGAGAACGTGAACGTTGTATGAAAGAAAGCAAACCATTTCTTCTCAGAAATGAGGTTCTGTTGCATAAGACGTCTCAAATAGACTCAGACAAAACACTCGCAGCTTCGTGGCAGAGCTGGGGGTGAAGTCAGAGGGAATCAGGCTGCCCTTGTCCTTGGGGATGAACAGTCAGCGCTGGTGAAGCTGTTTTCCCACGTCTAATTTTGAGGCACATTTTACAGCTCCAGTGGCACTGTGTGGGTGTTGGAGACATTGCCTCTTCTCATCTTAATGATGTTTTGCTTTAACAGAGACATTTTTGCTCCTTGGAGCTCTGCTTGCTGCTTCAAGGTAATAAGCCTCCTGGGATGCCCGGGGTGGGATTGGGAGCTTGCTCCCAGCTTTAGGTATATTGGCTGCCATGGAGCAGAGAGCAAAAACGGGTAGGGTTCTAAATCTACAGAATCACATGTGGCGCACATTTTGACTGCTCCCACCCATGCTGATGGGTGGCTGGGCCACAGATACCACACGCCTGAGGACTTTCAACATTCTGCTGCACACAGCACCCTCCTCCCCATCTCAGGGCCAGGGCATAGTTTTGCCTGGCCTTGCATTGCCCGCTGCTGCAGCCCACCTTCACAGACACTGGGTAGGCAACAGTGTCAGGTAGCCTGGGGCTCCAGTCTGTCTCAGCTCATTCTTGCTTGTCAACTTTGGGCAGTTTTTTAAACTTCTGTCCCTTTGTTTCCCCAAAAGAAGAAATGGATTTGGGCAGGCTTAGCTCAGTGCCTCCCAAACATCTCCACCCTTGTCTCGGGTTCCCTTCTCTGTTTCACTCCCATAGTCCTGCCTAAATACTCATCAAAGCAATGTGCTCCAAAACCCATCCCTACCCTATGTGGACTAAAGAATGTATCATGGAACCCCATTGCGCAGCAAATTAAAATTAAATTCCAAAGCTTCACATTCAGAGCTCTCTAACATCTTAATCTATAGTATCTAAATTTGCTCCTTCCTTTTAATACACTTGTTTACCCCAGCCATCATGGACTACTTTGCAGTCCCCAGCATTGAATGACACATTCCCCTATCCAAGCTACCGCCCACAACACTCCTTTCATTAAGGAAGCTGACCTCTTCCTTGTCCGACCCTGCCTGAAGGTTCGGCACATTGCCACCTTGTTGTTGATATTTCCCCAGATCTTACCAGGCTGAAAGCACTTCATCCTACTTTGAGATTTTTGATTGTTTTTAACAGGGTTTATATACTGCATTGATTTATATGATTTTTTTTTTTAACAACAGCTGAAGGAGAGCAAGCAACCAAGTAGATAAAATAGACCAGGATTTGCATCTAGAGTATTGTGATATGTGTACTCAATACTTTACTGAAAAGATTACAGATAAAATTATGATCACAGTGTCTAATAAAGAGTAGTGATTATTATCACACTGTATTAGGTACATATTACACACTCAATGAAAATCTATTGGATTGATTGAAGTAAAGGACCTGACATAGGGTTTGAAGCAATGGTATTGGACTTAAATGTTATAAATTGATATTTTTTATTTTATTTTATTATCATTATTTTTGAGGCAGAGTCTTGCTCTGTCACCCAGGCTGCAGTGCAGTGGTGCGATCTTGGCTCACTGCAACCTCCGCCTCCTGGGTTCAAGCAATTCTTCTGCCTCAGCCTCCCAAGTAGCTAGGACTAAGGCACATACTACCACACCCAGTTAATTTTTGTATTTTTAGTAGAGACAGGGTTTCACCATGTTGACCAAGATAGTCTCCATCTCTTGACCTCGGGATCCGCCTACCTTGACCTCCCAAAATGCTGGGATTACAGGAGTGAGTCACTGTGCCTAGTCATAAATTGGCATTTTTAGGAATTGGATTTATTTCAGCTTTTAAAGCAACATGTACTCATTGTAGAAAATTTGTAACACATGTGCATGTGTTATAAAAAGGTAGGAGAAATGTTGCCCTTAATCTTACAACTCAGTGGTAATTACACTTAACACATTATGTTTTGTTTTCAATGTTAAATGCATTATATGTAGATGATCTCATACAAATACCTAGTTTTGTTTCTAATATTTATACATGCCATAAATATAGTTTAGAAACCTGTTTAAGGGCCGGGCACGGTGGCTCAAGCCTGTAATCCCAGCACTTTGGGAGGCCGAGGCGGGTGGATCACGAGGTCAAGAGATCGAGACCACCCTGGCCAACATGGTGAAACCCCGCCTCTACTAAAAGTACAAAAAATTAGCTGGGCATGGTGGCGTGTGCCTGTAATCCCAGCTACTCAGGAGGCTGAGGCAGGAGAATTGCCTGAACCCAGGAGGCGGAGGTTGCAGTGAGCCGAGATCGCACCATTGCACTCCAACCTGGGTAATAAGAGTGAAACTCCATCTCAAAAAAAAAAAAAAAAAAAAAAAAGAAACCTGTTTAATTATTATGAAATAATATATAATAGTCATTTTAAATACAAAAAGCATTAAAGCATTTAATTAAAATACTCAAATCTAGCCTACTATAAACATTTGGGTGTATTTCCTTCCAACCTTTTATAATTGCATTATTGCATATTTCAGGAATCATCATTAGAATAAGAGCATTTTTCTATGCCATAAAATAATTTTCTGATGTCATTTTTTTGATGGCTACATAATATTCAGCCCTACATACTTTGTTTAATCCTACCTTTATTTCTACATAATTATGATGTTTTTTACATTTTTCCCATTTTCAATACATCTTCATCTGAATTTTAAATGTTTTCCTTAGGATAGGGAGTGCAATTATTATTATTACTATTATTATTATTTTGAGATGGAGTCTAGCTCTGTCACCCAGGCTGGAGTGTGATGGCATGATCTCTGCTTACTGTAACCTCCGCCTCCTGGGTTCCACCAATTCTCCTGCCTCAGCCTCCTGAGTAGCTGGAATTACAGGTACCTGCCACCATGCCCACCTAATTTTTGTATTTTTAGTAGTGACAAGATTTCACTGTGTTGGCCAGGCTGGCCTCGAACTCCTGACCTTGTGATCCACCCGCCTCAGTCTCCCAAAGTGCTGGGATTGCAAGCATGAGCCACCGTGCCAGGCCAGGAGTGCAGTTTTATTAGCAATTTTTTAAAAGCCCGAAATGTAATGACATATATGAGAGTAAGTATATTGTCTCACATGACTAAAAGTGCACATAAGGCTGCATTTGGAAGAGTTAGTTCAGTAACTTGATGATATCATCAAGGACCCAGGCATCTTCCATCATTTTGCTCCTGTTTTCTTTAGTACATGATGTGAATAGACATCATGATAAATGATGTACGTATATTAGCTTCTTTAATCTTCACAGCAGCCCTAAGAAGTGGGGTCCTATTATTATTCCCATGGTAAGAATGAAGAAACAGGTTCAGTAGGGTACCTTGTCTAGGATCCCATGGCACAGTGTATAAGAGATGGGCTGCTGAGGTTGCAGACATCATATCCTCACTCCATCACCCAGACGGAGGAAAGGGTGGAACTCTTCCTTCTGTCTCTTCCCAACCTTTTTGATTTGATAAATTTCTTAGCTACACAAAATTTGGAAGCATATTAGAATGAGCACCTGTATTCCCTTCTCTTTACTCACTGCTTACCATTCACCATGTTTGCTTTCTCTCCTCTCTCTTTCTCTTTCTCTCTCCCTGTTGAAAGTGATTTGAAGATATCATGATGTCTATGTCTCTTTTCCAAACTTTTAAAATTGAAATATGCTTGCACCAAGTACATTTATTATTTGTGTGCAGTTTAATAGAATTCCACAAATTGATCACACCTGTGTAACTAGTGATCTGTTCCTCTGAAATGCATCAAGGGTGATATTGAAGAAGAAGAAAAAAGAGTTCTTCTGGTAAGAAAGAAAGGGGGAAGAGGCCTGGCGGGGTGGCTCAGGCCTGTAATCCCAACACTTTGGGAGACCAACACAGATGGATCACTTAAGGTCAGAAGTTCGAGACCAGCCTGGCCAACATGGTGAAACCCTTCTACTTAAAAAAAAAAAAAAAAATTAGCTGGGCATGGTGACACATGCCTGTAGTCCCAGTGACTTTGGAGGCTGAGACAGGAGAATCACTTGAACCTAGGAGGCGGAGGTTGCAGTGAGCCGAGATTGCACCTGGGCAACAGAATGAGAGTCCATCTTAAAAAAAAAAAAAAAAAAAAAGGGAAAAAAAAAAAGAAAGAGGGAAGAGCAGGTGTAGCATAGGCATCCACAGTGTCTGCTGCTACATCATCTCAGTGGCCCTCCTTAAGCTGAAAACGGAAATTGGCCACACAGCATAAAGGAACTGGAACCGTGGTAATACAGCACAGGAAGGCACAGCTTCCAGGTCACCATAGGCTTTGGAGTCAAAGAGTCCTGGATTGAAATCTCAGTTCTACCTTCTGTGTGCTTTGTGATCTTAAGCAAGATACTTATCCTCACAGAGCCTCATTTTCTTCATCTGTATAATGGAAATAATAACAGGGCCCACCTCCTAGGGCCACTGTGAAGGTGGAAGGAGTTAGTATTTTTAAATCATTTATTATGGTACCTAATTTATAGTGTGTACTCAAGAAATGATACCTGTTGTTATTATTACTAATCATAATAATCTTGCCAAATATATGTCATTACTGTTCCTGTTTTCAATGGAGAAAATGGATAGCCTGAGAGATGAAGAGATTAATTGACTAATAAGCAACAGAGCCAGGATTCACAATCAGGTTTCTCTGGCTCTAAACTTGTTATCTCCCAATGAATAGATCAGGCCTGGACAAATGGGAGACTAAATCATACCTCTGAAGATCAATTTGTTAACTGACAGTTTTATAATAGATGTAATTGCTAAGCAGCCATTGAACTGATGCCAGCAGGCCAGCACTTGCTTCTTCCAAAAAGGAAAGTACAAAAGGCAACAGGGATGGTGCTGAAAAGGCTGGAGCTGCCTTCAGTACCACCCTGCACCTCAGCCTTTTGCAGATTCCCCAGAAAGCACTGGACCCAGATGAGGGGACCCAGGGTCTCATCAGGACTTTCCTTATAACCTTTCAGGTGGCTGTCGTTGGTCCCTTCCTCTCTCTGAGCTTCAGCCTCCACATGGCCAAGGGAGTGGGCATGGGGAGTTCTGATACAGGTGTTGTCTGTGGACCTGGCCTGCTTCAGCATGCTGAGACTCCAGGTCCCCAGTCATCACTGCCCCATCTCCCAACCCCACCTTCCCTTCAGTATCGAGAAGGGGGATTCATCGTTTGGGTTTTTTATGACTCACTTCACTATTGCTTTATTACTTTTCCAGTGACAGGCAGCAGAATAGACTTTGTCTTGATATTGGCTGAGGGAACGTGGTCTGCATTTATTACAGAATCTGATTTCATTTAAGTTTTACTTCTTTTTGTGTATGGGGGAGGAGGCCTGGTCTCCCTGTAGGTCAGCTCCAGCTGGAGGAGTGGGCCGAGTTACCCGGCAGCCTCTGGGCCTGCAATGAGAATGGACAGGCCCTCCCTGGTAATCAACTCTAGAGGTGCTTGGGCTGAGAGGGAAATTAAAGTTCCTAGTAAGGCCACACAGCAAGAGTGCCTGATTAGAGACAATGGCCCTGAAGGGTCTTCCTAATGCATCCTCTGTGGTAGCTGCTTCTGACTGTGGTTCAGCCTCTTTGAGCCCTCTGCCTCTGGCAGCCTCAGCACTGCTCTTCTCCAAGACCCAGGCTACTTGCAGGAGGCATGGTCAGACTTGGCTTGAGTCTTGATTTAGCCACCCACCAAGGGTCAGGATCTGGGGCTGGCCACACCAGGATTCAAAAATGGACACTCTCATTTTGAGGCACATCTCTAGGCTCTCTGAGTTTCCATTTCTCATTGGGAATTGTAGACAGTAACTTCTGTCTTGGAGGATAATAAAATAATAATTGATCCTCACTAAGCCTTTGCTAGGTGCCAGTCACCATGGCAAGTGCTTTCTGTGACTCTCTCTTCCATTTTGTACAACCAGCTAATAAGATTGGTACCAAACATGACCCTTCATTTTATAGATGAGGAAACCGGGGTTCATATATAATAAGAGCTTTGCATACCTGTCCAATTAGACTGGCAACCAGGCCTATGGAATTTGAGGGAGGACATGATGCATGGTTTGTAACAATGGACCTAATGTATATTTTTAAATAATCCTCATTAATTCTTTTGTCCTTGGAATAAAATTTAACAATCATAGACATCCAAGGCAGCATAGAAAGGGCACACAATATCTTTAATTTTTCTGAAAATAAAGCTTATAATGTTACAAAAGCACAGCCATTTATTGTGGAAGAATCTATTGAGCATCCCCTGTGTCCGGCATGGTGCCAGGATCTGATGATTTCAGTTGGACAAGCCATGGTCCGGCCTGGATAAGCTCCTAGTCTATGGCCAACAAACAGCTAGGGTGTGGGGTCAAATGTTCACTGAGCAGGGTCCACAGAGAAGGGACCAATGTCCCTCTCATGACAGGGCATGAGAGAGAGTTTCCCAAAAGACAAGGCACAACCACTTTGTGTCCACAGAGGATCCCTGTTATGCTGAAGAAATCTCATTCACAAGTCCAGTTGGTGAAATGTTGACCCACCACTTGGTTTTGCATGACCCCCTGGTCTTTATATTTTTTGACAGTTGGAAAAAAACAGAAGAATGTTTTGTGCCACATGAACATCATATGAAACTCAAATGTAGATTTCTATTTATAAAGACATGCCAGAACACAGTCCCACTCACTTGCTTACAAATCATCTGTGGCTGCTTTCATGTCCACTGAAAGAGTGAATAGTTGCAACAAAGACCCTTTGGCCTGCAAACCTAGAATATCTACTGGTAATCTGGCCCTTCACACAGAAGCTTGACAACTTCTGCTAAAAGTCATTGTCTTCTTCATCCTCCTTTACCTTAGTGCTTTTATCTTCATGCAATCTGCACTCCCTTCCTTTGTCTAATCCTCCCAATCACAGTGTAAGGTAGGCATTGACAGTCTCTCCTTACAGATGCCCAAACTGTGACTCCAAAAGGAAAAGTCATTTGCTGAAGTCCACAGCTACTAAGCAGGGAAGCTAGGGCAGGTCTTGGATTCCAGGTTTTCTAAAGCCAGGGCCAGTCCTCACACCTTCTCTGTGCAGTACAGATGGAGTGTTTGAGGCCATGACACCATGTTGTCAGAGGCCAGGTGGCGTTTGAGGTGTGAGCCTGTGATCCTGGCGGGAGTGGGCATCCCAGGGCAGAAGCCTTCTATCTGGAGGATTAGGTGACCTTAAGGTCCCTTTCAACTCTCTAAGCCCACGATTGTGTGATCTCTGGCCAGTTCTGCAGAGGGCCAGGCCACATGCCATCTCTAAAGGCTTTACTGATAAAATCAGGCTCCTGTGGGAGCCTGGCTTCCCACGCTTCAGCCAGACACTCCAAAGCTCTGTGGTGCTGAGTGAGGCTCAGAGCATCAATCCATTTCTCTAGATGATTTGTCTTTGCAGAATGAGGTAAAGTGGCCTGGAGACAGCAAAAGTCAAATTCAGCTAACAGATTATCAGCCATCTCTGTTCTTCCCCTCACTCAGGAGTGTTCCCTCCTGCCCCATCAGAGTCCAGCCCTTAGCACCCACCTAGCACGGTACAGTGGAAGTTGGATGAACCTAGATTTAAAACCTGATTCTGCCACTTGCAGGCTTCAAGGTTCAGTCAAGGGACCTCCAATATCTTTCAACCTCCACATCTTATTCTATAAAATGGAAACAATATAGTGCTTAGTTAACTCTAATGATCAAAAAGGGGTAAATCATCTAAAGTATCTAGCATATCCAGTAAATATTTGTTACAGTCTTAATTTGTATTTAAAGCAATAGAAACTAAAAATATTTAACACTGGTAAAAACATAAAATATATGACTTAGAATAACCTCATCCAAAGAAAGAAAGAAAAATAGCCACAATTTGATGGTCCTCTTTAACCAGAAAATAATATTGAACACAACTTATCTTTGTGTTATCTTTGTGCCTTCCAGATATTTTCAGAATTTGTCTCTTTGAAGCATGGATACAAATTCATTCATCTTCATCCTCAATAGATACTGAGTTTTTGGACGGCTATCCACTCCCCAAATCTAACAGGCATTCCTTGTGGCTTTTGCATGTGAATGTCCCTCTGCCTAAGCTGTCCTTCTCCATTTCTCTGTTCTGTGAACTCCTATTTATCCTTCAACACTGAGCTCAAATATAACTACTTCTATGGTGCCTTCCTTGTACCCTCATCAATTCTTCTTCTATGTTCCCACAACATTTTGTACATAAGTCTTAGGAGAGCATTTAATGTATTGTAGTTGAGTTTACTGTTGATGTTGGAATCTTTAAGACCTAAGTAGAGGCCCCACTCAGAGCAATAATTAGAGCGAAATACCAGTGGAGCTATGCTCCTTTTCCTGGAGAATCTGCCTAAGTCTCCACAGACAGGCAACGCTGTCACTGCTCATGCCTAGAGGGAAGGGAGGCACAACAGTCTGGAGTGGCAAAGATAGATCACCCCATGAGATGGTGCTAATAGTTTTCCTTTGATTTTGCTTTTCCATCTTGATTAAAAATATGTGGTGTTTACGCTGCTACAGGGCAGATAGAACTGTGACTTGCTTTACAATCTACACATCAGATTTCATGTCTTCTCTTATTTCATGTTCCATCAGATTTCCGAAATTTTGTTTCTCCTCTTTTACCCAGTGGAACTCAGAACTTTATAATAATCATCTCAGTGGGTGCAGGTACAGGGAAGGGGAGATCAGGGATGTGGATGGAAGGGACATATATGCCCCGTCGCCTCCCCTTCACCCCAACCTGCCACACTTACACTCTCCTGCATCTTTCTGGGTGCTCTCCAATCTTAGTTCAAGTCTGGTTTCCTGGCCCTCTCTCTGCCACTCTTTCCTGTATATAAGCCAATCTATGTCGGCTTTATCCATGAACCTTGTCCCCTGGCCCCGCTTTCCCAATGGCCCGGTATGGAACTGCCTGTTTCTAGTGTGGCTTGCCTTTATTTTGACTCTGGGTCGAGACTGTCTGAATAGGACAGCCTTCTCTATCTCTCCTTGCTCCCTCCCCACCAGCTGCGGTGAGCCCCACTAGCCTATGAGTCGTAGAGGGCAGTGAACATGCCTTATTCATTTCCATATGAACTCACAGCATTGGGCACTGTGCCTGCATACAGAGGATATTCACTGATTGTTAAATGAATTAATGAATGCACAAATGAACAAATGACTAAGTCTCGATGACCATGCATTTATTGGGTCTTTATTTGTTCAGAAGAAGTCTGATTCAAGGCCAGGCTAAAAGTTTTCACCTCTTAGCATTCAAAGAAATGGTGGCATTTCTGCTACAGCAGACGGCACTGTGACTTCCCTCTAGCCTTGGGTCCCCCCAGATCACTACTCTGTCCCAATCATCTTGACAGGGGAAGGATTCTTGAAGGACGGACAGATGACAACATCACCAGCCTTCTGACTATCTCCAAATAAGGTATTTTATATATTTATGCAGGTCTATGTGCAGGAGCTTGAGCTGCAGTTGCTACCTTGACTGTGACATGTGAGACCAAAGCAACCAGTAATAAGATCTGGTCTCCTCCTCCAACTCACCACTTAGAAGGTGCATAGTTCCTTAATCAGAGTTAATGATCCACCTGCCCAGTGGCATGTCATAAGCTAAGGTCTGATGGTCTCTGACTTTCATCTTCCCTGCTGGGGGATACCTCCCAAGCACCATGAATGGGATTTCCCTGTCAGAATCTAATTATGGATCTTTACGATTTAATCTCATTGTCTTGTCCACTTTGAGACTTGTGGCCAGTGGGGCATGAATTCCACTTCTAAGGGCCTGCTTTATTGTTTCCAAGACTGCCTGCGGCTCTGGCCAGAAGCTGCCTCTGCATGAAATTGTTGGAAAGTGGATTGATGTATTTTTGTGGGGAGCTGAGTCAGATCACAGAGCTTCTTGTTGCCAAACTTTCAGGCAGACCTAA
Organism: Sapajus apella; assembly: GCF_009761245.1. Classification (NCBI taxonomy): domain Eukaryota; kingdom Metazoa; phylum Chordata; class Mammalia; order Primates; family Cebidae; genus Sapajus; species Sapajus apella. The sequence continues at coordinate 33,855,211 of NW_022436952.1, forward strand.
ACAGACCTGGTGAAGCTTCGTGGGATTCATTTAGGTCACCATGGGGTCCCCTGCCACGGAAGCCATATGCAGCCTGAATCTGGAGGCTCAAGGTTCAGAAGGCATTCTGGATCTCAGCTCTGAACTCTTAATCTGCTTGCCACATCTGAGCCTGCTGATTGAGGCCTTCTTGGTTAGCAATGTTGCTGTCGGTTCTCCCATTTTTATTTCTCTTGTCCTTTGTATTTGTCCTCTAGTACAGTTTTCCAGCTCCAAATTTATTTTCTGCTAAACCAATTATGTCTCCTTGTTCCATCTGAGTTAACTGCCCTCCTGGTCATGACCCTAGTGCTGCTCTGTATCAGTGAGCCCACCAGTCCCAAGACCACCAGAAAAAAAAATGGGTAAGCCCTTATGCCTGTGCTGAGCTTTGAGGTTGTGAATGTGTTATCCATTTCACTCCTCTGGCAATTCTATGAAATCAACATTATAACCCCATTTTTAAGATGGGAAAACTGGTTTGCGATGTTAAGTAACTGGAGATCAAGACTTCACATTGGAAAAGCAGCACCTTGAGTGTTTAAGCCAAGCTGATGCCTCTGGTGTCAGCCTTTGTCTTCTGCAGAGATGCTGTATGGCAGGCAGCAGCAATCACATGAGATCATACTTAAATTAGGCATCTGCTCAGCCCTTAAGAGCTGGGACACAGGTTCCAGTGGATCCTCAGCAACACTTGGCAGCACAATGCTCTTGTTCTACCAGGGACCACAAATGTTCAGCTTCAGGAGAGACTCAGAGAGGGGTGAGGGAAGCAGAAAGGATGGTGTCCCAACCAGTTCATTTTATGCAGTGGGGGAGATTACCATCAGATCTACCTCCGTCACACTCCTCTATAGGGACAGAGCATGGCCAAGGGGGACAGAGGCCGAAATGACTGCAGCCTTCAGTCTGATAGAACTTTGCGGTGTGCAACGGACTTTCAGCAACATTAGCTCATCTCACTCTCAGGACATCTCTCCCACAGGGCAACCCTGAGGAGCAGGCAGGGCAAAAATGCTTCCCTTTGGCACAGAAAGAAAGCACAGCTCAGAGACCAGCCCACATCACCCCCTCCTGGATCCCTATTCTCTTGGCACTCCCCTGACTCCCCTTCATCCCCCCATAGGCTCTCCTCTCCAACCAGCCCTACCCGATTGCCTCGTCCTCACCTCCTTTCTCCACTTCTTCCTACTTTCATCTGCCTGCCTCTCCCTTTGAGCACCAGTGCCCTCTCTGCACTACCATGGGTGCTTTGCTGGATTTCTAATCATCAAGGCTCCTCCTTGAGACAAGTGAGATACAGATATGAAAGTTCATGCTAAGCTGGCGCTGTTTCTGCTGTTGTTGCTGCCAGGGCTGGGCAGTCTCATAGAAGTTCTCCCCAGAAAGCTCAGACCCTACAGGGTTATACCCTCAGGACATAGATGAATCAGATATTATCTCTCCATGGGAAATGCAAGGAAAATAAACAATCTCAAACGTAGGTATTGACTGGAAGTGGTTGATAAATTGCCACTGAAAATTCAGAAACATCAGCACGTCCTTATACAGGTTTTCAGACAGAGCTTGTGATACCACCTGAGTGATCTGAAAACCTCCAGACAAGAATTTCATTTAGAGTAACTCAGGTTGTCAAAAGCTGACACAAATTCTATCTAGAATCCACCTTCATCCTTAGACGTAAGTGGTTTCCACAAATAAACTTCTAAGAATTTTTATAGTTAAAAATAACTGAATTACCAGGAAACAAAACACTCTGAGGGTGAATCAGAAGAAGCAACTGTAAAGACTGAACTCCCTGAACCTCAGCTTCCTCGCCAATAAGACGGGGATAACAATACTCACCCTACCAAGGTGGTGCGTGGATTAAGAGATCCGGTGCATGTAATGTATTTAGCACAAGGCCTGGCGTGTACAGCGGATGCACAATGAGAGCTAAAAGCTGTGGTTATTTTCTCCATTTTATTTTACTATTATCATTCAATGAATGTTGGTTTCTTTCTCCCATATTTTCACTCATGCACAGGCAAAAGAAAGTCAATGAAAATAGAAAAACTGCAGGATTTGCTGTCAGGAGGTGTAAATTTGAATCCAAGTCTGTTAACTTCCTAGGGTCTGCAGCCTCAACTGTAAATTGGGGCAGAAGTCCCGGCACCTTCTCTTACTGGGCAAGGGTGTTTTCAGGATGAAGTGGAGGGAGGGCTGTGGAAGCACTGTGCAAGCTATGAAGTGCCGTGCAAATGTAGCCTGATCATATTCTCTCTTAATTTCTTCCATTATCTCCCGTTTTGTTTCTTTCTTGGAACACGCTGTGTAGGGAGTTTTCAAAGATAAAGTGGGGACATGAGGGCATGTGGGGAAAGTGGGTTCTCATTCCGTGGCTTCTCCATTAGAATATCAACCTTCTTTCCTGGGCTTCTCTGCTTTCTCCCTTGCAGAGGGAAAGACAGATAGACTAATACCTTGTGTTTTTACTGTACTGGATGATAAAAGAATAAAAGCATGGTCCGGAATTCGGAAGTTCCATTCTATCATTTCCTCATTGTGTGACCTCAGATCGTTCCTTTTTTGGGGGCCTTAGCTTTGAATAGGTACAATAGTACCTACCTCATAACTGCATGAAATTAAATGAGATTTTGTTTGGAAGATAAAAGTTTGGAGCTTATACCATCTAAGATCTTTTGGAAAGTTAACATCCTGAGACTTTGGGAGGAAGAAATGCTTCTGGAATGACAACGTCCAGCTATTACTGGGGAGAACCTAGGTCTGAAAACCATAAAGGCGAGTAACTCCTTGTGACTTTGGGCTCAGCCCTGTGACACAGATCATGTTTTCTGAAACGGGAACAGTAGCTGGCCTTTCTTGCTCTGCTGATGCAGCAAAGTACAGCTGTTCAACTTGAACCATGTCTTAGCAACACACACCATCTTCCTCTAGCAAAATGTGAAGTTGGGAATGAAAAAACTAGACCCCTGACCTCAGGGCCCCAATGTGTGTCTGCCACTTGTTTCCATAGTGATTATCACTGAGAGATGACCTGCCACTCACCAATCAGTGACTTCATGTCCTCCGTCCAATTCCTGCCTCCCACACACACTCGTGTCGCCCAATCAGAAAAAGGGCAGGTTCTGTAAAGGAGAAAAGGAACTGGAAGGCAGAGGCTCTGAGTTCAGGCCCTGGCTCTTCCATCGGCTGTTGTGTGAACTTGAGCTAGACCCTACACTTCTGTGGCTCTCAATTTCTTCATCTGTGAAATAAGGCCACCATCCTTAGGTGACTTCCATAGGTTCTGAGATATTCTCAGAGAGGGGGCACATCCCTGCTTGGGCATGGGAGGGGCTGAGTTCCCCTCTTCATAATGAGAAGGAGGTGAAGAGTGATGATGCTGCTGAAGGAACCCGCCTCTCAAGCTGTGACTGTGACACTTGGGTTCCCCAGCTTCCCAAGGGCTTTCAGGCATTGCTTAGGCTGCTCCTCCCCGCTTTGGCACCTTTTCTGCCTTCTCCCTTCCTCCCCAGCGGGTGACCTCTCACCTGTCTTTGGAGACTTGGTCCGGCTGTTGTCTCCCCCTGCAGCCTACTCAAAACCCCTAGCTTTCTGCCAGTCTTATCCAGATACCTCATTTATTTGTTCCTGGTATACTCTATATATTCTAGCCCTGAAAATGCTCTGTGGGAATGCTGTGTCCATATATCTACCCAGCAACACCCACCTTCCTAGCCTGAGCTGCCCCGCTGTGATAGTAACAGCAGCAAAGCAGCCTTTTTCTGGCTCAAGGTAGAGGCTGCAGGCTCACAGCAGCATCTCGCCCTGCCCCGGTCAAGTGCCTTCTGATTTCAAACTCCAGCCATGGGCAAACCTCTCTCCTATGCCCCAGGCAGAAGCACAGGGTCTGTTCCCCTCCCAAACTCCCCTTGGCCTCCTTTCCATTCCTTTATTCTTCCTTTGCTCCACTCTGAGACAACATAGATAGAAATAGCCACTGCTATGTGGGCTGGCCTCTCACTGGACCACTGCTGCTGTCCCAGTTTCTTTGCCCCCAGTGGAGAAGATGTGGAGCCAGAGACCCCCAGCTCCCTCTGTCCACTCCCATTGGATGTAGCTGTATCTCTAAGTCTGGGGCTGAGAGCAGATGAGGTCTCTATTGGCCTTTCTCTTGAGGTCTCACTTGGATGAGCCACCTGGGCTCTGGGATGCCACTATGGATAGGGCAAGATTCCTTTTCAGCCCTGGGGAAGCCCCTGGTGGTACAGTAGGGCTGCCTCCCTGCAGTGCCTGCACCCATTTTGCCACCACTCTGGGTTTCTCCTGCAGGATCCCATCTGGGACGGGGCATATCTGCTGCTTTTCTTCCAAGAGCATTTGGTAGAGAAGAGGGATGATCTGAAAGACTCTCCTGCCTGCATGGCCTGCCAGAGTCCTTCCTTCTTATCCCTGAACCGCTCACTGGACTCCCTGGCAGGGCTGGAGGCTCGCCTGGCCCCTTGTGAGGTTCCACCACAGTTGAGTTCACCTAGTCTCCTGCACTTAGACTCCTAACTGGTCGTGCTGCGTCAGTCCTTGGCCCCACATTCTCCACTCTGCACAACATTCAGGGAGATCTTTTCCTACTGCTCATCTGACACTGCCAGCCTTTGCCTCAGTACTTCAGTAGCTCTTCACCGTACTTAGAATGGAATCCAAACACCTCAGCCTGGCCCTGGAGGCTGTGCTTGGCCTCAGGCCCTCTCCCTCTGGGCTACAGCTGCCCTGGCTTTCTTTCTGTTTTCTAGGGACCAGGCCACAGGGCGGTCACATGCCCTACAATGCACCACCACCACTCTTTGTGTCTCAGGCCAAACACCAAGCTTCCCTTGACACCCCAAGACTAGATCAGATTCCCCATTGTGTTCTTTAAAATACTCTGTGTTTTGCTTAACAGTCCTGTCTCAATTTGCAAAGATTTGTCTATTGTGATTATGTGAGGGATTAACTATGTCCCCTGCTAGGATTCAAGCTCTGGGAAGCCAGGAACCATATTTTTGTCAACCGGTTTATCTCTAGCATTGTACCTACTACAGTGCATTGTTGTGTTTAATTTAATGAGGAAGGGAGGGAGGGAGGGAGGGAAGGTTGTGGAGTGAAGGAAGGAGGGAGGGGATTATGTTTCACTCATCTCTGAACCCACAGTGCAATTTATCCATGCTCTGCCTTTAGGCCTGATGTGGCATCCTCAATCCTGAGATTTAGCACTTGCTCAGTGAGAAGGGGCACTAGGTGACAGAGATGCTTCAGGGCGATCCCTCTGGGAATTGCTATTGCAGCCAAGTGACGGCACAGCCTGGCCAACCGGCTTCTACAGGGACCCTAGGATATGTTCAAGATGACCATGGAAATCATGGAGTGAACCATTCTGAAGTCATCACTCATTATAAACCCAAGGGCCAACTTGCTGGTTAGGTGGGGACAGGGAGTGAAATAGAAACCTCACGGTCCTTGGAGTTGGGCACGCTGCCCAGTTAGGGCTGTTTTCTGGCCACATGACCTTGGACAATGGCTTACCTAGAGTAGCTGATTGCTCTCCCAGGCCGAGGTGAGAAATTAAGGGAGAGAATGCATGAGGACTTAGGGTAGGCCCTTTCCACCTCCCCTTCTTTCTTTCATCCCTATCATTATTCACATCAAAGTCCTCAGGAGTCACCTTGATGAGATGACTGATGCTCTGGCCTTCCTTTGGACAAATAACCCTGGTCTCCTCAACGGTGATCAGCACCACCCACTCCCAAATACCCTATTTACGAACATCTCTAAAGGGAGCTACTGCGGTGGGGGCAGAACTCATGTGTTCCATGAGCCAGGCTCAAAGGAAAGCACTGCTGACCACGCCCCTGCCGTGGGCAGCAGTGAGTGGACACCTCATTGAGCCACAGCGTTCTGGTTCCAGCTGCCTGCTTGCCATACTGTGGTGCTTCATCCCAGCCCTGGATTCTGCAGTGGGTCACAACAGCTCTGTGGAATTCACTCCACTATAGAAATCCAGTAGAGCCAGTTTGTCTCCAGGATCCGGAAGAGCCCACACTCTGTAGTGTGCATTTTCTTGATTCATTCACGCTCTGTTTGCTTTTTATGCAAGGGATCCAGGGAATTAGAGGGGTCTAGTTACAGGCTTTCTCAGCTGACATGCTTTGTGACCTTAGATAGCCTCTTCCCTTCTCTGAGCTTCAGCTCTCTCCTTTTTTTTTTTGAGATGGAATCTAGCTGTGTCTCCCAGGCTGAAGTGCAACCTCCACCTCCCTGTCCAAGTGACTCTCCTGTCTCAGCCTCCTGAGTAGCTGGGACTCCAGGCACATGCCACCACACCCCTCTAACTTTTGTATTTTTAGTAGATACAGGGTTTCACCATGTTGGCCAGGATAGTCTCAATCTCGTGACCTCGTGCCCCACCTGCCTCAGCCTCCCAAAGTGCTGGGATTACAGGCATGATCCACTGTGCCCAGCCAGCTCTCTTCTGAAAAACGAGAGATTGAATAAAAGAAAAGTCACCAGGCCTAGGGCCAAGAGATATTTTTTCTAGTTCTGATTCAATTGCCAGTGGGCTGTATCACCTTGCGAATGCTACTTGCCCTCTCTGATTCCTGTTCTCTACTGTACAGGGCAGTTGGGGGATTAATGAGATAATCATGGCAGGACTCTATATTGAATATGAGGCAAATGGGAGATGTCCATGAGATATTTAAGGAAGTTCGTAGTTCTACCATCTTGTGACGATAACTACAGAGAACAACAGAAAGTTCTGCCCCATCCCATGTCTGGGCAATAAGGGTTTAGGTCCCTACAGTGGGCTAACTGGGACAGTGAAGAATACCCTTCAAAGGAAGACCTAAGTCAGCAAGAACTGCCTGGGTGGGAGGGCTGGCCCCAGGCAGCACCCACAGAAGTTATAATAAGCACGGTCTGTGCTGTGTGGTTATTGACCCTGGTCAATGGGGAGACAGCAGAGGCCAGAGTCCGAGCACAGAAGCATTTTCCAGTAGGGATGACCCAATGGTCAGGTTGCCACCTGGCATAGCGGGTGAAGATCCCTGCCTCCCAGAGTCACTGAGGCAGGGAGAAAGCCATACAGGAGGCCTCTAGCTCTCGCTCTCAGCTTTGGTCGAGGTGGGTAGAGGGTGGGAATTAACTGAGCACCACTGATTGCCAGCTGCTAGGCTGGACACTTCCCAGGCACTGCATACACAGCCGCCTGCCTGGATTCCAATCCCACTTCCACCCTATGCTAATTGTTTGCCGTGGGCAAATAACTTTCCATGTCTAAGTCTTCCATTTCTCCCTTGGCAAATAGAGTCCGTCTAGAGGAAGTTATGAGGATAACTGGAGATGAGACAAGGGAAGTTTATCATCTTATTAAGGACAAGGGACTGCTTTATAAATCTCAGATATGATTATTGGGAATATAGGGAGCTAATATGGGGAGTGTTACTAGTAGGAGCTGGTAAGGGTTCGGGGCCCTCACCAGCTAAGTGGACTGTCACCCGGGTCTGGCCATGGTGGAAACAACCTCTGAGGTTGGTGGGAGGAGATAACAGGGACATTGGGTGTGGCCGGGGGCAGTGAGCTTGAAGGTGGACAAGGAGGGAGCCCCCAGCTGAAGAAGTCAGGGGCTCTCGTGCTGGCCCAGCAGCCCCCAGTATGTGGGGCCACCAGCTTCAGACTTCCTGGCCCCCTAGGGCATCCCTCCCAACTCCCACACTTTAGCATAACACAGGAAGAAAATACAAGATTCTGTAAAGGGAGCCCCAGGCGGGTATTTAAAGTTCAGGTAGCTCAGAAAAACCCTCCTGCCCTGGAGGTCTATTCAAAGTAGGCCAGAAAAGGAGAAAATAAATGTAAAGACTCTCACTTATCCTTCCCAGGAGATTTGGGCTTGTTCCCTAGGAAACTCTTTTCTTCCTTATCCAAGACGCTGGAAACCCCAAGTCATCAGTAAGTTAATGGTGATGTTGCCCAGAAAGGACAGGAATTTGTCAGCCCTAAAAGTCATCATCTGCTTTATACCAAAAGCCTACTTCTGGCAGTTTGTGCTAAGAGAGAGAGGGAAAAAAAATGTCTAAAAGCAGTAGAAAAAGAGAAGAAAAAAAAGCTCTCAGTGAGTTAAATATTGGTGGCTCTTTGCGTTTAGAAGAGTGGACATTTGGGAACTTCAGGAACACCTGGCAATGTGGGCAGGGCTGGCTAGGGAAATCTCAGGACAGCCATTGAAAATATGTTTATACCAACATGGGAAGGTTTGTTATAACCTCAAGTAGAAGAAAGCAGGAAATGACATTGGATATTTAGAATGACCTCATCCACTTAAGGAGTACGCTGCATAGAAAAAGGAAGGCATGCTCTGAAATGTTAGTAGAGCCACAGGTGATTTATTTTTCTTCTTTTTTCCAGTGTGCTCCAATTTCTCCGTAATGAGTATACGTTCCATTCTGATGGAGGGCAAAAGCTCTGATTAAAAAGGCGCATTTTCTGCCGAGTGTAGTAGCTCACACCTGTAATTTCAGCACTTTGGGAGGCGGGGGTGGGCGGATCACCTGAGGTCAGGAGTTTGAGACCAGCCTGACCAACATGGGGAAACCCTGTCTGTACTAAAAATACAAAAATTAGCTGTGCATGGTGGCATGCATCTGTAATCCCAGCTACTTGGGAGGCTGAGGCAGAAGCATAGCTTGAACCCAGGAGGTAAAGGTTGCAGTGAGCCATATCACATCACCGCACTACAGCCTGGGTGACAGAACAAGAACCCATCTCAAAAAAAAAAAAAAAAAAAAAAGATATTTTCCAGCAGGTATGGCCCAGTTGCCAGGCTGGCATAGAGGGTGAAAATCCCAGCCTCCCAGAGTCACTGAGGAAGGGAGACAGACAGACAGGAGGTCTCTAGCTCTCTCCTCTCTGGTTTGGTGGAGTTGGAGGGTAGGAATTAATTGAGCACCTACTGTGTGCCAGCTCCTAGATGGGTACCTCCCAGGCACTGTATGCACAGTAGCCTTAACAGGTGGCCATTTCTAGCCCCATTGTACAGATGAGGAAATGGAGGCTCAGAGGATGTGTTCATACTTGTCTACTCAGGCCATGTGGAATGATGGCGATCGATATAGACGTGCTCTGAGTTCACTCCCTCATCATACAGCGAAGGACGTGAGACCCAGAGAGAGGCAGAACATTTTCAGAGTCACACAGCGAGAACTCAGAGGCCTCTCAGTTCCTGCTCCTGCCTTGAGGCAGTTCTGCGGGCTCTCTAGAGCCCCAAGAAATTCTTCTGGAATTTGGTTCTCACAGGACGCCCGGGGTCCTCCTCTGTCTCTCCTCCCAGCTCCTTGCAGAGAAATAGTTTCCCTTCTGGCCTGCCTAAGTCTGTCTTTTTTTTTCTGGACTTCAATGGCCACTGTGGACCTTCCAAGCTTTCTCTTGGGCCCTTCCAATGCTGACCTCAGCTTGGCTGCCTCACACCCTGTCTGGTGGGTACCTACAGGGGCTATGCCCATGGACCACCTCGCCTGGGCTGTGGAGACCCCATTCTGAGACCACATGCGGCCCCAAGAAGGAAGCTAAAAGGGGTCGGGGAGAACATCCCACACAGGGTGAGGGGGAAGCTCAGTCTCCCTGTCTACTCTCTTTATCCTGACTTCCAGAATTCCAGACCTTTGTGGGCACTGATCGCTGAGACTGGGCTCTTTAAACCCTTTCACTGATCCCTGGGATCCTAAACTTTTGACTTGCACTTTGGCTTGCTAAATCACTGACTGTCCCACCAAACACTCCTGCACCCCCCGAGCTCAGCCTGTGCTCTACACGTGCTATCTCCTGTTCCATCCCCACACTGACTACCATGTCCCCATTTTATAGATAAGGAACCTGAGGTCCAGGGAGGTGAGTCACCTGCCCAGTATCATACAGCCTGTGATTGGCAGAGCCAGGTCTCGTGGAATGAGAGCCCTATCTCACCTCCCTAGAGACAGGGCTTCGTTAATAACTTGGAATTAACACTGAAAGATTACTGGAAGTGTGACAGATAAGGGGTTCTGAGGAACTGACTCCCTGGCATCTGCAGGTTAACTAATGCACTATCCCTTTTTGGGTCCCAGAGCAGCACAGTGGCTAAAGAGCACAGCATGCGCTTGGAGATCAGATGGACATGGCTTCAAATCTCGTCTCTGCTATTTACAAAAAGTATGACCCCAGGAGAGGGATTTATACCCTCTAAGCTGCAGTTTCCTCATCCACAAAGTGGGAATAGGATTTTATAGGATGCCGAGAGATTAAATGAGATCCTGCTTGTAGAGTGCTTAGCAAGGGGCTTGGCACCAGGGATAATGACATCATCATCGTGATGCAGGTTATTTTCATTGCTATTCCTTATTATTCATCAGTATTTTTATTCATTGCTATTGCTGGTTGTATTCATTATTAATAAATAATAGCACTGCTTATTAATGTGATTACTAAGTTCTCTGCTATGTTCTGGGGCTCACAGATGAATTGCACACTGTCTGCTCCCTGAGAGGCCCAGCCCAGAAGTGGGAAGAAGCCCCCTGGCTAGCGGGTTGATGATAATGGCCATGACAGAACAGCATATTTTCTCAGTAAGAGCAGCTGATTACCCAAGGGAGGTTATACAGAGGAGGTAGTATTTGAGTGGGTTTAAAGGATGATTAGGAGATGTAGGGGCCGAGGAGAAAGGGCAGGGTGGTCCAGATGTAGGGGCAGCGTGTGTAAAGGAGCACAGAGACGAGTGTGACATGATGCATTGGGGCAGGACACGCAGGCCAGTGTGGCTGATTCTTGAGGCTTGCAGGCAGGGCTCGCAGGGATGGTGCTGGACAGGCTGCCCGGTTCCCTATGCAGCTGGCCTCTGGGGAGTCTTGCCTGCTGGAAATAGGGATCCATGGCCATTTTCAGGTCAGTATATATGAGAACCTTTCCATCACAGTAGAGGACAGGGTGGCAAAGGGATGGAGCGATGAGGAGTATGGTGCTCCAGGCCTGTGAGAACTGATGGGAGTTGGAAAACTTGAGGGGAAGGGACAGGTTTGAGAAAGATTAGGTAAGCAGACAGAAGTGACTCTGCTTGCATGTTTGGGCACCCATGCAGGTGTATGCAAGTGTGTGTGAGATAGGCTAAGGTGGAAAGAAAGCATGAGGTGATGATTTTGAACTTTCTTAGTTAAGATGATAAATGGGTTTCACTAGAAGCATCTGTGGGACTTATAGACTGAGCTCCCCAGTAGGCAACGGGAAATCGACAGCATTGGCCTTGCTTCCTCCGGGTGTCCTCCCTGCATCCCATGAGGTGGGTCAGGTCCTCCTCTGTGCCCACGGCCCCTGCCCTTGGCTGTTGCCTTCATCCCAGCCCGGATCCTGCAGGGTTTTAATACCTTGTGGTCTTGTCAGCCTTTCCACTAAGACTATGAGCTTCCCGAGACCAGGGGCTGTGTCTTCCTTATTCTGTGCTCAATGTGTTGCACCATATCTGGCACACACAAGCTCTTGAATCCATGTTGCTAAAGTAACAAGAAAAAGCAAGTTTGAGTTTGGAAGTCAGAAGAGAAGTCAGGCTGGCCGGTGCAAACCAGCATTACTCTGGGTGAGCAAGGAGAAGGTGTGGCCTCGGAGAACCAGCCTCCGAATTGCTGAGCCATCATACTTGTTTTCTGAATTGCCGCCTTGCGGGTCAGATCACAGAGCAGCCCTGCTAAGAGTGCGCTTCCTGGAAAGTTCAGCTTCTCAGCCACCATGACCTTCTATCTCAGAAGGGCTGATCTGGGGAGTAGGAATTAGTCTGTTTGATAAGTCCCCAGAAGTCCAAAACTAGAACAAGTGTCTGAAAAACATCAACTACAAGAAAGTCGCTGATGACCCGAAAGAATCAAATACTTTCTGTTGATTAAAGGGAACAGAAAAGCTCACAGCTTGGCTGCCTTGGAAGGAGTGAGCTCCTGATCTTGGGATGTACCCCAGGGGCAGGCGTGAAAAATTCCTGCAGCTCTAGGGCTATAAGGCCTGTTTCACGCATCTGGAAAGACCTTGATTATTGATAGCCTGTCTAGGTTGGCCCCACATGCCTCCTCAAAGGATTCTGTGAAGCCAGAGTATGAATGAGTGAGACCTCACACCTGCTCTTTCGTTTTAATCCTGACATCCACTTCCCACAGGAAATCTCCAGAGCAAGTCAGAGTGGCCTTTTTCTTTTTGCTGTATTTTCTTCCCTGCTAAGTTGGTCCTCATCCCCTGGATTAGGGCACATTCTCAGTGCATGAGGTCCTAGAAGAGGTGACTTCCCAGCCACTATCCCTCACAGCTCGGTGCAGTCACTGAACCCAATTCCTGCTCTGTCCTGTACTAACCTCTTTCCAAGCCTGAGTTTATTTATTCATTTGAAAAATGGCTGGATCACATTGGCCTTGCAGCAAAAAATGGCTGGATCACATTGGCCTTGATGTTTATGTTCATTGAACAAGCATTCTCTAGGTGTCTGGTATGTGCCAGGCGCTGTGGTGAACAAAAGAGACACAGGCTCCCTGTCTAGAGGAGACAGAAAGTAAATGTGCAATTCAATGTTAGGGAGTAAGAAGAATTTTAAAGAGAAACAAAGCAGGGCAAATGGATAGTGATTGGTTCTGATTGAGATTGGGGAAGTGAATCAGGGTGGCTTCTTTGAGGTGGTGACTTTCTAAGCATGCAACTGTCCAGGGAAGAGTGTTTTAGGCAGAAGAAACAGCATGCACAAAGGCCCTGTAATGGGCATGGCTGGCTATGTTGAAAAGCAAGGTCAGGTTGACGGGAGCTGCAGGGGACATGGGAGGGCGGGATGGCATGGGCCAGCCTGTGCAAAGCCTCCAGGGCCTTTGAGACCTAGAGGTCTTGAGGAAGGAATCAGGAACAGCGTTTAGAAAATTTTGAGCAGACAAATGGCAAATCTACGCCTTCTTGATCTTACTCTTTCCTTCTCTTCACCCAATCCTGCTCTAAAACTCTAAACCTCTCCAATTTAAAATGCTTCTAGGACAGCATTGCACAATAGAAATATAATGCAAACCACAAGGGTACTTTTAAAGTTTCCAGTGACTGTATTTTAAAAATAAACCAGGTGAAATTAATTTTTCATACTATATTTTATTTAACCTCATATATCCAAAGTATTATTTCAACAAGCAATCAATATAAAAAAATTAACAACATATTTTACCTTTTGGTATACTGTCTTCAAAATCTGATGTGAACTGTATACTTATAGCACATCTCAGGTTAGACCAGCCACGTTTCAGGAGCTCAAAGCCACATGTGGCCAGTGGATACTGCATTGAACAGAGCTCCTGCAGCTTGGGGTGGGGGGTCACAGGGTTGCTCTGCAGGAGCACCTGGTAAAGGGAGAGAGAGAGAGAGAAACAGCCCGTTCCAGATCACCCTGGGAAGGTGGCCTTGGAATTGACCCTGCCTATTCTTGGGAACCTACCTGCCTGCCTCAGCTCCTTGTTGGGAAGCAGAGAGGATATAAATTGAGCCCAGAAGTCGAGAGGATATAAATTGAACCCGACAGACCCAGCATGACTCTTGTCTAATCAGTTCTAAGACTTGAATAAAGAGCCTTTTTAAAGGTCTGCTGGAATCAGTGTGAACATGACTTTCTTAAAGGAAATGTTGAGAATGGCCGAACAGAGCTTGTTCCCCATGCAATTTTGAGTAGCTCCACTCCATCACCTCCCCCTCTGAAACTGATGGAGCCTGGCCCATGTTCAGAAGCCCCCTCCAGCTCATAAAGAGGGATTCATCAAAGCATTCCTTTTCCCAGACTGCACCTTCAGGCTAGCTGGTGGCTTGGAGGAACCTGAGAACAATCCCAGTTGATAACACACAGAACAAGGGCTGGATAGGCTGGTGTCAGCTACCTGGGAGAACTTGAGGGGTAGAGAGGCTCTGTGCTTTGCTAAAGCAGGGATACCAGCCCTCCTTTGCATTAAGCTAGAGGAAGAGATGCTAAGTAAAACTGCACCTGGCAGCCAAAGAAGCATGGGAGTTGTAAAAGCTGGGCTCAGGCTCTCCCCTGGCATCCCCTCCTTTATGTGTGGGTTGGCTCCATTCTCCTGCTGGCACAGCTGACTCCCTGGACTCACACATGGCTCCTGCACCTCCAGAACTCTGGCCCATTGGGGCCACTGCCAAGCTCACCCCGACACACCACTGCAGTGCAGAAGCTCCACCCTTCAGGGTAGAGCGCAAAGGAACTATTATAGCAGTGCTTTCCAGCACTTTTGCCTCACTTCCTACTGGGAAGTGATACTTTTGTTTGAAGTAAACTTTGCTGTGCTGCTCACAGCATGAGGTATATTCACAGACAGTGATGGTGGGATGGTGGCTCCGGTCTCCAGCCCCTATTCTACTACCTCAAGTACTATGGGGACTAACATCTCAGCCACTGTGATACTAGACAGAAAATCTTAAAACAAACTGAACCCGTGTTATGAAAGGATGGTGCAATATGGCATAAGAACAAGCTACAGGTGAATTTCTAGAATTCTTTCCAGAAAGCTTGACAGAGACAGTGACATTCTTCTTACATATAAATAGCCATTGAGACCCAAATGAAACACAAAAGGAGCCAGGCCAGAAAATCCCTTTCCAGTAAATCCTGAAATATAACAAAGGCAGGGGATGCCCCTAAGTAATAGAATCCAGTCTCCCCTGCTTTGCAGATAAAGACAAATTACTGAGGTTTGCAACTTCGGTTACCTAACAGACTTTCAGACTTCTATTACTGTGACGTGCTGCAAACTTCTGTTATCACAAGTTCCCTTTAGTAACCTGAAGAACTGTAGAAGGCTAAAGCAAAAAGTTGGTCATGTACAGCATCCATGGACAGTGAGGCTTGATGAGCCACTTTGAGAGTCTTACGGCCATGACGCCCACCACCAGTTAGCAAAGTGGAGACCAAGAAGCAGCCTGTTATGAGCCAAGGGCTCTCTGGGACTGTCTTCACCAGCAACCATACCTTTTCAATTCTGATACTGTGAAGTCTTTTATTTTATATATTCTACTTCCCAAGCCTTGTAATAATATAGGCACTAGATGGCACCCCCTGAAGCTTAGGCTATTTTAGACTAAGGTGAAGGAAATGCTTTGCCCAGCAGGCAGTAAACCTAGAGATGGATTCACAATGAATTATTAGGAGACAGGAAGGCCGGGGTCAGGGCACCGCCTCCCTGGACAAGACTGGCAGGACAGCGGGCACTTCCTGCCCTTCCCGGGGCTGCTGTCAGAAGGGAATGCCGGGCAGACCCTGCAGCAGATCATTTGCTTGGAGCCCTCGAGCTTTGTTGTTGCCTTCGCCTAAGTGGGGATCTCAGCAGGGGAGCCTCTGTACTCTGAAATGCTTCAGAGCCCCAGAAGGTGATGAATGCAAATGCGATCCAGGGCTACTTGGTGAACATTGAATTAACTGTAGAAAATTACCTAAATGAGGTTGGTGAGTGAAATGTAAATGAGCCCGGGCTGCGCGGGAGCTGGGGAAGGATCACAGTGGGAGACGCAGTCGAGCCTAAGGTTGGGAACTTGGGAGTAAGCGCTAAGCAAATGTAGAAAGCCATGTAAACAGCTCAGTCGGGGGCAGTGGCTGGGAGGGAGGGGCAAGGCAAAGGGGCTGGAGAGCTAACGGGGAACAGAGCTAATGAGGGAACACAATAGTGGAGTGGTGAGCCTGAGCCGGTCTCCTGCCGCTTTCCACCATCCAATGGGGGCCCGGGGGAGGCAGAGATTCCCTTACTGAGCCAATTTAGGCCCTGGCAACTCAGATAACGTTCTTGTGTTAAGGCAGTGCTGTCTGGTTTGAGTAAAAGCATGAGAGTGGGTGGGTATTGATAAAGATACCAAGAAAAAAGAAGGAAAATTTCATGAGAATCCAAGAACGAGCACCTCCCTACGTGCAGACCTCCCAGAAACAGGAGCCAGGAGCAGGAAAGGCAGTGAGACCCTCGGCTAGTCCCTCAGAGTCTCATCTCTCCTCTGGCATCCCCTCCTCCATCTGTGGAGCTGCTCCATTTTCCGGCTGGCACCCGCTGACTCCCTGGACTCACATATGGCTCCTGCACTCCAAGAACTCTGCTCCATTGTGGCCACTGCCCAGCTCACCCCCATGTACCCCTGCAGGGCAGAAGCTCCACCGTCAAGAGCCCTGGCTCTACATTTCCAAGAGAAGGGTCTGACAGGCACAGTTCATCTTATGAGGTGAAGCTTAGAGCCCTTGCTTCCTGTCCAGCCTATAATTTGGCTGCACTTGGGCCAGCTGTTGATCTTAGTCCAACCAGAGAGTGGGTCATATCATAAAGAGCATGGGCGTGGAGGATAGAAGAGGAGGCATGGATCACCTTAGAGCAGTGATTCTCCACAAAGGGTGGGAACCACCACAGAGCTGCACAGTTCTGGCCAGCTTTTGCCACCCACTCCTGGAGTGCTCCCGCTCCCCACTTTGCAGAGAGTCCCTGCCATACCCCGGGACACTGTGCTGAAGGGAAGAGGTGTATCTCTCCAGCACACTGAATTAGAAAACCAGGAGAGCACATCTGAAGGGTCACCAATGGGCAGCAGGGTGGCATCACTGAAATAACATGGGTTTCCATGAACCAGACCAGGTTGTTCTGCCTCAGAAATGCAATAATCATGGTGTTTTCTGTTGGCAAGAGAGAAGAAAACCCCAAAGAGCTAAGACATAGAAAAGCCTCCCAGTTCAGCTTTTCTCCCATATGTTTTTCTTAAACCTTTGGTGCCTCCTACTGTTTGCCTGCTGTCACTCACTAGAGGATGACAAGTGAGCACACAATTAGCAAAATTAGCAGACAAATATTATCAAACAGCTGATATCTCTTTCCTGGATTTGAGATGCTGTTTGTGTGTGAGTCAGCCCATGTGTTAACGGCTGTAATTTGATATGGCTTACACATAACAGTCACGTCTAATTGATGACATCGCCTCTGATTCTCGAGAGCAGGAACTGTGGAATGAAAGCAATGGAATTCATTTGACTTTCTGAGTTTGAGTCACTGCTTCCCAACTTGCTGAATGACACTGGACAAGTGATATGAGCCTCAATTTGCTCATCTATGAAATGGCAACAAATAATAGTGTCTTAATCCCTTTGGGCTGCTCTAACAAATACCATAGATTAGGTAATTTATAAGCAGTAGGAATGTATTGCTCATAGTACCCAAGGCTGGGAAGCCCAGGATCAAGGCAGCAGCAGATCAAGTGTCTGGAAGGGCTCGCTCTCTGCTGCAGAGATGGTACCTGTTGCTGTGTCCTCATGTGGCTGAAAGGGCGAAGCAGCTCCCTTCAATGTCCCTTATAACAGCACTAGCTTCTGTTCATGAGAGTGGAACCCCCATGGCTTAATCACTTTCCCAAAGCTCCCACCCACCTCTTACTACTATCACCTTGGAGATTAAATTCTTCTAACATATGAATTTTGGGAGGACACCAGCATTATACCTTAGCGACTATTCACACAGGTTGAGCAACCCTAATCTGAAAATCCAGAATTCAAAATGTTCCAAAATTCAGGCCAGGAGTGATGGCTCATGCCTATAGTCTTGGCACTTTGGGAAGCCAAAGTGGGAGGATTGCTTGAGACAAGGAGTTTGAGACCAGCCTGGCCAACATGGTGAAACCCTGTCTATACTAAAAATACAAAAATTAGCCAGGCATTATGGCACATGCCTGTAATCCCAGCTACTCAGGAGACTGAGGCATGAGAATCTCTTGAACCCAGAGAGGTAGAGGTTGCAGTAAGCAGAGAGATTATGCCACTGCACTCCAGCCTGGGCAACAGAGTGAGACTGTCTTGAAAAAAAAAACAAACCACAAGATGACACTGCAAGTGGAAAATTCCACACCTGACCCCTGACCTCATGTGACGAGCCAGTCAAAACACAGGTACACAGCGCATGGTTTAATCATCCTGCCATTGCTATTGCTCTTGTTTAATAGCAGATACAGGTATTCTGGTGATGCTGCTCTGCTGCCTGGTTACCCCAAACACAATGATTTCTTCCCACTGTATTAATGGTCTGTCCTATTTTTTACTCTTAAGTACTTATGTGTGAATCGGTATAAGAAAATGGTTGCTTTAGGTAGCATGTAAATTCAGAGTCAGGTGTAATGGTGATACCAAGCAACCACAGGTTGTCCACGTGGGTGGCTGAGCTAGTGACACCCTTGCTTTTTGATGGCTCAGTGTATACAAACTTTATTTTATGCACAAAACTATTAAATATACTGTATAAAATCATCTTCAGGCTATGTGTATAAGGCATATATAAAACATAAATAAATGTGCTTAGATTTGGTCTTATCCCCAAGATATCCCATTATCTATATGCAAATATGTATTCAAAAATCCCCCCAAAAATCCAAAATTCAAAATAGTTCTGGTCCTAAGCATTTTGGATAAGGGATACTTAACCTGTAATACTTTCTCAAGAGCTGTTGTGAGGATTGAGTGAGCTACTCCATGTAAAGCACTTAATACAGTGCTAAAAACATAAAAATAGGGTGACCTACATTTGTATTTTTATACCTCTCAATTGAATTAAATAACAGTATTTTTGCTTCTGTAAAGAGGACACAAATTTCCAGATACTCAACCACCTAACCAAGTTCAAGAAACCCCTGACTTAAATGATAGTCTGTGGGGCTCCCAAAACATCACTGCAAGAGATCTACTGACGTTAATAATGATTATTTCCTGTATTTGGATAATAATTTGTTGGAATTAGAGGCTTCTGCATCTAAAAAAATCTTGTCACTGTGAGGCACATGCACATTTTGAGACTTCTTAAGATCTTTTAAATAGTGATATAGGTCAGCTCTCCCACTGGCCAAGACAGTATTCTGAAATCCAGAGGCCTCCCATGCAGCCTCAGGTGGAGCAGGGTGGGGAAGGAGAGCAAGAGTGCTGTCATTGGATTGCAGCCTCCATACCAGGGGCACAAGATTGGCCAGGGTAGGTCAAAACTGAGCCCTTGTCAGGGAGGATTTGGACATTAGACACCCAGAATTGGATTTAGAAGAAGCTCAGTTGGACCGAACCTGGGCCGTGGAAGCAGAGCTGCCCCAGCCATGAGGGGGATGTAGTGCCCAATCCCAGAATGTGGAGTGAGGGATCCTCACACCAACCTGTCTAAGGTAGGGGTTAGGCTTTGAAGCTGAGGTCACACTGGGCAGCAGACGAAGCCACATGGTCACAGTTATGGGGAGAAGAGAGCAATTGTGACTAGCACCACACCCCCCTGAGAGGCCCAATCCCAGTTCTGCAAGTCTTGGAAGAAACTCTATGTGGTCTTCTCCTTTGTTCTATACACCAGAAGTAGGGACTCAGTGGTCATTTGGATGCTGTGGTTCAGTGATTTCTGGGTTACCATTGGCCTTCCCTGGAGGGGAGGAGAGGAAGTGTCATGCATTGGGTGTTTCCAGTGCATTTGATGTTCATATCCTTCTCCTCATGCAACCCTTACGCAAGTTGGTATGGAGACATGACCACCGCCCTCTTACGGATGAGAAATGGGCACTGGAAGGGTTAAGAAACCAGGCAAAGGTCACACAGCTGGACTTGAATCCAGATCTGCTGCCTTCAACCCTTCTCTGCCCATGCACTGGAAAGACCTGAGGCATCAACCATGCAGCATGGTGGCCAGAGAAGCAGGGGTAGCCGGAAGCCCAGCCCCCTGGTACACTGGCCCTGAGATCTTCTGCTCAGCTAAAGATTGAGACAGTAAGCTAGGACATGGGGTGATGGATCTCAGACCTCTGACTGCCTGATGTGTCAGAGGTCAAGAGGCACTGAACAAGAAATGACTGTCATGGCATGTGTCTGTGTGGTCATCACGAAGCTGGCTCTTCTTCCTTCACTGCCCATCACACCTCTGCAGAGTCTGGGTCTCAGTTGAGGGTAACTTAGAATGACAGGGTGCTCACTGGCCCAAGGCTGTAGCAGCAGTGAATTGAACAGCCTGAGATAGCAGGCAGCTTTGTCCAAGCACAGGTGGCTAACCAGCACTTGCATCCTCTCTACTGCCCAGAAGGCCTGGGTTGAATCGAAGAGTCCTGTAAGAAAGAGAGAAAAGGGGATGAAGGGAAAGATGACAGCATCTCCACAGCTCTCCACTTCACACTAGGCAAGTTCCCAGATATCCATGGGGAAACAGAATTTGGAAGGTGGAAATTTGACTTTAAATTCTCTAGAGAGGCTCCCAGTTAAAGGAAGGGTATGGTGAATGCTTTCCTAGGATAAATGCGTTTTCTCCACCCTCTAATTTATCTGCTTTGTAATGCTGAGATTTTGTCAATGTAGTTCCTGCCACACCTGGCAGACTCCACATGTTCTGTTTCAGACACCATCCTGAGCCCCTGGGGAGCAGACTGTGCCTCCCGCTTAAGCCAGCAGAGCCAATAAGTGTGGCTGCTCTGCCAACCTGTTCTGCCAGCCTCACTCCAGGGTTGGGGAGAACCCCAGGAGGAGCACATTGGGCTGTTCCTAACAGCCCAGTGCAGAAGAGGCAGGCATTGTGGTGTTCCCACCAACAGTAGTGACCCCACCAACAGTAGGGACAAATGCCATTTATTAGGGGCTTTCTTGGTCAGACCCTGTCATAAGCATTTTGTAAACATGCCCTCTGACCTGCCCCATAAACCTCTAACTCAGGTGTTTCAGCAGATGAAGAAACAGAAATGAAGAGAAGGGTTGGGAGCAGGGGAAGGGATTCAGATCTGCTCAAAATCACACAGCTAGTAGCAGTGAAGCAGAGATCTGAACCTGGCCCAATCTACCTGTGAGTCCTGGGCTCTCTTCCCTGTATCTTCTGCCATGTAGTTGCTGGGTGGGTATAGGTTGGCAATGGAGTCAATGGTGAATTAGGAGTCTAAAACTCAAACTCCCTGTGGTCTAGTGTGGGCTGAGAACTCCTCAGGATGCCCCTCCTCTCCTCTCCTTCTCTGTTACCTTCTTTCTGCCCTAACTCCCACCTCATTGGTAGCTTAAGTGCATATTTATACCTGTTTGACACATCAAACAAACACTTCCTAGACTTCCCTTTCCAACCAACATTATTAGCCAGTGGTCACTGAACTCTGAGCCCTGCTCCCTGGCCCCACAGCCTCCTTCTATAAACATGGAAAGTGTATAAGGGAGAAATCCTTTTTCCCATAAATAAGTTTAAGGTCCAGCCATAAGGAAAAGCAGTGCATTTTTGCAGAACTGCCGTGCACCCTTATGAGTTCGGCAATTTGTGGCCCAGACTTGGTAACCCGTCTCTTCCTTGTGGTCTCTTCCTTGGTAACCTTTATGACCATGAGAGGTCATTTTATTTCCATCTATAAAATCAGGCCCTTGGACTGGGTGATGAATAAAGTTTCTTCCAACAATATTAGTTCAAAAGTTTTATATAAATGTGGTTGGGTAGATGGACAGAAAAGTCAGCCTTGGGAATGGGAAATATTTATCAAGCTCAGGCAATTCTTGTTCATCCGCCTGTGATCTGCCAGGAGCCCTGAAAGTCTGAGAGAAATGGGTTCCATTTTCTCCTTTGGCACAGAACTGTGGCCAGCACTGGGGCATCACCCATTTTACATCTTCCGCTGGTAGATGTTCTTGGCAGAAACTCCGCAAAGCCAAAGGACTCCTGAGCGCCGGGAATCCTGCAGGTCCATATACTCTTACTTTCCTGTTTGCTGGATAAGCTGCTGTGGTCATCAGACTTCCCCACTAAACCTCTCTAGGATAGAAGTGGCATTGCAAGGAAGGACTCCAGCTTCTACACTGGTGCTTGGAGCTCAAGCAAATGGGCTTGAGAGACCCCTTCTCTGCATCTGCCACATAGCGTAGTGGGTAGGACCAGAGATTCTCAGCCAGCTGAGAGTAGGAAAAATAAGCACAATCCTCACCCTGTCTAATTCTTACATTTGCCATTCATGAGGTGGTGGCATATCAAGGTTGAGAACATGTGTGTTAGAACTCTGGGGTTTAAATATTTTGCCTTTGACCAGCAGTATGATTTTTGGAAAGTTTGTTAATAGAATAAAGCCTCAGTTTTCACAGTGGAAAATGGGGTGGGGATGGTGTTGCTCTCTATTTCCTAGAATTGTTTATGAATATAATGATATTATATTTGTAAAACATGTAGTATAGAGCCTGATACATAGTTCACATTTGTAGAATGTTCATTATTTTATTAATTCATCAACATAGCCATGTCTCTCCTCCCCTTATAGAATTAGGATATTCTCTCCTTGAGAACAGGGATTGTCTCATCTGAGTGACTGCTGTATCTGTAGCACCTAGAATAAAGCAAGGCAGTATCATTGAACAAATAGGATTTGCCAGGGTGCAAGGGGTTTTCTGAAATGCTGGGCTTTCAGTGCTGAAACCAGTGAGAGGTCTGGGTACGCAGAAATAAGTTGGTTATCCTACAAAGAAAATAAATGAGGAAAGAAGGGGAAAGAAAAGAAGGAAGGAAGGAAAGAAAAGAAGGGAAGGAGGGAGGAGAGAGAAGTCCTCATTTTACAAATGAGAAAATGATGGGTCAAAGAATGTCTTGAACTTGTCTGAAACTCTACCACTGGCAAGCAGCAGAGCAAGGATTGAATACTGGTCTCAAACCAAGTCATAATGGAAACTAGAGAAGTCAGCAAAGTGTTAACATTTGGCTCTGTCACATTGCCACATTCCTGCCCAACTTGGCCTCAGTTTCCCCACCTGTGAGATGAAGGACTTTGACAGTGCAAAGAAGCACTGGACCAATGAGGGGTACATGCCTGAGAATGCTTGCAGGCCCATCAGCTGCTGTGGGCAAACCCCAAGCAGCAATTCCATTGTTTATCATTTTCAGTATTGCTCTTTGTTGGTGGCAGATAGGGAGGGGCTGCTTCAAGAGAGACGGCGGCAAAGCCCATTTGATAACATTCACTCCTCCCGCACCTGGGAAAATTCCCCATAATTAGCCTTATTTGAGCCATTTATCTTGCAGGCGCCCCATCTTGTCAGAGATGTATGTCAGGTCATCAGGACTGATCACACTGAGGCCATAACTCCCCATCTAAACTCCAAAGTCCATTTTGCACAAGGATCTTTAAGATAATTAAAAGCAACTTCATCATCTTCCCTCCTTAAATACTGGAGTGTTTTCCCAAATTAACCAGCACAGGCCTTCTGCATGGAATTCTCCACATGCACCCCACCTACTTCTTCTTTCCTGCCCCAATCCTTCTCCACCACCCCTCCAGGACGTCTCACTTGCCTTCTGTCCCACACCCCAGCTCCTGTTGCCGTGAAACTCCGTGGAAACATATGGTCTGTAACACTGATTTGGCATTCCTCATGCATGATCCCGTCCCCTAACCATATTGTATCTCCTGCAGAAACACTACTAAAAACAGTGATTACAAGTCATATGTTTTCCATACTGTTTAATCATTCACTAAATAACAGTTATCATGGTAGGACCTCTGCTTGCATTATTTTATTTACTCTTCACATCAACATATCAAAGTAGACACCATTACACTGGTTTTACAGGTGAGGCTAAGAGAAGTTAAGAAACATTCCCAAAGTCATACAGCTAGTAAGTGAAGAGTCTAGACTCAAACTCAGGTCTCTCTGACTTCATGCTATCAACCATTACTCTCCTTGACCCTCTGTTGAGAGGGTCATTTAATTCCATAACACAGTGAACATGAGACACAACAAAAAATAATAAGTGCACAGTGGCATTAGCTAACATGTATTGGGGGTCACATTAGGTCCAGCACTACTATAAGAGATTCCTATGTGTTGGTTCTCTGAATTCTCCCATAAACTTTTTGAGTTATGGACACAGTCCTCTGTTGAAGACTAGGCTTCTGGGGCTAGGACAAAAGCTGATGATGAGGGTCCCTTAGGGTCCCTGGAAACATGCAAGGTGAAGCCAGGGTCTGGGATGATGGTGTGTGGTGGGGGCTCCTGGAGGCCCTGGACAACCCTGAGTGGCTTGATGGTTTGCATCAGGGCAACCACAATGCCTTTAATAAGACCATTTTGGCCCAAAACAAGGGTTTTAAAAAATTTTATTTTATAATTTTAACTTTTATTTTAGATTCAAGTGGTGTTTGTCACATGGGCATATTGCGTGGCACGGAAATTTGGGGTACAAATGATGCCATCACCCAGGTAATGAGCACAGTACCCAATAGGTCATTTTTCATCCCTTGTGCCCCTCCCTCTCTCCTTTCTCTGGCAGTCCCTACTGTCTATGGTTCCCAACTTTGTATCCGTACATACCCAATGCTTAGCTCCCACATATAAATGAGAACACGTGGCATTTGGTTTTCTGTTCCTACATTAATTCACTTCGGATAATGGCCTCCAGCTACATCCCTGTTGCTGAAAAGGACATGATTCCATTCTTTTCTATAACTATTCCATGGTGTATATATGCCACATTTTCTTTATCTAGTCTACCTTTGATTGGCACCTAGGTTGATTCCATGACTTTGCTATTATGAGTAATACAGTGAACCTATGAGTGCATGTGTCTTTTTGGTGGAGCAATTTATTTAAAATTTTTTTTTAAATTTTTCCCTCCACAAGATTCTGATGTAATAACTACTTATTTTCATTTGGGTGTATACCCAGTAATGAAATTGCTGGGTCAAATGGTAGTTCTGTTTTAAGTTCTTTGAGAAATCTCCAAAGTACTTCACATAGTGGCTGAACTAATATATATTCCCACTAGCAATGTATAAGTGTTCCCTTTTCTCTGCAGCCTCACCAGCTTCTGTTGTTTTTGATATTTTTTTCCTATTTATTTTTTTTATTTTACTTTAAGTTCTGGGGTACATGTACAGATCTTGCAGGTTTGCTACATAGTTATACACATGCCATGGTGGTTTGCGGCATCCATCCTCCTGTAATCTACATTAGGTATTTCTCCTAATGTTATCCCTCCCCATCATCTCCCCATCCACTGCTATTCCTCCCTTAGTTCCCAAGCCCCCAACAGACTCAAGTGTGTGATGTTCCCCTCCCTGTGTCCATGTGTTGTCATTGTTCAATACCCACTTATGAGTGAGAACATGTGGTGTTTGGTTTTCTGTTCTTGTGTCAGTTTGCTGAGAATGATGGTTTCCAGATGCATCCATGTTCCTGCAAAGGACATGAATTCATCCTTTTTTATGGCTGCATAATATTCCATGGTGTATAATGTGTCACGTTTTCTTTATCCAGTCTATCCTTGATGGGCATTTGGGTTGGTTCCAAGTCTTTGCTATTGTAAACAATGCCACAATGAACATACATATGTATGTGTCTTTATAATCGAATGATTTATAATCCTTTGGATATATACCCAGTAATGGGATTGCTGGGTCAAATGGTATTTCTATTTCTAGATTCTTGAGGAATCGCCACACTGTCTTCCACTATAGGTGAACTAATTTACACTCCCACCAACAGTGTAAAAGCATTCATTTTTCTCCAAATGTTCTCCAGCATCTGTAGTCTCCTGATTTTTTAATGATTGCCATTCTAACGGGTGTGAGATGGTATCTCAATGTGGTTTTGATTTGCATTTCTCTAATGACCGGTGATGATGAGCATTTTTTCATGTTTGTTGGCCATATAAATGTCTTATTTTGTAAAGTGTCTGTTTATATCTTTTGCCCACTTTTTGATGGGGTTGTTTTTTTCCTGTAAATCTGCTTTAGCTCTTTGTAGATTCTGGATATTAGCCCTTTGTCAGATGGGTAGCTTGCAAAAAATTTTTCCCATTCTGTTGGTTTCTGATTCACTCTAATGATTGTTTCTTTTGCTGTGCAGAAGCTTTTAAGTTTAATTACATCCCATTTGTCTATTTTGGCTTTTGTTGCCATTGCTTTTGGTGTTTTAGTCATGAAATCCTTGCCTATGCCTATGTCCTGAATGGTATTGCTTAGGTTTTCTTCTGGAGTTTTTATGGTGTTAGGTCTTATGTTTAAATCTTTAATACATCTGAAGTTAATTTTTGTATAAGGTGTAAGGAAGGGGTCCAGTTTCAACTTTCTACACATGGCTAGCCAGTTTTCCCAACACCGTTTATTAAACAGGGAATCCTTTCCCTATTGCTTGTTTTTGTCTGGTTTGTCAAAGATCAGATGGTTTTAGATGTGTGACATCATTTCTGAGGCCTTTGTTCTGTTCCATTGGTCTATATCTCTGTTTTGGTACCAGTACCATGCTGTTTTGATTATTGTAGCCTTGTAGTATAAAGTCAGGTAGTGTGATGCCTCCAGCTTCTTTCTTTTGGCTTAGGATTGCCTTGGCTATGCCAGCTCTTTTTTGGTTCCATATGAAGTTTAAGGTGGTTTTTGACTTTTTAATAGTAGCCTTTCTGACTCGTATGAGGTGGTATCTCATTGTGGTTGTGATTTGCATCTGTCTGATGGTTAGTGATGTGAAGCGTTTTTTCATATTTGTTGGCTACTTGTATGTCTTCTTTTGAGAAGTGTCTATGCATTTCCTTTGCCTTTTTAATGTGGTTATTTATGTTTTCTTGATGAATTATTTAAGTTTCCCATAGATTCTGGATATTAAGCCTTTGCTTTATGCATAATTTGTAAATATTTTCTCTCATTCTGTAGGTTGTCTATCTACTCTGTTTACAGTTTCCTTTGCTGGGCAGAGTGCTTTAGTTTAATTAGGTCCCTGTTGTCAATTTTTTGTTTTATTGCAATTGCTTTTGAAGACTTTGTCATAAATTATTTGCCAAAGCCAATTTCCAAAATGGCATTTCCTAGGTTTTCTTCTAGTCTTTTTTTTTTTTAATATAGCTTGAGGCCTTATATTTACATCTTTAATCAATCTTGAGTTAATTTTCATGTATGGTAAAGGGTATAAATTCAGTTTCATTCTTCTGCATATAGCTAGACAGTTATCCTAGCACCATTTATCGAACAGGGAGTCCTTTCCCCATTGCTTGTTTGTGTTGACTTTATCAAAGAGCAGATGATTGTAGATGTGTGGCTTTATTTCTGGGTTTCCTTTTCTATAGAATAAGGGTTTTCATGTGTGGTGAACAGCAATAGGGGGCTTTTGTGGGCTCATCAGCTACTGGGCTCAGGCAAAAATCCTGATCTTGGAAAAATCATGGGCCAGGCCGACACCTTTCCAGAACCACCCAGATCCAAATCTGCACCTTGTTCATAATCCTGGAAGGAACCCAGGGTCCTGGCAGAAGGTCTGAAATGGCCTGTTCTTTCTTATTCTTCCATCCCCAGCACTGGCATTGCCCAGGGAGCTAGATAGCAGCCCCCAGCCCAGCCCTGCTAAGGAACTCTGGTGGGGCAAATGGGGATCATGGCACAACCCACAACTCCCACCCAAGTCATCACAAAGCAGCAGAGACAGACTGCCCAATACGACCCTGAGACCCACTCTTGTTGGCAGCCAGGGTTCCTAGACTAACTCAGGACCAGTGTCCTGAGACTCTGGGAAATCCAGGAAGACCAAATTTCTTCCACATGCATGACTTGTGTACAGTAGCATTGAGAGTTTACATGCCTGTGATGTCAGCTTCTCCAAATCAAGCTCTTCTAGTACAGGTTTTATAAAGTAAATGCTATGTCTTAATCTCGTTTCTAAAAAATAGAACCGTGTTTCCTTAACAACTCTCATGATCAGTGAAGATCTACTCTCTTTTCCTTTCTAGACAATTATTAATGGACAGTAGTTTCTTATAATTCTACTTTTTGTTTATTTCTTTGATTTCTCCCAACCCACAGATCTTTTCCAGGATGGTGGTTGATTATTGATAACCAAGTTAAATGAAACTGAAGATTTATTTAAAAGAACTTGCTAGCAATACTTTTTTAACTTTTAAGGCAAAGAATTCTTTTGTACAAAAAGCCAGCTGTAAGTGATGAACTGCTTCATACTTAGATAAATGCATACTTAGCTATAATCAAGAATCACTTTCCTAGTTGGGGATGCAAGGATAAATAAAACAATAAAAGACTTTACAAATTAATTGGGCAGATAAGTTATAAAGCTAACTTTTTTTAAAAGTGAAAAATGCCAGGTGGAGATTCATATAAGGTGATTTGGGAGGTCAGAGGAGAAAAAGATCACATTAACAAAGTAATCAGCAAAAGAGTTATGGGAGGGTTTCATTTGAAAAAGACAACAAAGGATAAACAAGATTTGGCCAAGCAGAGTTGGAGGGAAGGATTTTCCTGCAAAAGGAAACAGCATAAGCAAAGTTAAGGAGGTTGAAAATTATGGAAAAGCATGTTGTTTATCCTGACTTAAGCACAAGACACAGGAAAGCAAAAATAATATTGGGAATGCAGATTGAGAATAAATGAAGAGAGTTCATGTTATCTGTGTGTGTGTGTGTGTGTGTGTGTGTGTGTGTGTGTGTGTGTATGTGTGTGTGGTGTACCAGGCTTAATGGTCTAGTAAGCTAAACGACTGGATCATAAGGCCCTAGAAATATAATATTCATTTTAATTTTGTCTTACAATGCCTAACACGGTGTCTGACACAGAGGAGGTGCTATAGTTAATGTTTATCAAATTATATTTATTTTATTCAAAAGTCAAGGTAATCATGAAAGTTTCTGGGGAAAGGAGGTTTATTATGATATTTACATTAAAAAGACTCATTCATGAGAATAGATTAAAGAAGAAAAAACCAGAGTGTGGAAGACCATGCAAGACTATTCAGTAGGCTATTGCAAGGAAAACAGAAACAAGAGTGGTAGCTAGGAGAAGAGAACGGGGACAGTGTTGAGAAATATAATGAGAGATAATCGAGGAGGACAGGACCTGGAAACTGATTTAGGTGCAAAGAATGTGAAGGGGTTGCAATGACTTCTAGGTTTCAGGCCTCAGGGACTAAGAGAAAAGAGAAGCCACTAGCACAGTGAAAGTCAAGAGGAGAAGCAAGTTTGGGATTGAGGGCTCTGGGGAAGATGGCACAGGTGAGATTTAAGGCACAGCAGGCCTGAGGCCCTGTTGGGACACCCAAGAGGGTGATGTCCAGCACATTGCAGGGAAAACGAAACTGAAATCCCCAGAGGAGTGAGACTCAAAAGAGGACACAGCAGAGTGTAGGCCAGAGCTTTGGAAGATACTAACATTTGTGGGGAGGGAGAAGAACTGAAGAATGTGTGATTAGAAAGGCAGGGGAGCAAGGCAAACAGCCCAAGTCAAGGGGAATCAGGTGAAGGGAGATGGAAGGGAGCAAGCGTGGGTCAGCGGTGGGCTAGTTCACTGTGATAGAGAGAGGATGTTGTCAGGACCGCCCTCACTGCCACTTTGCCACTGTCTGCCAGTAGCATCCGAAGAACCACTTCCATGTCTTCAGAGCCTGCCACTTACACTACCCACAGCCTCCCCATTTACAGATGAGGAAACTGAGGCCTAGAGTAATGTGTAAGGGTATAAAGGTAACAAGCGCAGGAACTGGGTTGTAAACCTGTGGTTTGGATTTTGATCTGTCTCCTCCTGACTTTCACTCCTTCCCCAGTGGCATCTCTTTTCTCTCAATCCTTAAATCTTGAAACCTAGATGTCATTGCAACCTTTTTGTATCCTTTGCCTTCAGACCAGTTCCCAAGTCTGAGCCCTGGGTCATATTCAGAAAAGAGACTAAGAAGAGGCTCTTGAATTTGGTATTTTAGAGGTCACTAATGATGTATTCAATTTTTGCATCAGATAGAATTCTTTCTTCTGCAAATAATATAAATCCTACTAAGCTGGCTTCAACAAAAAAGGCTCAGTTAAACTGAAAGGGCTAGTGAATAGGGATGTCAGCAGGTGTGGTGTGATTCCGGATTCAGATGATGTCACCATGATCTTATTTTTGTTCCCTCCAGTTCTCAACTCCACCTCCTCTGGGTGGGCTCCATACCCAGTCCTGCTCTCTCTCCTTGTGGTATTAAGTACCTACTGGCACATAGTAGCCCAAAGCCTCTCTTCTCTCAGGTTTAAATCCAACAGCAAAGAGAAAGGGTGTTTGTCTCAGCAGCCTCAGAAAAAGTCTCATGTGCCTATCCCTGTACAGATCACTAATTGGCTCAGGTCAAGATCATACTTTTGACCCTGGAGTTGCATGCCTAGCCAAACAAAATCTCATAGGTTGGGAGTGAAAAGGGAACTGGTCCTCTGGGAAGACAGTTGGAATATGGAAAAGGGAAGGGAAGCAGCATAGGCAAAGTCAAGGAGGTAGGAAAGTATGCACAGTCCGCATTCTCCCTTCTTCTTCCTAGAAGACGGAAGAAACACCCTGTCGTATCCTCTTCTGAGTCTCCCTCCTCTGGGGATTTCAGTTTTGCTTTTCCCACATTGTGTTGAACGTCACTCTCTTGGGTGTCCCAATAGGGCCTCAGGTCTGCTGTGCCTTAAATCTCATCTATGCCATCTTCCCCGGAACCCTCAAGCCCAAACCTGCTTCTCCTCTTGACTTTCACTCTGCTAGTCCATAGTGAAACCTGGAAGTCATTGAAACTCCTTCGCATCCTTTGTGCTCAAGTCAGTTTTCCAGTTTCTTCTCCCTAGAAACAGGGAAAATGGGTGCTATGAGGTGTGGCACAAACAACGATGTTTACTACAGTGACCTCTGCAAATAGCATTTCAGGAGGGTGGTGAGAAGGAAATGAGTGTTGAAACAGTTAAGAATCAAGTGTGTGATTAAGAGCCAATACATGCTCATTTGAGAAAACTGAGAAGCAGAAAAACGGGCTGTAGCTTGAGGAGAGATGGGCAGAAGTCACCTTAAATAGGATAAATCTGAACATGTCTGAAAGCCGAGAAGAGGACCCCAAGGCAAGGAGGAAGGCATTGAAGGTGAGAGAGGTGCCAGGGCAGTAACTAATGGAGTACTCGCTTTCCAAGAGAACCAGGAGGGGCTGGGGTAGAGAGCAGGAACAGTCCTGGAGGGAAGTGGGGCCCATTCATGCTTCTGAGATGAGGGAAAGACAAATACAAGAGATGTGAGAAGTTGCTGGTGAATGATGGGCTTTCTTAAAGCCAGACACACCTGTAAAGCTGTACTGTCTTCTTGCTCCTAAGTCTCAGATTTGCACAGCTGTTGAGCCTGACTTCTTGGATTATTGGTCTTGTCATTGTACATTCACACAAACCATTTCATGTGAAAGATGTGGCAGTTCCTCCTAACCTTTCAAGGAAATGGAGCCATTTAATTTCATTGCTGATGCCCTTGACATCTATCTGGCAGGCCGAGGTGAGGGCAGAGCACTGTCCAGTCATATGTTGCCTGCGTACGCCAGCTGTCTTTGGTGCTAAACCTTCATGCTGAGTTAAGACAGCCACAGCAGACCGTATGAAGAGTTCTAAACATGATGGATCATGCTTTCTGAAAGTGTCTATTCTTAAGATATAGAAAAGGACGACACAGGCCTATGGGCATTCTTGTCGCCCGATCGATCACCTGTGACTACTTTGTAAGCATTTATCTGCTCATGGCGCTGTGCCAGACAGCTCAGAAAGCCATGACTCCCTTTCCCAGCTTACTTAAAACCTCAGCAATGCAAGGCATCTTGAGGTCATTGAAAAACAAAAGTGTTTTGGAGTCAGACTGGACTGGGTTTGAATGCCGACTCTGCTATCTACAGTCTCTGTAACCTCGAGCAGGTCCCTACAACACTCTGCATGTCCTCAACTTTATGTGCCACCCACATCCAGGTGGCCCCATATGGCCTTCATTCTTGATCACTCGTTTTGCTTCCCCATCAGAAGACACTACCTGCCCCTTAGCCTGTTCCTGCAGTTGTAAAACTCTGACCATCATCTCTGTCTCCTGATTCCCAAACTCTGCAGATTCACTGAGGCTCCCCTAAGACTGAACTGGGCTTTGTCAGGACCTCTATTGCACCTGACTTAAAGGGAACCACAGACTTTCAGCATCCAGGTCCAACCCAACTGGACTCACAATGGCTCTGGCTTCCCTACTGGCTGTGCTGAGAGGCTGAATAACATAGCTGAGAACTACAGAGTCACCACCATAAGGGACCAACTTTTGTAATGAAAGACAGGAACCTGGAAGAAGCCAACCAATGAATTATCACCTGACCAGCCCACAATGGACTGTTCGTAATGTAGATGTCCTATATGGCTTCTCCAGTGTCATCTTGTGAGATGGAGCAACCAAGCAACCACTTGTGTTTTCTTGTGATGTTGTAGTCTGCTCAGTTGGGCATCGCCTTGGAACTGCTTCCCTTCCTACCCTGCCCTATGCCCCTTTTCCTTTATTTATGATTCCCTGCGATTATGCTCTCTCGCTGCGATAAAGTTTAGCAAGTAGGCTTGGCCCTGAGCTCTATTTTCTGGACGACCCAGACCTAGTCTCCGATGCCAAAATAGAGCTATTGGCATCTATCTCACAGAACTGTTGGGAAAATTAAAATGAGATCTTGTGTATTAAACACTTAGTCTAGAGTGGTACCTTGTAGGTGCTCAATAAATATGAAAAGTATCATCAACAATTAAAACATGATAATGATAGTTACCATTTATTGGGTGTCTGACATACACTATTTTATTTATATTGTTGGCAGCAAGAGCATCTTATAAAGGCAGAATCAGACTAACTGTACTTTTTATGATAAATATGAAGAAGAATCTCTATGTAGCTTATTTGTGAATTGTATCAAATAATTAAGGAAAAAGGAGCTGATGTTTCAGATTTGTTATCTAGATATAATTCAATAGAATAAGCTAATGGTAGTGAAGTCCTGGAATTCAGTTTATCTTAGAAAACGATTGAGAAGAATTGGTATGGACTAAAGGAGAGGTCTTTGCACCTTTTGATGCCATAATAAACAGAGTGACAGGAGACAAGAATCAAGAAAAGTCCCTTGGTGAAGAATTTAACTAAAAAATAAATTGTATTTTATTAGTCATAATATGGGGATTGCCATGGGTTCGGTACAGCAATTTCACTATGAGGCCGTTTTGCTTAAAAAAAAAAAAAAAAAAAAAAAAAGGGTTAAAGTTGCATTATTACCTAAGCAGAATAAATTCTGAGAAAATAATAACAATAGATACCATTTCTTGAAAATGTATTACACATCGAGTGCTGTGCTAAGCTCTTTACACACTTCATGTCATTTCCTTCCTCTAACCTTAAGGTGCCAAGTACTCCTGGCTCCCTGCAAGCCCAAATAAAAAAGCTCAGAGATCTGTGAGAACTGGCAAAAATTAGGGAGAAAAATATTTTATTAGGAAAATGATAAGCTGGAAGTGCTACTCAGAAAGGTAGAGCAATTGGAATATAATTTTTAAAATGCTGCTGACAGTCTCTAGTTTTTCTGCACCGAAATGCTTGACAGTACCCTTAAGTCAGAGGCTTCACATGGGGCTCCCCAGTGATCCTGGGAAAGAACTGCTGTCAAGGGGAGAAGATGGTAGGGAGTGCTCAGAATTGCTCGTAAAGATTTATTATTTTTATTTTTGTTTGTTTTGAGATGGAGTGCCCTCTGTCACTCAGGCTGGATGGAGGACAGTGGTGCCATCTCAGCTCACTGCAATCCCTGCCTCCTGGGTTCAAGCGATTCTTGTGCCTATAGCTGGGACTACAGGCATGTGCCACCATGCCCAGCTAACTTTTGTATTATCATTATTATTTTTTAAATATTTATTTTTATTTTTGATGATTTTTTATTGCATTTTAGGTTTTGGGGTACGTGTGAAGAACATGCAAGATTGTTGCATAGGTACACATGTGGCAGTGTGATTTGCTGCCTGCCTCCCCATCACCTATATCTGGCATTTCTCCCCATGCTATCTCTCCCCAACTCCCCACCCCCCACTGTCCCTCCCCTATTTCCCCCCAACAGACCCCAGTGTGTGATGCTCCCCTCCCTGTGTCCATGTGTTCTCATTGTTCAACACCCGCCTATGAGTGAGAACATGCAGTGTTTGATCTTCTGCTCTTGTGTCAGTTTGCTGAGAATGATGCTTTCCAGGTTCATCCATGTCCCTACAAAGGACACAAACTCATTGTTTTTGATGGCTGCATAATATTCCATGGTGTATATGTGTCACATTTTCCCTGTCCCGTCTATCATCGGCATTTGGGCTGGTTCCAGGTCTTTGCTATTGTAAACTGTGCTGCAAGAACTTTTGTATTTTTTTAGTAGAGACAGGATTTCGTGATGTTGACGAGGCTGGTCTCGATCTCCTGACCTCAGGTGATCCATGTCTCAGCCTCCCAAAGTGCTGGGATTACCATGAACCACCGTGCCCTGCCAGAATTGATGATAAAGTTTATTGGAACATAGTGATCCACAGCCTTGAAAATGTGAAATGATCGGCATGGTATAGTGTTTCATTGGTAAGAATAAGGGTTAGCTGGCCAGTGAATACATTAACCTCTGGTCCAGGTGATGATTTCACTGCACATGCCAAGGGTAAACAGAAATTGTGCAAAGAGCTGGGTTTGCTGTGGTCTATCCCAATACAGGTTCCAAGTTCTTTTAAGGTCCCTGGGTTTTAGCCGGGCACACGGTCACCTATATGAAGATCACATTCCTCAGCCTCCTTTTGCTGACAGGTATGGCCATATACCTAGGTCTGGCCAATAGAGTATAAGAAGAGGGCTCCTGATGCTGTTTCTTCCCCTGCCTACTTCAGTCTGCTTCTTAGAACACTGGGGTAACAGTCAGAGTTCACTCTGGACCATGAGAACACCTCAGGATGGGGCAGCAGAAAGCTGGAAGCTGCCTGGTCCCCAAAGACTTCATGGGACTGAGCTGCCACAGCCCAGGACTGCCCACCCTGAGCTTGGACATGATGAAGCCAGGTGTCCATCCTGTTTCAACTCCCATGAGTGTGGTGTTTTCTTCTTTTAATCAACTGAATTCTAACTGATATGCTCATTTGTAGATTACATAGAGGTCCCTAATCAAAGTGTTATCTTCTTTCTCTGTGGATGATAAAGAATAAACACTACTCTTTCAGTCTCCCTCCGAGGGACCCTCAAAGGGCTTTTTGCAGTGTGAAGGCTCAGCCCCATGTGGAAATAACCTTGCTGATAGGTACTCGCTCTGGGCCGGGCCTAAATGGGGGCCTACGTGGTTTTGCTGGGCCTGTAACCAAGCCGGCCAAGACATTTCTGGCACTTGCTCTTCCCTAGGCTGGGACTACTCTGTTTTCTCAACCCCCTGTGGCTTTTCCCGGGATCATGTTTCTGCACACTGTTGAAACAGCCTCCTCTCCTTCTCCACTGGACACACTCACCAATCCTTCTAAATCCAGTTCAAACATCCTCTCCTCAGAAGAGCCTTCACCAACACCCTGAGGTAACCCCCATGTGTTTCCTTTGTTATTTTGGCGCTTCAGAAGACATTATAACTTTCTACTTCCCTCCAGAGAGGCAGTCCACGACAGGTGGTCACTTAGTGGAATTTGTCGAGTGCCTGCTCTGTGTCGGTCCATGTGCTAGTCACTAGAAAGGCAGTGATGAATGCATCAGATCTGCCCATGAGGACAGGAGTGTCCTCATGGAGTTTATAGTCTGGGGGGAAAATGACCAACAAAAATGCAATGAAAATTGTGACAAATTCTATGAAGGAAAACAGAATGGGATGTGGAAGAAGAGCCAACCTGGGTATGGGATGTTTGCATCATCTTGATGGAAAAATAATGCACGTTCTCTCTGAGGAAGTAGTATCCATGCTAAAGATCAGCAACTGAGAGATCAGGTGGTGGTACCAGGCAGGCTTGGGTTTGCACCCTGACTATGCTGCTTCCTCGCTGTGTGGCATTAGGCCAGTTGTTTAACCTCTCTAAGCCTGAGATAAGTAATAGCATCTGTCTCATTAAGCTCCAGGCACAGTGCCTGCCACACAGTGAGTGCTCAATAAATATGATACATTGTTATTTTCTAATGTCTGTCGTCTAACCGAAATATGGGTGCTCTGAGGACAGACATTCGCTTATTCATCTTTGCATCTTAGGCACAGAATATGTAGTGATATCCCCAAAAGCCATTTGAATAATAACAGCCAATGTTGCCTGGGTTCCTGCTATGTGCCAAGCACTGCTCTTAGCACTGTGTGGGTATTAGTTCATTTAACGCTCATAACAATTCAATGAGGGTGGTGCTATTATTATCCTTACTTTAGTGGTGAAGAGACTGAGGTCTGCAGAGATTGAGTAATTTGCTCGGGGTCACACCATTAGCAAACGGAGGAACTGGTGCTCAGTCCCAAGCAGTCAGGCCCCAGAGCTGCTACCTCACATTTTCTCTTCATGGGATAAAAGAAACATATCCATCATTTCAAGGAAATGCAGCCTCCTTTGGCTCATGTCCTTATAAGGGTATAGGTTCTCAAAAGATGTAATTGAGGAAATATATTCTCACCCCCAAATTATATAATGATCATTTCAACAGTGTCCTATTAGTTGTAGATAAATGAAGAAGCAAAATAAATAGACGTAAATTCTTTTTTTTTTTTTTTTTTTAAGACGGGGTTTCACCATGTTGGTCAAGCTGTTCTTGAACTCCTGACCTCAGGTGATCCGCCCCCCTTGGCCTCCAAAGTGCTTGGATTACAGGCGTGAGCCACCATGCCCGGCCTAGATGTAAATTCTTTACCTCTCAGTTGTGGTTGGTGGGGCTCTCCTGGGGGCTTTGGACTCCAGGGCACATATGCCTGGGCAGAACAAGACATCTCCCACCACGTGCATCCTCCCCTCCCTCTCCTGTCTCGCTTTTTTGCCACGCCCAGCCTATGGGCTGCATACCCCGTGCTCCATGGTTTCATTTTGCCTCTGGAGACTTCTGCTTTCTTCTTCCTGCTTTCTCTCTTATTAAAACACCTTTACCCGAAGGCATCCATGAGATGTGAGGTGTGCCTGCCAACTCACCCCAGGAAGCCAAGATGCTTAAACTGCTTTTTTTATTTTCAAAAAAGTATACGTTGTTTGGAATGGAGAATGGCCTCACCTTGTCCTTGTGGGCCTGCTGTTCTGGGCTATTTTGTTAGAAACGACGGGGAGAGTATAATACCCTACATCCCCACAGCTCCTCCTGTTATAGGAATTGTGATAAACTGCCAAGAGCACAGACACCACTGCTGTTCTCTTGATTAAGGTTTTCCAAAGTATGGAGATGCATCTGCCTTCAGCTGTCCCTCCCAATTATCATGGAAGATAGTTGATAATACAAGACCATAGGTAACCTCAAATGGCAGTGTTGAAATGGTGACATAATCTCCAGGGCCCCCGTTCAACAGCTGATGGGTGTGCTCTTTCCTTGGCTGAAGGCTGATCCTGAGCCAAGGAAATGAGTAAGAAAACAGTCGGCACCTCAGGTAAGCAGCAGGGATAAGAAAGGAAGAAACACAGGAGTAAGGCTAGAATGACCAATGTCAGTTCACCAGGGATTACTAAGTATTCATTGAAGGCCTACTAGGGGTTTAGCTCTTGGTTAGGTTTTAAGCATAGGGCAGTAGATTAGAATCCAAAAGCCTGCTTTCAATTTCTAGTTCCAATCATTGACTAAAAGATAGCAGGACTCGTCAGTTATTTAATCTGTGAAATGGAAAGGTAATGTTTCTCATAGTGTGTCTTAACCAGGTGTATGTGGTGGGTGGTAATAGCAACCCATTTAAACTGACTTTATTAAGCCAGAAACTGTTGGAAAGATACAGTGGTATGTGTTTCAGGGGCAGGAAGTACTGCCAGCTCTCCCAAGGGCTGGAATCAGGAACTGAGACGCTGTTATGAAGGGAGTTAGTGATGCTTTCTTCATCTTTCCATTTTTTTCCCTTTCTCACCATCTCTCTCTCCATCTCCCTTTCTCTCTGCTTTTCTCCATGTTTGCTGATTCATCTTCCCCCTCCCCTCTCTGCTTTTCCATGTACATGTCAGAAAATAGATAATCCATATGGTGTCTTTGACCCCTGGCTCAATATTGTCATAAGTCCAACAGACATTGGAACTTTTTTTAGTCCAGATTACAAATACTAAAGAAAGAAAAACCAGTCATCCTGGCTTTGGTCAGGATCAGAGTAGGGGGCCACAAATAATGGACCATACCGTGTGGCCTACTGCCCACCCAACGTGGACATGGGGTCAGTGGCTATGAGAGTACAACGTGTACAGACTTTCTCAAAGGGGGTTCCAGGGCAAAAAAATGATGGAAAGCTGCTGTGCACACTTGGACACTGGAAGGAAGAAATAAGATAATGGGAAATTTCTCAGGACAGTCTGTGAGAACCCAGTGTTCAGTGAATGCTAGCGTGATGTGCTGTGAAGGAAGCTTGAAATTCAGTGTGAGGAAAAAAACTGCCCTGCACTGAGTAGGTGCTATTTTTATGCGTGCAAGAACTGTTGTTATAGGCCAACTTAATGTTCTGGCCTATTATCAATATTCATAAATGCTTGTTGAATTGAGCAGAATGAGAAGGATGACATTAACTAAGAGCCTACAGCTAAAGACAGTACAGGATTAAAATCTCAGTTTTAGAGCATATTGTGAAAGCACTGTAAGCGTTCAGGGGGACGATGAAGTGGTCAGTGAACTGCAGCACTTGGTAGAGGATTTAAGGAAAAGACAGATCTCCATGTTGCCTTCAAGATGTGCAACTTGGGGTGGCATCCAGAAGGAAGAAAAGAATTATGGAAAAACCAACTATGGGAATGACAGCTTAGAGCAGAGCTGAGCTGAGTCTGGTGGGCTCGTGGGAGAGAGGAGGGACAAGTGAGACCAATGGGAGAATGAGCAATGGGTCACATGGGAAGCAAAACTAGATGACAAAGAGACCATTAAGAAGCAAGCAGAGATAGTCAAATGGGAGGAGCATGGAAATGGAGCACCACTGATGGCAATTGCAAGGCGAGACTGCCAGCCCGTCCCTTCGCCAGTGCTTCTTAGCTGCAGGGTCCAATCTTGCATGATGACTGTGTTGAAGAAAACCAGAGCTTAAGACATCCCACTTCCATCAGGAGAAGGGTGCTGGAGCTGTCTTATTGCCTGAGCCCCAGGATCCCAGTACACACTGAGCTGCAGTCCTCACCTCATCTGTCTTTATGGGACAAGGGCATAAAACACAGCCTCTGCTTCTGGGGTTCTTTGTTTCTCTTCCATTCCCACTGTCCTGATGCCTGGCCTATTGGATTGAGATCCCGACTCCCTGCTTCTACTTAGCCAGCCCCCTCTCCCAAGGGCTTATCTTAGCTCTCTATACCCAACCCTTGTTAAGAGCTGATTAAATCCTAGATAGAACCTAAATCCCAAAAGTGCATCTTTCACCTGATTAAGAGGAGACCCTGCCCAAGAAGTCAAATAGCCCTGAGCTTCAGTCAAGTCAGTGGTGTCTCAACTTAGGCATGTCCCATGGACCAGAGTAATTAGAATTCAAGGCTTGCAGCCAGGGCAGTCACTCTATCCATGACCTTGCTCAGTGCCAACAGGTCAGCCACCTCATTAAGATCTCAGTGGGTCTTGATGCCAAAGCTACAGAGCTGATGTCAGATCCTTTTTCACCAAGATGATGCAAAGACCTAAAGAAATGTAAAGAAGGGCCGGGCGCGGTGGCTCAAGCCTGTAATCCCAGCACTTTGGGAGGCCAAGGTGGGTGGATCACGAGGTCAAGAGATCCAGACCATCCTGGTCAACATGGTGAAACCCCATCTCTACTAAAAATACAAAAAATTAGCTGGGCATGGTGGCGCGTGCCTGTAATCCCAGCTACTCAGGAGGCTGAGGCAGGAGAATTGCCTGAACCCAGGAGGCGGAGGTTGCGGTGAGCCGAGATCACGCCATTGCACTCTAGCCTGGGTAACATGAATGAAACTCCGTCTCAAAAAAAAAAAGAGTCCCATAAGATACTTGCATTCCAACAGTCCCATAGGAGAGGGTGAATGAGTAGTTTCAAGAGAGATTGGTGATGTAGTGTTTTGTTAACAGCATGAATATACTCGCAGGTGTTTGCAGAACACGCGGTGAAGGGAGCGCTCTTTCTTGTGACTCCATCTCGAACCTATTAGTGTACCATCTGGTTTCACATAAGTGAAGAAGGACACATGTTGAGCCTCAGAACTGGTGCATTTTCATCATGCCAGTCTCTTTCTCAGCTGCCCAAAATGTTAGGGGTGGAATGCTTGCTCAGCATTGAAGACAGGTCCAAGCTTTACTGGGGGAACTTTCTAGGATAGCCATAGGTCTCCTGGTTACAAAAGCCATCCAGGTACCTAATAAGGGAGTAGATGTCTGTCAAGCAACAGCCTCTTTTAAGAACATCAGGCCAGGTGCGATGGCTCATGTCTGTAATCCCAGTGCTTTTGGAGGCCAAAGCTGGAGAATCACTTGAGCCCAGGAGTTCAAAACCAACCTGGACAATATAGTGAGAACTTGTCTCTACAAAACAAACAAACAAAAATTAAAAATTAAAAATTAAAAATTAGCTGGGCAGCCAGGCATGGTGGCTCATGTCTATAGTCCCAAGTATACAGAAGGCTGAGGTGAGAGAATCCCTTGAGCCCAGGAAGCAGAGGTTGCAGTGAGCCAAGATTATGCCACTGCACTCCAGCCTGGGCAACAGTGCAAGATCCTGTCTCAAAACAAACAAGTAAAGAACATCAGCCTGCCTGTGACCACCCTCACAGACCTGTCCCTGGTCATTCTCTCATTTGTCTGATGTCAGATGAGCACATATCCCCTCCCCAGCAGGGTGGGGAACAGCTTTAGGATGTACCAGTGACAATTACCTTTCTCCTGTTTACGATGGTAGATAATAGGTGGTTGAGTGAATCCTCTATCTGCAAGTTCAAATCCCATATTAGCATTTTACTCTCTCTAGCATTCCTACTTTGCATATTATCTGTCCTCGCACATCACTCTTTTAGAGTACAGGTACCTGAGCACTCCTTATCTATGTCAGCACATGTCTCTGAAGCCAGCAGCAGAGGACGAGCCATGATGCAAGGGAAAACATTACATGGGTTGATGGGTAGCTCTGCTCGCTGATGAATGAGAATTTTCCAGTTGTCTGAAATCATAATTTCCACAGAGAGGTGGGATAATTTATGTCCGTCATGGGTCTGAACTAGACCTGGTCTGTGTGTCCCAGTGCTCTGGTCAGTAACGTAGTGGGAAGAACAGGGGCTTTAGAGCCATCATGGTATGAATTCCAATTCTAGCTCCACAACTTAATAGTCAGGAAAATAATTACTTTCCAGGAGGCTTGGTTTACTTTCCTAGGGGAGAAACACTAATACTTACCTCCTGGTGGAAAAAAAAGTCTTAAACTAGGCAGGAACTACTTAATACATTTAACTATTTATATTCCATAAGAAACATCTGTGACCAGTAATGGGATACCAAGCCTGTGCACATTTGAGGTGATTCCCCTCTCTGAGATTTTCTACATAACCCAGATTCTCCACCCGAATGAGGATGTCAAGATGACTTTAACCAGCTCCTAGGAGAAGGGCATTCTGTAATTAAGGCTGTTAGCCTTCTAGTTGGCATACAAGCCTGCTCACAAGAAGGGTGTTGATCTGAGGACATACTGAGACCCAGAGAGGATAGAATTGTACAACTCCTAAATCACTTTAGGGAAGAAATTACAGAAGTAACAGCCTAAAAGGGTAGTGCAGCTTTTGTATCTGATATTATCTATGAGGAGTCCTTCTAGAAGGCTATGGATGCTCTTCCGGTGATTCTAACTTATCATAGTGAACCATGCTACAGGTTCCAAAGGCAGTACTCATCAAATCCAACAAGGAGGCTGTGGAAAGGCTCAAAGTGGTGGTTCTTCTTATCATGTCTCCTGAGACTCCTAAATCCTAATGACTCATGGCATTCCTCTGGGCTAGACAGGTAGTTCTCAACCTTAGTTGCATGACAGGGAGTTTCTAAAAACACATATGCTACAGCTCTGCCTCAGAACATTTGAATCACAATCTCTGGGGACAGATCTTAAATACCTATATTTTTTGAATTCCTCAGATAATTCTAAGTTATAGGCAGGATGGAAAACCACAGCTTAACATCAGTGCTTCTCAAATGTTTATGTGTATACAAAACATGTAGGGGATCTTGTTATCCTGATTCCACAGGTCTGGGATGAGGCCTGAGACTCTGCATTCCTAATAAGCTCCCAAGAGATGCTGATACTGCTGGCCTGAGATCATGCTTGGGTACAAGTCTCTCTATCTTTTCTCATCATCACAGCTATAATTCTTTAAGCCCCACCTGCAAATTTAGTCCTGTACTCCTTTTCAGGGATAACTTTGGGCAAGAGGAAGCTATTCAGCCTGACTCTGTATTAAGCCCCTGGCTATGAGTCTCACCCATTAGCAGCAATTGTTTTAGAAATTGGAATCTTATCTCATGTTCAAACCCCTGGTTGTTTAATTCAACTTTCTATTTTCAAATGTCATCATCTACTCAAACTTGTACCCACAGAACGCTGTTGTACAGAATTTTAATA
This sequence comes from Sapajus apella, assembly GCF_009761245.1. Lineage (NCBI taxonomy): Eukaryota > Metazoa > Chordata > Mammalia > Primates > Cebidae > Sapajus > Sapajus apella. Next base: position 33,897,710 of record NW_022436952.1, read on the forward strand.
GCTGAGAAGCAAACAGGAAGCCCTCCATATTTAAATAAACTGGGAGATTCTGGGCTAAATAAATTTGAAATTTGAATACATTACTGTAGGATTTGTCAGAGCCTTTAATATGCAAATATGTGTTCTGAAATCTAAAGAAAGCATGCAGTGTTTTCCAAACCTGCTTGACTATAAAATACTTTATTTATGGGACACCTAATAACATTTCAGAGGCCTGGTGAGCTATAAAACATGTTTTGGGAGATGTTACTTTGGATTTATTTCTACAAGCTTGAGATAAGCAAAGGGACAGATGAATGTGGAGACTGCCGGCTGGAATTTTTCTATCAGTATGCAAGAAAATAGAGCCCTCCGTGGAACATCATAAATTGCTCATGTGTGTGCACCCATGAGAGAGAAAGAGCACCTGAGAAAAAGAAGGTCAAAGGTGCTAATTTGCCATGGTTTTGAGAAATAAGGGAGATAATTTTTATGGCTGCTGGAAAGGAATCAATTGTCACCGCAGTGTTTATGGTGCTGTGGAGAAAGGTTGAAACTAAAATATTCTTGCAAAGTCAAAGGTCTTGGGAGACAGGCCAGTGAAATGGATATTGCTTTGTTGGGGATTTCCTCTCTTCACATTTATTATTTTTGAAACGGAAAAGATTCCTGGACTGATGGGGAATGCAAGCAGGGACTTGCTGTGATGTTTTCAGGGACTTGCAGGGACCTCTTCACATGGGTTTGACATTAATTTCCTAGAAATTAATGGATTTGGGGAAATGGCAGCATCTTAACGGTTCTGGCTGAATTTCTACTCTTACACTCCTTGAAGAATTGGGTCTTACAGTTCCCCCCTGAGAAAACATGGGTTCCTAGTGGACTGTGGATCAGTGGTTGGAAATCTGATAGCCATCGATAGAAGACCCAGATGTTGACTGTCTTGCATTGACTGTTGGAGTCCCTGTTAACTCCCTAGACTGAGGCTGGGCAATCCTGGAATCTGCCCCAGTCCGGCATGGAATGCTCATGTCTGGGCCCAGCCATACTGGCTGGATGCAGAGCCACAAGGTTAGGACAAAGATGTGTCATCACTGTCTACCACAATGCTCAAGAACTTTAAAACAGAGATGACCTCAAAATTAAGAGCCTGCTGCATTAGCTAAATGGGAAGATGTCTATTTTTAAATGTACTCTATTTCAGACTAAACTGGATTTGTGCTGTTATGCTGGATTTATTTTCCTTCCAGTTGCTCTGTTAGTTAAGATTTAGTTGCACTTAATAGAAATAACTCTGGGTAGTTGAAGGGAAAGGGATTTATTAGTAGGTTTTAGGTAGCTTACAAAATAATTGGTAGGGCTGAAGGAACAGGATCAGCTTTCAGTAACAATTCTCAATCCTGAGTCATGCCTCCTGCTGCAGGAGATCCTCCTTACGTCTCCCAGGATCTCACCTCTCCTGCCTTTTCCCCTGAGAACTTAGATTCTAATTTAGGTCTCATATAAGTGCTTTGATGGAGAGAACTGAGCTCACAGCCAGATGTCTAGGTACAAGAGAGTCTGGGACATGTCATTTCTAGCTTTTCTAGTTTCTGCCATACTAAAAGACATAAGAAAAGGAAATCTGAATGGTTGCCAAGTGAGAAAATCCACCATACCTGTCAATGGAGTGATGGAGCATAGTCACAATATCATTGTCATTAAATGATTGATGAAACATAGAACCATGAGGCAGACATTGTGTTACTGGTTGGAATTGTGGTGGTACTGATCAGAACAAAGCTTCCAAGACAATTTTGGAAAGTCCTGGAAACCAGATCAATATCACTACACCTCTATTTACCAACATTACAAGATTTTCTATGCCATCAAAATGCTACACCATTAGAATTCTGGAACTTAAGGAGACTCTGAGGATGAACTTGTTCAGACCCTCATTTCATAAAGCTTATCATGTGGTTTGCTAACTCTTCATTTTTAAACCTGTTTTCCCAGCTGAAATGTGACTTTGCAGGAACTATGTCTTATCCACCCTTTTATCCTCTAGTACTGAGCTGGCTTCCAGGCATATGGTAGTTAATACAGAATGAAAGATGAGAGGAAGAGGGGAGGAATGGAAGAAGAAAATCAGTCCCATATAGGAGAATTCACCTAACCTGACCTCTGCCCACCTTAGACTTTGGGGAAGAACCAGGTGAAAGTCTAGATGCTCTATCTCTGCAGGACCCAAGTAAGGAAAAACTGGTGATAAGGCTGCTGAAGGGAGTATTTATCTTCCAGAACCTGCTGTGGCTACTGTTGCTGCTGCAATCCCAGAAGTTAGGAGGGAGTGATAATATGCAAGAGGCATGAATGAGCCAGAGCCAGTGAATGGTGAGAAAGAGACCCCCCAAAGAGATGCACAGGCTAGAATGCAAGGACTCTCAGAGTCAAGGAAAGGAGGAAAAGGGCAGGCAGGTCAGAGGCACAAAAGGGAGAGCTTTGTCCTAGTAGGAAACCTGCAAAGGATGTTACACTTGGCTAGATTTTTTCTGAGTTTATTTGCACCTAATGCATGAAAGAGGCACCTAAATCCAAAGAGCCATAGCCAAGGACCAGGAGCCTGGAAGCTGTGAGCCAGTCTCCCCATCTTCCCAGCTTGCATTTTAATACACCCTGCTGTCTTTAGCCAAGGCTGGTTAAAAGCATATTCATCATGCATCATATTTGCAGGTGGAAATTTGCATCCTCCTGCATGGGAGTCAGCTGTGACTCACAGCACAGCTCACATGCAGCCCCACCCTCTTCCCTGGATACCCTCCCACCTCCAACTTCTTCAACATCTTATGGTCTGTTTACACCTCACTGAGCATGTATAAAACTGTCTATTAGTGAGTCTTTATGGCACTTTTGGCGAGAAAATTGTGTGAAAATAGACCAAACATTGCTGTCCTGAGGTTAAGTAGTTTTCACTAGGCTGATGAACAATCTAATAGAGATTTATTTATTTATTTTACTTCTCACGAGTCAAAATAATACAACTAGTAAGTAGATTTTTATTCCCACCCCGGCAGTAATAAATAATCCACAGTAGGGCATTTATTTTAATGAGTATGTAGATTCTCAGTGTTGGGAGGGCATGTAGATGGGGTATTTGCTAGATACAGATTTTTACGATTACATGCTCCACTGGGGCCTGAGTGACTCAGCAGAGACCCTATGGAATAATATTCAGAACAAGAGAGTAAAACCACTAATAACTTTCCCTCACTGATATATCCCAGGAGATTTCATCTGGGGGATGAGGATGGCGAAGACTGCCCTTCTCCCCTGATTTAGCTGGCTGGTGAACACACATCAGCTACATGCCTCTCCCATGCTTGAAGAATGCATGTGATACTTATTAATATGTGATGGGAGCGGTGAGGAGAGGGAAATAACTTTACTTAGTGTCTACTCTGTGCTGTTACCAGGTCTCATTAAGATTAAGTTTTTGAAATGTGTGATTACCTTGGGAGAAAGGGATTGCCTTGCTCATGTTACCAGAAAGTAATCAGGGTCCCAGAAGCTAGCACAGGACACTCACCTCCCATGAGCTATTGTATCATTTGCTATTCAATCACCTATCAGGACTGCTTTGTACAATTGTAGAGGTTGTGCACTGCACAACTTCACAAATCTCTATTCATATAGACTACTCTGAAATTTTAAAGCTTATAACCTGCATAGTTGTATGAAATAAGTACTGGTGGTAAGGAAGAAGGAAGATACAACTTTATGTACAAAACATGAAGACATCTATCTAGCATGTTATGGAATATTACTGTGATTAAATTCTGAACACAAGTTTTAGTATTTGAAATTTAAGTGAAACAGTCCTTTTATTTATCCGATACTAGGTCTCCAAGGCTTTCTCGTAGAGAAGGGACTTAGACCTCTCTACCAGAGGCACTCCACATAATCCCATGTCCAATGTCTCTCTCCAGCCTTGTCCTCTCTACCTCTTCTGGCCTCCTCCAGTAGGCTCTGACCCTCACTCATTCATTGCTCAGATGTAGTGCCTCTCTTCTGCTTTGTCTGTGTCAGACCCTGGCCACCCTCTGGTGGTATTGCCCCAATTGACCAATACTTATCAAAACTGCCAAGATCATGAAAGACAAGAAAGAGAGAGAAGTGGTCACAGATTGGAACAAACTAAGTTAGCGTGGTACTTGCATCCTCCTAAGGCTTACTCCAGGGTCCACCCCATGTTTCAGCTTCACTACCCCAATCTCGGTGCTGACAGCCGGCAGCGACATCACCCTGTCCTGTGACTAAGCTAGGATGTGGAGAGGTAAACTACTTCCTTAAATGGAGCTGCCTCTGCTGAGAACTTTTTTACAGCTTCTCTTGGGGAGTTTCTTTAGAGCTTTAACTCAGACTTTTGTTTCATCAAACTTGAGGATCTGTACCTTTGAGGAATCAGTATGAATTTGGCCAACAGGCAAAAGCCATGGAGGAAGGGGGAAGTCGAGCTAATCAGAGTGAGATGTGACTTACTTTGGAAGTAAGTATGGACAAATGGAAAGTTCGTATTCTTGTGCACGCTGTAACCTGCCAATGCCTATGTATTTTCTTCATTTAGAATTGGGACAAAATTAAGCGACAGTCCGTAAAATAATTGACCAATACTCATCAAAATTGCCAAGATAAGGAAAGACAATGAAAGAATGCGAAACAGTCACATATCGGAAGACACTGAAGAGATATGACAACTAAATGCCATGTGGAATCTTGGATTAAGTTTTGAAGCAGGAAAAGGGCACTAGTGGAAAAATGAACAAAATTCTAATGAGATCTGTAGTTTAGTTAATCATGTTATACCATGTCCTTTGCAGGGACATGGATGAAGTTGGAAACCATCATTCTCAGCAAACTGACACAAGAACAGAAATCCAAATAGCACATATTCTCACTCATAAGTGGGAGTTGAACAATGAGAACACATGGATACAGGGAGGGGAACATCATATACCAGGGCCCGTTAGGGTGTGGGGGACTAGGGGAAGAATAGCATTAAAAGAAATGGCCGGGCGCGGTGGCTCAAGCCTGTAATCCCAGCACTTTGGGAGGCCAAGGCGGGTGGATCACGAGGTCAAGAGATCGAGACCATCCTGGTCAACATGGTGAAACCCCATCTCTACTAAAACTACAAAAAATTAGCTGGGCATGGTGGTGCGTGCCTGTAATCCCAGCTATTCAGGAGGTTGAGGCAGGAGAATTGCCTGAACCCGGGAGGCGGAGGTTGCGGTGAGCCGAGATCGTGCCATTGCACTCCAGCCTGGGTAACAAGAGCGAAACTCCGTCTCAAAAAAAAAAAAAAAAAAGGAAATACCTAATGTAAATGACGGGTTGATCGTTGCAGCAAACCACCATGGCACATGTATACCTATGTACTAACCTGCACATTCTGCACATATACCCCAGAACTTAAAGTATAGTGATAATAAGCAAAACAAAACAAACAAAAATAATGTTATATCAATGTGAATTTCCTGGTTTGGATCATGGTACTATGGTTATGTGTGCTGTTAACATTAAGGAAAACTAGGTAACAGTATACATGAACTCCATGCAATTTATGTAGTTTCTCTATAAGTCTAAAATTATTTCAAATAAAAAGTAAACATGAGACAGAAAGACATATGGGCAGAGCAACTCCCCGGGGATAAAATGAGATTAGATATTGTCTTATTTGGAATCCTGTTGCATGTCAGTATTTTGTACAGTTGCAAGGGAAATATATTTCCATCTCTTTCACCCAGGACATATTGCTGACACTGACTCCTTCAGTTTGAGAATAACTAGTACCCATTACCATAACTGTTCCAATAACCTATATTCATCATCCATCTGCAATTTCTGCCATGGCGTCTCTGGTGTAAATCCAGTTCCAACTTTTTGTCCTCACTTTTAGACTTGTTTTCACAGTTGCGATACTCATTCACACAACAGGCCGTTTTCCTGGAGTTTCCAGGCATTGGTGGGCTTCCCTCTCCCGTAGCCTCCACCTGAGTACTGCAGCTATGAAGACAACAGCTAGGCAACTAGAATTTCAGATACATCTGAGCAAAAGTAATATTGTTGGAAGTAGTACGTAGCCTTCCAAGGATGTTAACTACCTTGAATGCAACATCCTTTGCAGCATATGGGTACATTTGTTGCAAATGCAGTTTTACCGCTTTACAGCCATCGCTTTTGTGTATTGTTAAGTTGCTTCAAACTTGATTTCTAGCTAAAGTCAATATGAACCAATTACAGAAATCTGGATAAAGATACATTTTATTTCATTCTAAATCATTTGTTATATACCACCATATAGCAGATGCTGTACTATGTTACAGGTGCACAAAGATGATTAGGATGTGGTCTTTGTCCTTGAACAGTGCAAAATGCAGTGTGAGATGCCATAATACAAAGTTTAATGTGAAATGCACAGGGAAAGAGAGAGAGGCTTTGGGGCAAAACCATCCTTTCTTTTGGAGCAACAAAAGGACATTTGATAGATGCCATGCAGAATATCAATGAAGTTAGAAGGAGGAAGCAGTTTCTGAGTGCGTCTTGCCTTGACACATAATACTTGGAATAGAAGCTCATATTTCTCAAAAATCTCTCCTTTTCAAAGTCTTCTTACCACACACACATATGGCCCACCTGGTGATATTATCCCTTTATCATGGTATAAACCCAATTTCCCAATGTGCCTGCTATCCATTTAGTAAAACTTTATAATCTTGGAGCTTTAGTAAAACTTTATCATCTTAGAGCCCCCACACATCTCAAGATGGTAAATCAATGGGATCAACTAGCTTCTCCTTGATCCTGTCTGGTTCATTTTTCAGCAAGGGTGTCTGGCTCTTGTAGAAAGCAGAATGGTGAGCAATGGGTGAGGGCAGTGCCACCATGTTGTGCAACCCCTGGGGCATCACACACACAAAATACAATGTAAATGTTGCCTTCTAAGTTGGGAACATGAGGTGCTGGGCCACAGGAGGTAGTGTGGATTGTAACCTATAGGGGAAAACTGTTTCCCCTATCATAAATGTTACACACAGGTCCTGAGAGGATTCGGATTAGTGAGACGCCCAGAGGGCCAAGACTCTATCGCAATGAGGTTGTATTCACTCTTGAAGCCAAAGGGTGACTCCCAGAACTCACACAGCCCCCGACAGGAGCCAGGCCATTGGGCTAATGCATCCTCGAGGAGCTCTGAGCTCCTTCAGGCCAAGCGCACAGACCCTGCCCATCCTCCTCAGCATTTCTTGTCCACTGCACAGCTAAGGAGTGACAATGAATATTCATCCCCTGGCTGTTGCAGACTCGCTAGACTCTCTGCATATGCAAAATCAGAACTTACTTGGGCTGCCAGGAAGGGAAGCTTCCCCCAAAGAAAACATCTGATGGAGCAGGTTGAACCAGTGGGAAACATAAAGCTGGCGATGAGAAAGGGAGGAATAGTCTAGAAGTTATTCCATTTCTGCACTGGCTTGCAAGATGCCATCCTTGGAGAAGGAACATTCTGACCAAGAAGAAAACATACATCCTTGGGCTGAAGTCAGGCTAAGTAGAGCTCTTGCTCACACATTCATTTGCCCTGTACCAGGCTCTGAGGCAAAAAGAAAAGAAATGGAAATAAATTATTAACATGTCTTTGCCTAGAGGCAATTAAAGGTTGATTGGATAATATAAACAGAGTAACAATTCATATTTGAAAAACATTGTTTCTATTGAGTGCTCACTGCATGCTAAGTGCTTTACATTTTTAAATCTCATTTAATCCTCATAATTACCCTAACAGGGCAGCATCTGTTGTCTCCATTTTACAGATGAACAAACTGAGACTCAAAGAAGTTAAATGTCTTTGCTGCAAAGTTATGCATCTTGTAAGAGGTGGATTCAGGATTTGAATTCTGGTTTCATGGGACCTACAGTCCATGTTCTTGCCTTACAACTCTTGTGCCTCCCAAGACACGATTTAAAGAGAATCTCAATATTTCAGAATTGTGGAATAAATACCAAATCACAGCATGGTGGAGAATAATCAGAGAAGATTCCCTACCAGGATCAACTCAGCCTGGGAAGACATCCAGATATCAACCATGCTTGAATTAACAAAGGATTTTAAAAAACTATTTGTCTATTGGCTCCAAGTAAACTAGGCAGCCCCTTAAGAGGCAAATTTGGCTTTATTGTTTCTTAACAGAAGGACAGTCTAGCTTGCATGGAGGTTTCTGTCCGGGCATTACAAGTCCAGAATGGCAGGCCACACTGCTTTAGTATTTATAACTAGCCAGGCAAGGCATCCCATGAGGTGGAATAAAACACTCAGGCCTGGTGTGGTGGCCTTGGGAGGCTGAGGTGGGCAGATCACTTGAGGTCAGGAGTTCAAGACCAACCTCGTCAACATGGTGAAACCCCAAGTCTACTAAAAACACAAAAATTAGCTGAGTGTGGTGGTGCAGGTCTGTAATCCCAGCTACTTAGGAGGTTGAGACATGAGAATTGCTTGAACTCAGGAGGCGGAGGTTGCGGTGAGCCAAGTTTGTGCCTCTGCACTTCAACCTGGGAGACAAAGCGAGACTCTTGTCTCAAAAAAAAAAAAAAAAAAATTCAATGCTTGCCACTAACCCCCATTTATTGAAAAATACAGAATCGAAAGAGAGGATTGGAGAGCATGGGTGGCTTGCTTATACCCACCTATTTAAGTAAATGCAGAACTTGAATATAAAACCCAGCAGCCCAATGTTGAAGTCTTAAGTTTCCCAGTATGGGCCCGAATTGCAGGATGGACAGCAGAAAGCATTCATCAGAGTGGTTCATGCATTCAGGATGCAGGTGCATCCTCTGTGTACTCCAGGAATGCAGACACTGTTTATCATTTATGCCAATGGTCAAAACTAGAAGGGCCTGGGATTTTGTTCAGTCTCATTCCTTTGTAGACTCCTAGGGAGACTGAGTTCCAGCAAGAGTCAATGTCTTGTCACTGTCATGCAGTAACTTAAGGCTAAGCTGAAAACAATTCAATAAGATGTCTTGAACATAGAACTTCTCTCACACATTCACTTGCCAAACACCAATGGCTTTTCCACCCCACTATTTATTAATCCCATTTTGCAGATGAGGAAACTAAGCCCCTCAAAGATTGTCCAAGTGCACATAGCTAGTGTGAGTGTTGGGGCTGGAATTCAAACCCAGGTCTCAATAACTGCAAAATGTGGGCTCCCAACCACTCAGGGGCAATGATGTGACTCTCGTAGGGGTGGCATCAGGCAAGAGGTGAGGGTACCCAGGAGAGAACAGCTCGCTCTGCTGATATCTATTCTCTGCTTGGAAATATGTAATACCAGAACATCATGAGGCCCAGAGAGCGTGTGCGTGTGCGGGTGCGTGCACACTCAAACACACACACACACATACACACACACACACACGTGCAGAGCTTCTCTCATTCTGTCCTCCACCTCTTCTCTTCTTCCTCCCCATAAGCCCAGCAGGCTTTCTCACCCGTTATCCAAATGTACTCTGGGTTTGCACCCAGAAGCTTAATTTCACATCTGGCAGGAAGCAATTGTACAAAGTTGCTGAATCCTCTTCTCCGCCCCCAAGGGGCTTCATCAAACCCTATCATCCCAGAAGTGACAAAATATTTTCCATTCCCCAGCAAAAACAAAAGTAGCACAGAGTTGGAAAGTCCATAACAATAAAACCTAAAGCCAATCATCTTTGAAAACAAAATTCTCCTTTTGGAATCTGTGGGGCTTCAGATGATGCCCAAGGGGCATGTAGCTGAAAAAGCTCATGTATCTGACTTCGACTGAGGTGAGGCTTTGGAAGAGGAAGTTCTCCAAAACCCTCAACAAATGGAGAGGGGCACCAATTGACATGGTCTTATGAAGGTAGGTTGAAAATGCTGAAGGATGGGAATATTTGTTGAGTATCTTCTGTTGCAAAGTGCATGCCATATGTAGCATCATTACATCTGTATAACACCATGTGACTTATGATCCACTATATCTATTTTATAAATAAGGATTATGGGCTAAGAATCCAGGATCCCAAGACTTAGTCCTGTGTCTGCTGCTAACTAGCTACACAGCCTTAGAATTAAACCATAAATCCCAGAACGGACCTTTGAGATCTTCAAGCGCTGGGATGGTGAATACCCAGCCCATGTCCTCCACCCCACTAATTTGTGTCCCCAGCTTACTGCTAATTCATCATACTGCTCTTTTCCAGAATCCTGGATGAAACTTCAGAAACCTTCTCAAAATAGACTTGTAGGTGACTACCTCCTATAAATTGGAATTTGCACAAAAGATTAAATCTATTTGCCGTATCTGACCTATGTTAAGTCTTTAAGTTGAGAAAATCAAGACACAGAGAGGGGAAGTAACTCATTTAAGATCCCACAGCAAGCCAGAGAGATCTAGAACTCTGGGCTCAGGGCGCAAAGTGCATTACTCAACACAGCTCCTCATAAAGCAAGTGGCCCCGCAAGCCCCATGTGGCAACACAGTTCATTTCCATTGTTTTTGGCCAAATGGATTTAAATCCTGGAAATATCTTCCTCAGGCTCCCTCTTCCAAAATGCCCCTTCCTCTGCACCAGCTGAGAAGCCAACAGGAACTTGGTCTCCTGGGTGCCCAGCCAGTTAATGTGTGCCTGGCATTAGCACAAAACTAACATTTTATTTCCCTTCCATAGTATGTAATTTCTTTGGAAGTTGAAGTGTAATGAAATTGGTGTTTATTATAATTAATAAAAGCCCCATAACTTTAAATTGGGTCATAAATCTTGCAGGGAAATCCAATACTGCCTTAAGAGTCATTCCTTTCCCAGAAGGGGCTCTTCAGACGAAGGAGGCAGCAGGCTCCCTCCTCCCAAACAGGAGCTGGCTATGCTCCCTCGGTTTGCTGCTGCTAATCTATTCAGGTCACAAGCAGAGCACAGGCAGTTCAGGGCTCTGCAAATGGAAAAACTGTACCTTAGCCCAACACATGTAGATATTGCTCCAGTGTGAGCACTGCCTGCATTGTCAGTTTATCTGTGACTTATTTTGAAAAATAAAACTATGTGCTTTCTGTGTGCCATGAACTGTGTTAGAAAGAAGGAAAATGCTATTCCTGTCCTCAAGGACACCCCAGGTGCTTATAGTCCAGTGAGGAAGGCACTCTGGTCAGCTGCCAGGTATAATTCGGTGTAGATTATACAGGTATAGAAGGCACAAAGTGGTTGTCCTTCTCTTTGAGTGGTGTAGAGTGATGGGATTATTTCAAGGAGAAAGTAGATAGAGGTGAGAAGGATTTGAAAGCTGATTAGGAGGTTGCCAGGTGGGCGTAAATAATTCTTCCAACACAGCATGCTGTCACTCCAGCAGGGCCTTTGCACTTGCTGTCTGCTCTGTCTGGAATCCTCATTTCCCAGACCTCTGAGTGTCTGTCTCCTCCTCATTCAGATCTCAGTTCAAATCCCACCTCCCGGAGAGGGCTTTTCTCCCACTTTACCGAATATTTCTCTGTCCCCATTCCTTGCTATCATATTTTCTGTTTCCTTTACAAAGCTCACCATTCTGTGAAATTACATTATTATTTATTCTTTTTCTTGTTCATTGTCTATTTCTCCAATGAGTACAAACATAAACTCTGTTATAACAAGAACCTCACCAAGTTAATTCACTGTTGTAGTCCTGGCACCTAGAACAATTCCAGACACCTACTGAACAATTAATATCTATTCTAAGCAAAGGTTCATGAAACTGCATGGCTCATTAAAATAAACAAAGCAGATTACAAAATTTCAGACAATGTCAGAAGGGTAAATGGTAGACAAAGATGCCAAGTGAAGAAAAAATAGGGCAGAAAAATAAAGCCACCACCCAAATAGCTCCAGTGAGGGATGTGGGTGTAGAGAAATGCCTAAGAAAGAAGCTGTAATTTGTTTGCTGTGGGATGTGTACTGCAAGCCCTCTACTCTTTCACCCCTCCTCTTTAAATGTTTAGTTGTCTTCATACCTCACTAAAATAAATAAATACACTTTAAAAACACGAAGCCAGCAGTAGGATTAGTGTTTGCATGTCATATGCCTTAACATCTTGTTAGAGGTGGGTAGTAAATTTGGCTCTGAGCTTCCTAATAGCCAAAACAAGAGGGAAAAATGAAATGTGATAACTTTCAATCCTCAGCGTCTACGAGATTAACCTAAAGTGACTGCTCAAAGAAAACTTAGTTTCTCCTGGACCTGAAACTTGAGAGTTGGTCCTGCCAAGGAGAAAATGTTATGATGTAATATCCTCGACAGCATCCCTTTAGTACATTCAGAAGAGAGGTTCATTATAGCACATTTTCTTACAGGAGGCTGATGACCTCATGCCCAAGTATAATTTAGTAAAAGCCCCTTTCTACAAGCAGACAGACCATGCTATCTAAGCTTGCCTCTTTTGAATGATCTGACCAGAATGAGATGGAGAATGTCTTACAAAATTGGAAGGACTATGTGTCCTTCAGACAGTCTTCTGTTTCTTTTGAGCAAGCTCACAGTAAGACTTGGGTGGTAAGAAGAACAGTGTAGCCTCCTCTTCCTAGAATAACAAGTGATTCATCAGGTTGCCCACTGGGGCTAATTCCTTATTCAGCTGTGCACAGGGTGGGGTGGGCACTTGCCTTTGAAAATTGAGGATCGTGGAAGAATCCGAACAAGAGAACCAGCCACCCACTTCTCTACCTGGCATAGCAGAGGTTCTCCTGTGCCAATAGTTTCTCTGCGGTTCCAGCCCACATATAAATGGATCATCAGGCACCAAAACTGGAAACCTATAATCGGCAATCTTCAAAAAGGGGCTCAAGGATTCCTGCCTCAGACCACCCAAGGCATTTGTTATACGTGAAGATGCCTGGCTCTAGACTCGCAAAATCTGAACTGCTTGGGGTGGACCAGAGTTTCTGCATGCTTAACAATCTCTCCAGGTGATTCCCTGGCCCACAGAATGCTGATCTGAAAGACAGTATCTGCAGTCGTTTTTGGTTTTTATAATGGCCTCTGACACTCAGGGCTTTAAAGTTCAGAAAGCACCCGCCCTGTACCTGATCCTCACAAAGCCTTTGCAGAGAGTGAAAGCAGCTTCTCCCATTGGAGAAGAGGGTTAACCGATAATTGAAGTGTTTGTCTCTTTCCTAAAGGAAACACCCAGTAAAGGGTAGGGCCAGGACTGGGGTCAACCCTACATAGCATGGATTGTGGTTCAGACCTGGGCTCTGAAGCAGCATGCCCAGATCCAACTCCTGGGTCCCCACTCATAACTGGTGAACGTGGGCAAGACCTTTACTGGGCCTCTGCCACCTTCTCTTTGTGTGCACAGGGTTTCTTGAGGATCAAAAGGAGGATTGTGTTAAAAGCACTTAGAATCATGGTGGCATAAGACAAGCATGTGATGAATGTTGATTTCCACTATTATTGGGTAGAATACAGCTGCAGTAGAAGACATGCAAAGGCTTTTGAGGAAAGGCAAAGACCCAGGCAAGGTGGGTGTTTACCCCAGTCTCACTTGAAGAAAATACAGTCAACATGAGAGCCAGTTGGTGTTATGATGCCTGACAGATTGAAGTCTGGGGTCAGCAAATAGAGAGCTGTCCACTAGAACTGTCTATAGTGGCAGCAAGGATCTAACCCTGCACTGTCCAGTAGGTTAGCCACTAGCCACAGGTGGCCATTGAGCCCTCAAAATTAGCCAGTGTGACTAAAAAATGGATTTTAATTTTCTAAATTAATGGATATGAATTTAAACAACCACCTGTGGCTAGTGGCTACCATATTGAACAGTGCACCTTTAGAGGGAGAAATGGAGCTCCATACTGGGGTCATGGGACATGGCCTCACCCTGGATAAGTCTAGATCTATGCAAATGCTGGAAGGAGGACATGCTTATCTTGGAACATGACCTTTCTTCATCTGCCTTTTCTGATTCTCACTAGGCTAGCCAGTCCTGGTGAGGTGGTGAGCTCCAGAAGAATTGTTCCTAATGGCTCTTACCTTTGTATTCTCAGGGTCTAGCCCAGCACCTGGCACTTGACATTCGTTAACTCAGGTTCAGTCTAGCTAATTCTTCTGCCTCTTTGCATCTGCACTGGAGTGAGGGCTGATTATCTGTCCCGAGATGGCCAACCAACAATGGACACTAATGAAGATTTTTAAAGACAGGTGTGAACATCTGATTGAAAAGGCAGACGTAGGCAAGGAATTGCAACTTATGTTCATATTATTTTGGTGAGAAGCTAAGCTGCTTTCTCAATGTGGAAATAAGTTTTTTTTTTTTCACTGAGAGAATTATTTTCTATGGGCTAAATTAAACCCATGTTCTGATATAAAATGCAACATAATTCAAGTCAATGTTAATAATGGTGGCAAATCTTAAGAATTATCTTTCACAGTAAATTACCTCTGAGATTGCAGGTACTCCTTATCAAAAGTAAATTTAATATAAAGAACACTAAACATGCAGAAGTGATAAATTATGGAGAGAATTCACTTCCCTCACTCAATGCCTCTTCGATTTGAGTTTCAAGTAGTAACCGTGACTTTAGGGAAGTCGTTTCCTATCTCTGGGCTGCAGGTTCTTCATCTGAAAAATGAGGGGGCTTGAACCAGATGCTCTCCAAGGAGCCTTCCAGCTCTGAAAATTTATCAGTCTCCAATTCCATGAAACTGATCCATTTGGCATTTCATTCTCCAGTGCCCTCTCCACAAGAGAGAAACCTGCTAATTTAATAAACTGAGCAGGCTCCTAGGAGGCAGCTATCAGGAGTGGGTCCTCTCTCATCCCCTCCCATCCCCTCCCATCCCAGATAGCATTTTTTACTCAGCAGTGTGATTTGCAGTTGCTGAATCTCTTCTTAAGGTCAGGCCTGGGGATGGAGGATTGAAGAGAGGAGGAGATTCTCTTGGGTCCCGCTGCTTTCCCCATGCAACAGTTCCCACTGTATTATACTGTGGCCTGATGGTGGAAGAGAACCACAAAAGTAGCCAATGGCCTCAAAGAAAGGGTTTTCTCTGCTACCCTTACCCTGTAGCCCTTCTACTCACAGCCTCATATTTAATGATCTCCAAATCTCTTTCTGATGTGCACTCAGAACGCAGTTCAGGGAGGTTAATTATATTTTAATTGCCTCCTCATCCAGGGGCACCTACATTATCACTTGTGACTAAGAGGCTGGTGGACAGATGACTCAGTCCTCTGGCCCCTGGGTTCTTCTAAAGCAGCTTCCCCACACCCTGGTCCCCCCTAGCATCACATTTTTGACAATGCTCTCCCCTTCTGATAGTCACCTTCCTGATGCTCCCTGTGGTCATTAATATTCCTTTTGTCCTTGCTGCTGGGAGTCCCAGGCCTGGAGCCAAATTGGGGTACAGGGTGGGAGGGTTAGGGTTACGAGGTAGAGAACAGCTTTAATCACTTAAGCAGAGGCAGTCCTGGAATCTTATGATGCCCAAGAACCACTTGCTCCTGCCTCTGACTTTGTATTCCAGCCAGATGATCTGGTAGCACCCCCACACTTGCCAGGCTGGGCCTTTGTTCTCACTGTGCCCTGTCTTTACAATTCATCTCAGTCATCACATCTTTCTGCAAGCCTTCCCTGACCGCCTCAGTGAGCTGGGATAGGTGGTCTGTCTCTGTACTCTTAAACTACCTTCTGTTCAACCATTACATATATGTATGGATAGATAGGTGCTACGCTAAAAAGCTAAAAATGCTACCTGCAATGTCCCAGATTAGCTCAGAATCACGGTAGGATCTGAGCCTACAGGTGATCAAAACAGAGACCCAGAGAGGGCTGACCCAGTGATTTTTCCTGACAAGAGCTCTTCATCCCATCAGGCACCAACACTTAGATCTTCTAGAAATTTACACCTGGAACAACTAAAGATCTCACCTCTCCTCCCTCCAACCCAAAGCACCAGTCATATCCAGTCTTGATGGGGAAAAATGCACTTTTTTTTGCCTTTGGTATCTACCTCAGTGCTTCTCAATTCTGAATATGCCTTCGAATCACTTGAGGATCCTGTTTAAAGGCAGATTTTGATCCAGTAGGTGGGGGTAAAGTCTGAGAGCTTATGTGTCTAGCCCATGATGCCAATCGTGTTGTTTGAAGGGAAACACTTCAAGTACTAAGGATTTACTCCCCCCCCACTTTTTTTTTTGTAGAAAGAGTGATGTATTCTAATTAGAAGCCTCAAAACCCTAAGAGGGGCCAGGTACCATGATTCATGTTTGTTCCCAGCACTTTGGGAGGCCAGGGTGGACAGGTCACAAGGTCAAAAGATCGAGACCAGCCTGAGAGCCTCAGACCACTGAAATGGTCACCGGTCCACATGGTGAAACCCCATCTCTACTAAAAATACAAAAATTAGCTAGGTATGGTGGTGTACGACTGTAGTCCCAGCTACTTGGTAGGCTGAAGCAGGAGAATGGCTTGAACACAGGATGAGGCGATTGCAGTGAGCTCACACCACTGCACTCCAGCCTGGTGACAGAGTGAGACTCAGTAAAAACAAACAAACAAAAAACACCTAAGAGGACAGTGTAATTTAGGAGAAAGTGAGTTTAGTATGACTTAGACCCATGTCAGATCTGGTTCCTGTTATTTTTCTATGTTATCTTAATGTATTTGTTTAAATTCTTTAAGCCTTTGCTTCTTTGCCTGTATAACTAAAACAATAATCCATAGCCTCATGGGCGTGTGTGTGTGTTTGAATGAGGATTGCATGTCGGACCATGTAAGATACTTCTGATTCATCACAGGCTTCTTAGTAACTACTAGCTGTTGGTTCCCTTGTAAATGGAGCCAGGCTCCGGGTTCACGGTTGCTCTTTCTGATCGGATTTCCATTTCTTTACAATTGGAGTTCCTCTCTGGAAGAATGTTATGTTCCCTGTCCCCTGACATCAGAAAGGGCTGTGTGTCTTACCTTAGCCAATGAGATGTGGATGGAAGCATGTATATTACTTTAAACCACAGGTCCTAAGGGCTACTGTGCCTTCTGCCGTCTTCCCTTTGTCTATCTTCTTCAGCCAGGGTTCCAAAATAAAGATGATGGAACTTGCGAGAAGAAGATAGAATGAATGAGAAGTAGGTCTCTCTCTTTTCTTTTTTTTTGTTTTTTTGAAAGTCACTAAGATTTTGGGATTGTTACTGCAACATAACTGTTTATGTTTTTATTGATCCTGACTGATAAATTCTGCTGCACATTTATTGCCTTGCTGTCTACTTTATGCAAGGTACTGAGATAGTCACTGAGATAGCACCTATGAATGTGACAAAAGTTAAATCCTCAAAGCAATCACAGTTTAGTGAAGAAGCCAGAAATGTAAATTCCCAAGGATAATACACTACTGAGTTCAGTTCATCTGAATAGGTCTATAATTGGGGTGCTTCCAGAATGCAGAAGAAAAACTGATAAATCCCTCCTAAGGAATTAAGGAAGAAGTCATGGAGGAAGGAGCACTTGAACTGGGCCTTGAAAAATGAGCTGACTTTTAATTGGACATAATAGTTCATAGAATATAGTATATAGAACACAGAAGAACAGCATATTTTTGAGTAGAAGTCCCATATTCCAGTCTTGACTCCAGCAGTTATGACAATGTGACCTCAAGCAAAACACATAACTCACTGCATGTCACTTTTTTTCTTCTGGAAAGTAGAGCTAATAACATAGCTCAGTATTCTGGGAAGGTTCAAATTTAAAAGCCTATGTATAAATACTGCTAAAAACAAATAGCTTATACAATAGACATAATAATGTGTAATATAATAATCCTGCCATATAATAGGGCCGTAGTAACTAACACCTGCTCACATTTTTGAGAGCTGACTTTGTTGAGTACTGTGTTTAGTAAATTAGTATCACACATTTAATCCCCTCAAAAATCCTATGCGGTAAGTACTATAGTTATCCTTATTTTGCAGAGAAAAGAATAGACTTTGAGATGCCTGGTTATTTATTTATGTACACAGGGAGAGCAGGACCTGGACATAGGCAGTTTGACTCCAGCCCGTGCTCCCAGTCATGCACGACCTGCCTGCCTGTTAGGGAGGAGAGAGGCCTGCAACTCTACTGTGTGTGCAGGTGATGGAGCTGTTACGTAGGGGGCAAGGGCAAAAATAGATGAGGCTTTAAAGGGTTTTTGAAGCTGCTCATCTGGGGACTGCAAAGCTGGTTGTGATTATAAAATCTTTGAGGATGTTCTCACTGAAGTCCCGTGTCCCTGTGCTTTACACTTCGTTGGAACTCTCCAAATAATGATAATGCTTTCTTCATTCAACACAACATTTATTGAATGCAGGCAAAGGCCCTGGGAGAAATACTAAAATTAATAAAACCTATGGTAGGTTTCAGAGTTTGATTTTATTCTTTGGACTGTAGGGAACCATTGAAGGGTTTTGAAGAGGGAAGTCGAAGAGTGAATCTAACTTAGGGGCTGTGGGGATGCAGTGGGGGATGCCTGACTGTTGTGGCAGACACATTGAAGACATAAGAGCCTGCGTGCAGGGAGGCCAAGTGGGAAGCTAAGGGAATAGTGTAAGTCGGAGCACGATGGATAGAGAAGAAGAACAAAATGCTGGAGATGCTCCAAGGACAGAATTATGGTCTTCATAATGCTGGGATGTGGGGCATGTTGGGAGGAAGAGATCTTAGCTGATGCTGAAGTTCGGAGTCTGAATCCATCAGGATCCTAGCAGATGAAAAGAAGGAAAGGGCTACTGACAGAGGTCTGAGCAGGGATCAGGGAGCCAAAAACTATGGAGAAGTACCCAGGAAAGAGCAACAGTGGGGACTATCACCATCCCTAGGCCTGAAGAGGTAATATGGGGAAATGGCGTTCCCAGAGCCATGGAGGAGTTGTCACCACAGAATTCAGCTCCTGCTAGTGTAAGAGTGAGGCAGAGAGGGAGCAGGTTGGGGTGGGGAAAATAAATATCCAGACCTGTCTGCCTTCCAACCTTCTAATCCCCCACTGGCCACAACCAATCTTCAGCCAAAGAGCAAGAGAGCCCAGATGGCATGGTGCATAGAGGTTAGCCTCCTGACACCCAGAGCAGGACACAGAGAGGCAGGGAAATGGCCATGATCATGGGTGTGTGCTTGCAAACAAAGAATAGCCAGCACGGTGCCTGGGCTTCAATATAGTCTTGTGGCTACACGTTGGGCTCTGGAGCCAGACTTCCTGAATTCGAATCCCAACTCTTAGGTACTAACGATGTGACTGAAGGCAAGTTACTTTACCTATCTGAGCTTTGATTTTCTCATCCATGAAAAAGGAAATCTAATTGTTACAAGATAGTGCACAGTACACTGATTACAATAAGTGCTAAATATATGTGAACATTGGTTTTGTTGTTGCTTTCGTTGTTCTTTTTTTCCCAGAAATAGAGGTCCTTTCACGAATGCAGGGGATGCAGAAGATGCTGGTTGAGGGGGCGGGGAGAAGGGAATGTTATCTTAAGCCTTGAGTCTTGTTCTTATAGGGTCTGCGGTACTTGTGGGCCGTTCGTGAGGATATGGACAGCCGGCAACTGACATGCACATCTGGGGCTGAGAAGTTATGGGGCTAAAACAGATTTGGAGCTCATCTGTGTGGGGGTGTGGCTCAAGACAGGGCAGTAGATGGGGCTGCTTAGAGACAGCCTGTGGAAAGGGGAAAGTCTGGCCTCTTTCTGTATCTGATGAGTCTGCTGATCCACTTGCTCTGACTTAATCTTCTAACTGCCATTAAACAACTACATGATCCCCCACCTGATTCTTCCTGCATACAAGTTCAGTTTTATGCTAATTGGTTGGATGGTACCAGAAGCAAAATCTGCAATCTTGTGTGGAGCTAAGCCAATTGACCTATTTGGGGCTGTTTTGTTCATTCATTCATTCCTTCATGCATCAGACTTTTATTCAGTATGCAGATGCAGCATATCATACCAGGAGAAAGGAAGAAAGAGGAGATAATAATGAAGAAATGGCCTTGGCATCACTAACAGCTTTCTATTACCTGTCATAATTGTTTAGATACTTCGGTGTTGGCTGTGGCAAAGCACACATTCCTGGACTTTCATGAGCTTAGAAATAACAGAGAGCTCTGCTACCAGGCTCAGAAAAGCAAAAGTAACCTGAATGCACACCAAACTCAGATTCCATCCGTAATGCATGGGTTCCTGGGTGACAGGAATGTTTCAAGGGAAGCTGAAGTTCTCAGCTGGGTGCATGGATAATCAGTTCTGCAGAAGCCCATGGACACCATCTGTCCTTTAGATACCACATTCTACCTGTGAGGCTGGCCTGGGCTTGCTCTGCTTCCTTCCATCCATCTGAGCATGAGAAATAGACTTGGTTCAAATTCTGTTAGATGACTGCTGGACTGTGAGCTCTGTGTGGGAGGGGAAGGCCTCTTAACTTTTATGTGATTCATTTTCCTCATCTATAAAATGAGGATAGCAATTGTACTCATGGAGTGGTTGGACAGAGTCAATGGAGACAGTACAATCAAGTGATGGTCCCTCGTAAATGGCCAGTAGGAAACGAGCTCAAAAATATAAATGACTCAAGTTTGTTCTGTTAGAGTTATTTTTAAAACATTTGCTCCGTGTAGATATTGTGGTTTCAAAGGGACCTTCGAAGTCTTGTTTCATAACCACATCATGCACCAAGTGACCAGGTGTCCTAGTCACCCACAGTGACGAGGTCTGCAGAACCTTCCAAGGTGGGCAACTCCATCTGGGTGGCACACTTCTCTGTGTACAACTTCTCAAGGAGTGAAGTGAGTTTACCTTTCCTGTTTTATTTCATTCTCACTGTGTCCCTATGGTGTTAGAGAAGGCCATAACTTTAGTCCCATTTTACAGATGAACATGCTGAGGTGCAAAGAAATAAAGGTAACACAGCCAGTACGTGCCAGCACAGGACCTTGAACCAAAGTCCTCTCAATCTTGATCCCGTGTACTTTGAATAACATGCTCCTGCTGCTCATTTAGGCCCATTTTAATTTTTTTATTTTAAATATGCCTGATATGAAGCTTTTTTCTTTTAAAATATCACAATTGAGAATCTTTTTCTAATTAAAGCATTTTTCTCCTTTTTCGTGATAATAAAATTTCACTGCTCTTTACTGGAATTCAGAGACCTCCACTGAGTGATATAATTATAAGAGCTGGGACTGTACCACTCACTCTTAGGTCTTTTACCCTTTCAAGGAGATTATTCTTTTTTTAAAAAAATCCATCCAGTTAATCATTTTCCTGTGGGTCAGGCACTTTGGCTTGAGTGAAATGAGACAGGCAAGAGTTTTTATTCTGCCATATTAAGCATCTTCTTAGTGTGCAGATGGAAGTGGGGGTAGAGGGGTCAGGAAAAAGATCTAAGGAAAGGGGCAAGGAAATGACTAGCCCAGAAGTTCAGAGGTGACCATGGCTCCTCAAAGGCTCTGAAATGGGGCTTTGGGGACTGAGTGTCTATTAAGTAAAGGCGACACAAAATCCCATATATGATGGAGAATTCTGCTGGGAGGGGCAATGGCCTAAACTGTGACCCAAACCTTCTGTTTTCACTTTCAGCTGTCTCTCCCTTTTGAGAGTTCTCTTACTCTGAGTCACTATTGCCAAAGCAACTACATAGTTTATAACGTGTTGTTACAAAAAGCACTTGCAACAAGAGGACGCTGGGATGGTGATCTGGGTGAAATTGGCCAGCAATATTCTGCAAAACTCTGCTCATCCTTAATAATAATAATAATGACCATGAATCCAATTATCTCAGAGCCTCAATTCCCATTCTATATTCATTCATTCAGCAAATGCTAACTGATCATGTACTATGTGACTGGTACTGTTAAGTGATTGGATCCACTTTTTTCCACTCCATGGGAAGTCATCAACTCCCCATAGCACTGCCATTCCAATCCCTGTACCATTCCTGAATCCCTGGATTCCCTCTGGCTCTCCTGGTCAATAGCTCCAGCAGATATTGGCTCAAACACATGATCCCTGCCCTCCTGGAGCTCAAAAACTAGCTACCTTGGAACTTTGTCAATGGAGCTTGTCACTGGACAAAATGGGGGAGGGCAGTTAATTTTATCAGGACAGCAATACTGCTGGGAAGGTGGGGCAAGACTAGTCATAGGTATGCTCCCTGGTCATGGGCCAGCCACACGGTTAGAGCAAGGTACGCAGAAAGCATGTGATGATCAGCAGCAGGAGACTCCCACCAGAGGCAACTTCAGGCAGTGGAACAAGGTGCTGGAGAACTGTGGAACAGGATTGGAATATCAGTGCTATGGGGAGTTGATGTGGGAAGTTGAAAAGTGCTGGCCAGCAGAGATTGGCATGAGGCCAGCAAAGGAGGTGGGGGATGCCAGTGGGACAGCAATAGAAA
Source organism: Sapajus apella (assembly GCF_009761245.1). Classification (NCBI taxonomy): domain Eukaryota; kingdom Metazoa; phylum Chordata; class Mammalia; order Primates; family Cebidae; genus Sapajus; species Sapajus apella. The sequence goes on from NW_022436952.1 coordinate 33,920,117, forward strand.
GAGGAAGTCAGAATCCTTGGGGTATGAAGAAAGGGGCTGCCATCTAGCAGCTCAGTCACAGGAGAGCAAAGTCACATCTCTCTGATCTGGGTGCAAGGTCCAGTTCCAGATGAGGTTAAGCCATTATCAGAACTGAGGCTCGAGTTCAGGAGGACACGGTGGAAAGAATGGTTGGCTTCAGACTAAGGTTGCTTGGTTTAGCAAATGAAAATACAGAACACTCCGTTAAATTTGAATTTCAGATAAATCACAAATAATTGTTGATATAAGTATACCCCATTCAATATTTGGAACATACTTATGCTAAAAATATTTCTTGTTTATCTAGAATTCAAATTTAGTGGATGTTCTATATTTTATCTGGCAGCCCTAGTTGAAGCAGAGGTCTAAACTCCTTTCATCCTGTGATCAGCTCCAAGAAGGGTAAAATATACTAATATCTAAGTATATAATATATAATAATATATTATATATAATATAATATAACA
>NW_022436952.1:33921004-33940188 GCF_009761245.1 Sapajus apella
TATAATATATAATATAATTATATATATAATAATACTATAATATATATAATAATATAATATCTAAGGGGTTCTGGGAGCCGATGGAGCCCAGCTAGCTGTGACAGAGGCAACATTCTCTCTTTTCATCAGGGCATCACTAGATGGTCACATCCATCAAATCCTAGGAGAAAGGGTAAAGTTGAGTACTGCAGTTTGATCAATATTAGAACCTAGGAGGAGCCAAGCCCGAAGACATGGGGCTAAAACCCGGGCTCCAGGCCATTACCTGGAAGTCTTAGAGATGAGAAACACTAAAAGCACGGTTCAGCCTGAAAGAACTGGTCCCAAGGGGAAGCCCCAGATGCCTGGCTAAGACAAAGGTTTTTCAGCCCTTTCCTCCTAAGTGCCAGAGGCAAGACCTACGGAAAGGATTTGGTGCCATAGACTACTGTCTTACAAAGAGGGGAGCTCGAGACATCTGCTCCCAGATACTGCCACAGTCAGGCAGGATTCTTATATTCTCTGGTGGTATCAATAGTACCTGGGGGCGGGATGAACTATGCCCAAGGTTAGACAGGCATGGGCTTGAATCCTGGCTCTCCCTGAGCTTTGAAAATTTGCATTGAGTGCTTTTGCGTATGGTATTACCCCTTTTTAATCTTTACAACAATTCTTTATAAGACTTTATATTATTACCCCATTTTTACAGGTAAGCATTGGAGGCTCAGAGAGGTAAAGAAAGCTACCTAAAGTCACATAGTAGTAAGTGATGGCCTCAAGAATGATCCCAAGTCCTTCTGACTTTTTCTCTACACCATGATATGCACCAAGGGTACAGTGAGAGGAATCTCTACCACAAAGCGGAAAGTCTTGGCCTTTGTCCTGACTCTGCTCAGCACCAGCCAGCTGTATAGTCACAGCCTAGCCTCTCTGTGTGACACATCCTTGCGTGTAAAATATGCAGTTGAAACACAAGATCTTAACTGTGTCCTGCAGTTCTCTCAAGTGGGGCAAAGTGGCTAAGATCATGGGTCATAGATGCATCTTGCCACCTCCCAAGTGGGCATGTTATTTAACTCCCTAAGCACCATTGATCACTGATCTTATCTGTGATGGGAATTATAGAGAATAAAAAGGACAGTGTATGTGAATGTCGAACATACAGCAGTGCTTTATAAATGTTCTTTTTACCCTTTGTCTTCAAGTGTTTTGATGTTCTTACAAGCTTTGAGGCTAGCTGCAGGCTTTAGATAAACATCCCCACCCACTTCTTCCCTGACACCTGTCCTCACAGGCCTTCCTCCCCTCCATGGGAAATCACCAACAACTCCCCACAGCCCTGAAATTCCAGTCCCTGCACCATCCCTGCATGCCCTGGACCCTCTTGGCTTTCCAAGTCACCTCCAACCACTTCCCCTCAACCTTCACTCCAGATATACCTGCGCTCCTGGCACTCAAAGAACGCAGAGCTCATCCTGCCCCAGTCCCTTCAAGTGTGCTCTCCCCCAGGTTTCTTAGGACCAAATACCAACAGGAATGTCTCCTACCCAGTGAGGGCTTCCCAGACCACTGTATCTTCAGCAGGCCTTCCTCCAGTCAATCATCATTCCCATTCTAGTTCCTGCTAAGGACTTATCACTGTCTGAAATCAGTTTGTGTGTTAATGGGTTATGGGTAATTTGTCTGTCTCCCCATCATACTGTTCTGTTACTGGGAAGGAGGTGAATCCTCATCTTTGTCATCTTGGGAGAAAGATTTTGACCAAGAGACAATTTAGCCCAAAAGAGAATTTATTGAAGGAATATGGAGGCGAAGGTATATTTAGAGAGACAGCACACTCTGCAAGATGCGGCCGAGCGGGCTGCTGAAAGAGATCAGGCCGGAAACAGCCCAAGAGCTCTGTGTTGGGTTTTATGACATCAGATTTTTTCTTAAGTTCTTGTCTCTGTCTTAAGTCTCTGCCTTTTTTTGGTCTAATTTTCCCGTTTCTGCCTTCAGTCCCCGCCTTTCCCCCTGCCTAGTTCCCACCCCAGGCTTGTGGGACCCTCCTTTACCATTCGCTGGTCCACATGCGTGGGCCAGGTAGTGGCTACAAATGCTACCTTAAGGCTGCATTGCTCATTACCACCACCCCAGGAAGGTTGTATAGCAGGCAAATCCATACTTAATGTGCCTCCGTATCTCTTAGGAATTTCTCCTTTGCCCTCTTCCCCTCCTTATCAGCATGTAGCTAGTGACGATCTGACAGGTGAACTGCAGAGTGAGCGATTACTGGGCGTCTTAAGGGGCATTCCTTCCTGCACAGGCATTTCCCCTCCTTTCTGCCCATATCTAGCTTGCTGGTTTCAGGTGATCTCTGGGGTGTGAGATTTTCCAGACCTTTGTATTCTCAGGGGCTTGCCCTCCTGCTCAGGTCTAGCTATTAATATCTGCCTACTCTAACAGTTCCGTGAGAACAGATATCTCAGCTCTCTTGTCAATCTCTGTATCACTAGAATCTGAAGGAATACCTGGCTCATAATAGTACTAAAAAACCATATACTGGCTGAATGATTGAGCCAATCCATCTATCCATCTTGGTGTCGCCATCTCTTTGTGCATCTCCCTGCCTGACCCCTCAAACTGACACTTGGTTCAGGCCGTGTGTAGGGTCTTGGCTTCCCTCTGTCTTGGGCTTTTGTGGTTCTATGCTCTGTGGCTTAAGGCCTGTCTTTCCCACTCCTTGCTTCAGGCTCAGCTCCAAGATTCTCAGGCTGGGCTTAGAGAAGGAGCTTGAACACAGGAGGCAACAGAAGACTATTTATACCCCCTCCCTGCTGAGGGGAGGGAAGTCCTCATGCCCTTCTGACTGAGATCTGGCTGGTCCAGGCGAGTCATTTGCAAAGAAGCTGGGATGGTGACTCTTGGGTAGGGTGGCGGAGGAGCCGGAGCCTGCGGGTGGGAGAAGAGGAGGGATCTCAAGAAGAGCATGGCTCATCAAGAATATGAGCCACCTCCCTGTTCTTCTGAGGTCCAAGCTCTCTCTCTCTCTCTCTCTCTCTCTCTCTCTCTCTCCCCCCCTCTGCAGAGTGTGACTCAGTCCAAAACCTCACCCCACCCAGAGGTGTGCACAGCTGACAGGCTAATAACCCCCTTTGCCATGACTCAGCGCTCAGCGCTGCCTTTCTGCCAGCAGCTCATCATACAGAGACTGTTTACCATCACCTCCAGCCATACATAATTCATCAGCTTCCCTCTTTCCAGTAGCCATAACCCCTCCTCCTCCCATAATTCAGGTGACGAAGTCTTCCTCTGAGTACACAAAATCCCTCGCCTTACTAAGAAGGCTGCCCTGAGGGAAGCCACCCTTAGACTAGAATGGAGATGGTGGGAGGGCCCTCTGTCCAGATCCCGAGCAAGACAAGAGCATGTGCTCAGAGAAAAGCATCGCACACGCCCCTCCTTCCTTCCTAGCCACTGCCTGCCCACCAGGACCTTCTCCATTCATTGTCTATCCTGGAAACTGGGAAAGTCAGCAAGTCAAGATGAGCAAGGAGAAGGAGGCTGGGGAGAAGCTGAAGGGTGTGGCAGGGCCTCTGCTGCCCTGCCACAGTCAGATTTATTTGTGTTATATCTTCAAGTGCTGCCCAAATTTGTTTCCATTTGCAGAGTACTTTTAATGACTTCAAGGTGTTAACTTGCTGCAGTCTGAATCTCCCTCCACTGTGAGATACTTGCCCTCTCTGAGTGCCCCAGCCTCACCTAGCTTCTGAACTCCTCCATCCTCCCAGGGCACAGGAACTAGAAGGCATCTGGTATCTCTGGGAGAGCCTGAAGCTGGATACTCAAGGCAGAAGGAAGGGAGGGGAGAGGACAGTCACTCTGCGCTTGATCATGGCATCTCACATCTTGCACAAAAGGAAACCCCACTCTAACTGGCTGAAGCCTCATGCCAGTATCTCCGGGGGTGGGGTGGGCACAGGTTAAAGCATTTAGGACAATTTGCAAGGCAAGGGTCTTATCTCTCTAGCTCCTGTCTTCCTACTGAAGCAACCACCAGAGTCTATTTTGTTTAGCACTTACATTAAGCCGATATATGCCAGGCATTGTTCTAAACATTTTCCCAATATTAATTAATTTAACCCTTGTAACAACCTGATAAGGCATTATTATTGCAGTTGCACAGATGGGGAAGATCTGTTCTAAGAGTTGTCAACACTTAGACCTTTCAGAACCTCAAATGCATGGAAATTGATGAATGAACAACTCTCTTTCCTTATTTCTAAGAGGCTCTGGCCTGAGATTTTCTCCCCATACCTACCCACTCACCCCAACAAATATATTTTGAAAATTGCACTTTCCTCTGTTCAGCTGCTTAAACTAGAAAACTGAGGTGGCATCTTGAATTCTTCTTCCCCTACCCTCTCCAAATTCAACCCATCACCATGACCCTTTGTCCTACCCTCTAAATGCCTGTCAGCCAAGAGAGGAATGGACCAAGTCAAGCAAAGCCTTGTGGGTTGTGATGAGGAATTCTGGGTGTTCCTTTTTTTTTTTTTTTTTAGGTCTAAGCACTTCATCAAAGGATCTCTGTGGCTGTTTCTTGTTGGTCTCTCTATTTTTGTTCTTTCTCTCTCCCAAACCCATTCTCCAAAAAGTAGCTACCGAGAGCCTTTGATGAAGTGCTTAAACAAAAACCCCCAGAATTTCTCATCACAGCCCACAAGGCTTTGCTTGACTCGGTCCATTCCTCTCTCAGCTGAATTTCTTATTTGAAGCATCTATTTCAGCTTCTAATTTGGTATCAATTAGATATGATTCTGCATTTAGCAACGGTCTCTGTCACTAGACTATGCTCCATCAGAGCAGGGGATGCGTTTCATTTCTTCTGCTATGCCTCCTGTGTCTGGTACTACACCTGACACCCTGTAAATCAGGGATTGGCAAACTATAGCCGTTAGGCCAAATACAGCCTGCCATCTGGTGTTTTGTTTGTCTTTCAGTGTAACACTTTTATTGAGATATAATTCACATTACATACAATTCACCCATTTAAAGTGCACAGTGTAGTGGCTTCTAGTGTAAACAGAGTTGTGCAACTATTATCACAATCAATTTTAGGATATTTTTATTATCCCAAAGAAGGAATTTATTAGCATTCACTCCCAAGTTTTATCTCATCCCTCACTCTTAGCCCTAGGCAACCCTTAATTTGCATTTGGCCTCTACAGATTTGGCTAATCCCAATATTTTATATAAATGGAATCATAAAATATGTGGTCTTTTCTAACTTTGTTCTTTTACTTAGCTAATGATTTCAAAGTATATCTCTGTTGCAGCATGTATATATACTTCATTCTCTTTTATGAATAAATAATATCTCATTTTGCAGGTACACCACATTTAATTTATTCATTCATCAGCAGATGGATATTTAGATTGTTTCTACTTTTTGACTATTATAAATAATGTTACTATGAACATTCAGGTACAAGTTTTACATAGACATATGTTTTTATTTCTCTTTGAGTATGTACCTAAAAGTGGACTTGCTGGGTCAGTTTTGAGGAACTGTCAGATTGATTTTCTAAACACTTGTGCCATTTTACAATCTTAGCAGTGTACAAGGGATCTAATTTCCCCACATCTTTGTCAACAATTAATATTCCTTGTCTTTTTAAATTATAGCTATTCTGGATCTTCATTGTGGGTTTCGATGTGCATTTCACTGATGGCTAATGATAGTGAGTGAGCGTCGTTTCATGTGCTTACTGGCCATTTGTATATCTTCCTTGGAGGATTAGTCATATCCTTTTTTTTTTTTCTTTTGAGACAGAGTCTCACTCTGTTGCCCAGGCTGGAATGCAGTGGTGAGATGATAGCTCGCTGCAGCTTTGAACTCCTAGGTTCAGTTGATCCTCCAACCTCAGCCTCCCAGTTAGCTGGGACAAGGCCACCATCATTCCTGGCTAAGTTTCTTTATTTTTAGTAGAGATGAGGTCTTACTATGTTTTCCAGGCTGGTCCTAAACTCCTGGCCTCAAGTGATCCTCCCATCTTAGCCTCCCCAAAGTGGTAGGATTATAGGTATGAGCCACCATGCCCTACTCCTTTGTACATTTTTATATTTTTTTATTGTTGATCTGTAAAAGTTTCTTATATATTTTGGATACAAGCCCTTGATTAGATATATGACTTACAAAAGTTTTCTCCCATTCTGTGGATTGTCTTTTCTCTTTCTTGATAGTGTCTTTTGGGCACAAAAGTTTTAATTTTATTGAAGTCCAATCCATTTTTTCTTTTGTTTTTTCTACTTGTAGTGCCATATCTAACAAATCATTTTCTAACCCAAGAACTGAGAGATTTATGCCTATATTTTTTCTAATAATTTCATATTTTTTGCTCTTACATTTAAATCTATGATCCATTTTGAATTAAAATGTTTGTAAATGGTGTGAGGTAGGGGTCTGACTTCATTCTTGTGCTTATGACTATGTAGTTGTTTCATGTCATTTATTTTTATAAATAAAGTTTTATTGGAACACAGGCATACCCATTCTTTTACATATTTTCTATAGCTGTTTTCATCCCACAGTACCAGAGTTGAATAGTTACTATAGTGATTATATGACTTGTAAGCCTGAAATATTTATTATCTCTTTCTACACACACACACACACACATTTGTTGACCCTGCCATAACTGGTGTTTGAGTACATAAATACATTATAACTGAGATTTGATTAATATATAAATTTATGACTTCAAATGCTCGGAGAGAAAAAAAATGTTCCTGGCTCTTGCTAAGATCAAACTGCTTCAATGAGCTTACTGCAGAGGAACCTTTTCACATGGAAATTATGGACCAGGAAATGTGAATTTAAGTCCAAATTTTGCCACTTGTATGCATGATCTTGGGAAGAAGCCATTGACATCATGCTCCTTAAACCCCATGTCCCTGCTTAACTTTCAGAGAGTGACAGTGGTGCTGGATCTCTGGTATGACTGGGGCATTCACATTCTTCTTTGTACTTTCCTTTCTGCCTTAATAAGGGAAGGATATAGAGGTGAGCCCAGAAAAGGAACCCCTGTGTCTTCTACCTGTGACAGCAGAAGCTCTCAAGCAGTTGTCAGAGCAGCTGAATCCAGGCTTCTCCATGGGGCTCCAAAACACTGCTGCACTTGCCCAAGGAGAGAAATCTCCCAAGTAGAGCCTCAGTCCTCTGATGGAGACAGGTACCCTTTCCCTTGTGTCCCCTTGCCTGCATCTGTGATAACCCTCATAACCTCCTTAATTGGGCTTTTGCTTTGCCCTTGGTTAAAATGTCTTGTGGGTGCCAAAAGGGTCCAGTCTTTGGAGTCAGATGGTGATGATTTCCAATCTTACTCTTCCTGGACTAGCTGTGCAACTTTGGCAAGTTCATTTTATTCTCTTTGAGCCTTCCATTCTTCATCTGAGAAATAGAAGAATAATAAACATGTACAGTTATTGTGAAAATTCTGGAGATAAATAAATCATTACCATGAAGATCCTGGTGCATTGGAGAGGATCAGGAAAGAAGAGTTATTGATAATATCCATATCCTACTCTTAAACTGGGGAACTTTCAGCCAACCTGACCCAAATATAGCAGAAAATATAAAATTTTTTCTATGAAGCTTTTTCTGACGCTTTTGAAAGTATCTGTTCCCTCCTCTATACACATATATCGTGCTGTATCTCCATTGCAAAACCTCAGCCTTAAGTCTCTGTTTCCCAGATTCCAGTTGTTGTTGGATAATCAATGCCTACAGCAGTAGCTGGCACATGACCCTCAATTAGTGTCTGAACATCTGCATTCACATTACATGTTCTTTTCTTCCTACATGACTGTTGTGTCCAAGGGACTACAATTCAGAAATCATTGGGATCCAAATGAATGAATGAGCTTCTTTAAGTCTAGGGTCTTCTGCTTTAAGCTATAGAGATGTTCAGACAAAATCCAAGGAGCACATTTCAGAGACTGGCTTCTTCTTAAGCCCTAGAGGAGATTTTGCAAATTGTGATCTCCATCTGTAGGTCTTTGGCATCTCTGGACCCCACTTCCTTACTCAATGTATTCAAGGCTGCCTGAGTTATAGAGATCAGTCCTGGGCCCTACATTTTATGGGACAATTAGTACTTGGAGTGTGTTCAAGGCAGCAACCACAAAGATGAGGATCAGAGAGTTGAATAAAATTAACTTAAGAAACCTGGAAATATAAACCATTTAAATATATATACTCTTTGACTCTCAGAATTTTACTCCTAGACATTTGTCCTAAGGAATAATCACGTTAAGTGCTCAGAGATAAATCTACAAGGATATTTATGGAAGCATTGTTTTTAAAAAAAAATGTGTGTAGGATTGAAAACAATCAAAATTTTCATAAATAGAAAACTATGAATATATCCACACAATGGAACATAATTCAGACTTTTAAAAGGATGAATTTGACGTAATACAGACATTAAAAAGGACAAATTTGAGCACCTTTATAAATTGATGTTGGGAGTGTAAATTAGTACAGATATTTTAGAAAAGTGTCAATTTCACTCGTAGGTATATGCCTAAGAGATGTGTCTTGTGAGTGTACCAAAAGGAATGCATAAAAATATCTATTTGTAATGGCTTAAAACTGTAGACAACCTAAAAGTTCATCAACATAGAAATGGATAAATCAATTATTATATAACCATACAATGCAATACTATAAAAATAAAAATGAACTATGGCCACATAAAAATGCATGATTGAATTTCACAAAATGTTGAGCAAAGAAATCACACAAAACAAAATATAGCATATGATTTGTTATATATGAAGTTCAAAATTAGGCAAAATTAATGTATATTTGACATCAGGAGAATAGTTACCTTTGAAAAGAAAGAAGAAAGCAGTGATTAGGAAGAGTTACTAGAAAGTATGCCTTGGAGGTAGGGAGCTGGTAAAAGTCTGTATATTATTCTCCATGGTGGTTCCATTGTCTGTGCACTTTTCTATATGTTTGTCATAGTTCAATAAAAAAACAAAAGTTTTTTAGAAAGAGCATCCACCATAAATTAGAGGAAAGAAAGCAGATTATAAAATAATATGTACAGTAATATCTCATTTAGGTTAGAACAACAGAGATTAGCTTATGACTGGAATATTTTGGAAATATATGCTCCAAGATGTTAATAGTGGCTGTACTTGGCAGGTGAGTTTTCACTTGCTGCCTTATACATGTCTGTATTGTTGAATTTTTAACAACATCTGTTAACTTTATGCAGAAAGAAAAGATGCTTCTCTTGTGAAAAATGAAGGAAACAGGGTCTTAATTCTGCCAGGTTGCTGGGTTGGCCAGCCCAAGGGAAATGGAACACAATGCGGCTTATAATTCACGTAATTGGAACCATCTCGTGGCTTCTGGGGATGAACCATATCAACACATTGACCATGGCCTGGTGTTGATGTGTGTCCTGCAACCTGGGGCATCAACATCCTAATGGATAACCCCACGTCCCCTGACTCCATTCCGGTTCATCTCTTCAGTTGCTAGGCAATATGTAATTAAATGTTGGAAAGCCTCCTCCACCCTGGATATATTATCCTGGAAATTGGACTTTGCATCTGGCAGTCTTAGAAAGCAGAACTCCACTCCCCTCAACCCCCCACTCTCTGGTTTACAATTGACTCACAATTTAATTAAAATGATTCCAGGGACATCTGGTCTCCTTTACTAGGAGTGTATTTGCAGTTGATTTTCCTGGCATGTTTTTGTTTGCAAGCCATGGATTTATTTACAAAGAAAGAAAGGCTCATTTTCCTCTCTTAGGTATATCTTTGTGATCTTTATTAATACTCTGTTTTGCAGGCCATGACTGTGTCTCTGCATTGTAAGCTTCTGATAATCGGTTTCTCCCTGAGCTCCACTTGGCCAGTGAATAGCCAGTGATGCCACCAATGCACCTGCCACCCTGCAGACTCCACCCAGTGCATACAGTGTCTGTTTACTGCTCGGAAATTCAGAACACAGTGTCCCCTTTACCTTCATTCCCAGCCCCTGTCCCCTTTACCTTTAACAGAACTCTTGGTTAGCCATTTTCTTTAATGCCTGAAGTCACAGAATAAATGTAGAAAGAGTTCTTAAAGAGATATGTGTGGCCAGAGAGAGTGGGAAGAACTAGCTGGGTTGTCTTAGCCACCTGCCCTTTCAGGGCCCCTGTTCCACCTGCCAAATGGATGGCCAGGCTTAACTAGCATTTCCCAAATGTTAGGTAATTTCCATACTTTCATGATTTGTTCTATATCTGCATGTTTCCTATGCTATTATTTTTACAACATTTTTCTTTAAATTGATTCTATTTTCCCATAAATATGTCTCAATGGAAACTTTAAATCACCGCATAAATGGTAGAATATTATCATTCACCATAAGAAGAAGGTAACTGTAAAAACGAGTTTAATAAAAAATATTATTAACTTAAAGCTAGATTTTGTTGTCTGCCAAGGCTCTGTGCCCAAGATTTTTTCTTTCTTTGTTAAAAAGAAAAATCAGCAAATGTTTAGAGATTGTCAGAAGCATATTAATACTATTTCGAGAATTTCTCCTTACACAATACCGGATGGACTGACAGAGAACTGAGCAGGAAACAAGTTCCTGACTGTAGGATAATTTAAAAAGACAGTGACCCGGATTATCTTGCAAGTACTTTATGATGTTAGCAATCATGAGAGAATGGACCCTAGCAGAGGGTTGTTGCAGGCTCCAAAGTTGATTCTGAGTCTGTTTCCACTGAGGTGGGAGACAAGTTTTGCTTAATGCTTTCAGAGTCTGCTGAAAGACATCCGGCCATGTCACTTCCAGACTTAGTGTTTCTGTTCAGTGCTTCCCAGTGTGTTAGTTTAGGAATTTCTCCATTGCAAGGAACATAAACTTAGTAAGGCACCCATAAGCAACACATTGTAGGGCTTGAATCCATCATATAGATTCAAAAGCAGGAATACTGCCAGAGATCTATGTGAACTGTGGCTGAGCTACTCATTCCGTCCTTTTCAGGAGCCACCTGTAGTCTTCTCTTCATCAGGGCTTCTCAGCCACGTGGCCCAGAATGGCCAGGCTACTGCTGCAAGCTATGTGTCCTTCCTTCTTCCAACTACTCTGTTGTCTAAGCATAAATACTCAAGACAGATCATCTGATTGACTTAACTTTAAACTGGATCCCCTGAGGTCAGGGGACCAGTCCTGGGCTGTTAAGGTGCCACTTCTGCACAAAGAACACCCTAGGGCTCTTTGCTTAGGGAGAATGATGCAAGAAGGATGGGTTAAACTGGAAGGGGAAGAGCTGCAATTACATCATCTGCGAAGAGTTGTCTGAGATAACGTCCCTCCCCTACTCTGAGAGCTGGGGGCAGTCTTCATGCTGCCTGGTGAACCGCTGGTTTTCATTCAAGAAACTGACCATCTGCCCTCTCCATCTAGTAAATTGCATTCCCTGACTGTCCAGTGAACTGGAAGCCTGGCCACTATGGCGTCTCCTTAGAGTTGTGAAAACCTTTGTCACCAGAAGAGGCATGTATGGGTGCATGGGGAGGGGAAACTCAAGGAATATCTTTCACTACTTCACTCACTAGCCCAGTCATGGAAGACCTGGTGGGATATAATGGGAAGAGCTAAGACACATAAGCAGATATGAGTTCAAATATGGATACTGCCGCCATTGACCTGGAATATCTATTTGTACCCATTTTCTCATCTGTAACATTAGGATTTTTAAAACTTGTATCTTGCTGATTACCCTGCTTTGATCATTACATGTAGTAAACATGTATTGCAATATCACTCTATACCCTAATACCCTATAAATATACACAATTATGTGTCAATTAAAATAAAATTTCAGAAAGAAAAATAGAGGCATAAATTCAAAGCAAATATAAAAAATAAGTAAATAAATAATCTATATCTACAATGCTTTTATGAGGACTGAATGGGACTGTATATTCTCTGGTCCTAAACATTCAGTCCTGAAATATAACTAAATCTGAATACAGTGTGTCACAAATATTAAAAGAAGGTTTTGCAAAATGTTTGGAAAACTCAGAGGATGGAGAGTCTGACTCTGCTACCAAAGAGGCTACACATTAGCTGGATGCTGAAGGATGGGGCCTCTTGCTCTTGCAAGGCAGAGAATACAGGAACAGGATACCAGGTGAAGGAAAACCTTGAGCACTTGTGAAAAGGTGTGATGTGTGACGTTTGTTCAGAGAGCAGACAACATCGTGGTGCAGCTCAAGCATCGAGTTAAAGGGGCTGGCTGATACAGGAGAGAGCAGAAAGGTGGAGACACGCTGGGATGCGCAGGGAGTTAAATACCATGTTGTATTTGCCACTATCTCCCACCTGCTCCCACTTGCTTTTGCCATTGCTTGAAACTGAGTAAGCAGGAATTGTCAGTGAAGATCTCTGTGCAGGAATATTCCATCTATTGTAGCAAGACTTCATGTCTGACCATAGGGGTACTTGGGTGAAGACACACAGAACTTTCCTATACAGTTAGGCAGTAGTGGAAAGCAAACCAAGACAATTGTGGAAAATTATGACTTTAATTCAATCAGTGATAGCCTTTTCACCTTCCTCTCAGCAGGCAGAAAGGATGGGAAGAAAAGAGGTAGGCTTCTCAAAGTTTCTGAGCTGGTGTCACACATAGAGAGAATTTAATGCATCACATAAAGCTCCGATAACAATTTTCTCATACTCTATGTACTTTTAACACAAATGAAATTCTTACTTGCTAGATGCATAAACCTCAGCAGGCCTCAGTCTCCTTGTGTTTAGAATGGGAATAATAACCTTTGGTTTGCTTCTATTAAAGGATTGCTATGAATTTCAGAATTAAGGAATGTATTTGAAACTGCTCTGAAAGCTGAAAAGTACCATATAAATGCGAAAAAGCATTATTCAATAGCTGTGATATTACTGTATAAACAATTTTGAACTGGGCATTTTTCATTTAATATTGTACCTTAAATATTTTTGACATTATTGGAAATTCTTTGTACTGGCTTTTAATAACTACCTGCTTTCCCGTAAAGCATATGCCCTTTTATGATTGGATAGTAAGATTGTTTTCAATATTCTACTAATGAGACTAATGTAAGAAATACCCACCTGTTACACATGGAGTTTTTCCTGCAATTTAATATCTCAGATGACATTCTTTTCAAGAATTACTGTGGTTAAAAAATAATAGTTTTCAGACTCTGGATACATATTGACAGATAGGCACTAAATTCTTTCAAAAAGGACTCTGTAATTTTTTACTCCCACTGTTAGTACACAGCGTGGGTGCTAGATCCTTGGTGACCAAGGCTGTAAGCTGCTAAGGATACATACCATGCCTTAATTGCTCACCATTGTACCTCCAGAGTCTAGCACAGTGTGTGGGATGTATTTGGTATTCAATCATTTCTGCTGACAGAATGAATGGTCACTGGTGTCTACCGAGGCAGGTATGTATCTGCACATGTGACTGATAGACTCTAACTTTGAGCTTCATAATGGCAGCAAAAAATGTATCTGTGAAATAATAAATTCATGCTATGGAAACAAAACTAAATAAAATCCCTAGTCATAGTGAGAAGTCCTGGAAGGCTGAGCTACTTATGCCATGTGATTCTGGTCCTATCTGCCAATCTTTTTTACTTGAGGAATTACTCAATCTATAGTCTGAATTCTTAGTAGCAAGCAGCTCCCATGTTGTAAAAAGCATCATTGGAAAGAAGTGACCAAAAAAGTTCTTGTTCCACTCAGGCTTCTTAATAATTCCAGCACTTCTTTGTAGATTCTGGTTATTAGCCCTTTGTCAGATGGGTAGATTGCAAAAATTTTTCCCATTCTGTTGGTTGCCGGTTCACTCTAATGATAGTTTCTTTTGCTGTGCAGAAGGTCTTAAGTTTAATTAAATCCCATTTGTCTATTTTGGCTTTTGTTGCCATTGCTTTTGGTGTTTTAGTCATGAAGTCCTTGCCTATGCCTATGTCCTGAATGGTATTGCCTATTATAAATTAGTTCAACCATTGTGGAACACAGTGTGGCAATTCCTCAAGGATCTAGAAATAGAAATACCATTTGACCCAGCTATCCCATTACTGGGTATATACCCAAAGGATTATAAAATATTCTATTATAAAGACACATGTACATGTATGTTTATTGTGGCACTGTTTACAATAGCAAAGACTTGGAGCCAACCCAAAAGCCCATCAAGGATAGACTGGATACAGAAAATGTGGCACATATACACCACGGAATACTATTCAGCCATAAAAAAGGATGAATTCATGTCCTTTGCAGGGACATGGATGCATCTGGAAACCATCATTTTCAGCAAACTGACACAAGAACAGAAAACCAAACACTGCATGTTCTCACTCATAAGTGGGTACTGAACAATAAGAACACATGGACACAGGGAGGGGAGCATCACACACTGGGGTCTGTTTGGGGGTGGGGGACTAGGGGAGGGATAGCAGCGGGTGGGGGTATTGGGGAGGGATAGCATTAGGAGAAATACCTAATGTAGATGACAGGCGGATGGATGCAGCAAACCACCATGGCATGTGTATACCTATGTAACAAATCTGCACATTCTGCACATGTACCCCAGAACTTAAAGTATAATAATAATAAATAAAAATAATTCCAGTACTCCATTCCTGTTTCTGGGTAAGCTACCTGGGTCCTAGGAGAAAGGGATACTCATCCCTTCAATACAATTGCATGAATGTCACTGACTCAGCCACTAGAGAGAGAGGATCAGACTCAGGAAGGAAGGCCATGCTTATTTTGGATGACTTTATACTCCCATCTTAAGAATTCCGGGCAGCCTGCCCTTCTCTTCCTCTTCCTTTCCACCTGGAGAGAAGAAGGTGAAGGCCTCCCATTTACTGTGCAGGAATTATGCCTGGTACTATGCCTGCCTTATCTCATTTTATTCTTACAAAAGTCTAGAATGTAGGCAGCATAATCTCCATGTTAAAAATGAGAAAATCATTGCTTAGCCTTCCTCAGAGTCACCCATCTGGTAGGTGACAGAGCCAAAATTCAGATGACACTACCCCAAGCTCTTGTCCCCAAGTCCTTCCAATGCTATGTGAAAACATATGGCATATAAAAAAGGCTGCAGGAAGTGGTGGCTCATGCCTGTAATCCCAGCACTTTGAGAGGCCAAGGCAGAAGGATTGCTTGAGCCCAGAAGTTCAAGACCAGCCTGAGAAACATAGTAAGGCACCATTTCTACAATTTTGTTTTTAATTAGCTAGGTGTGGTAGTGCATGCAGCTGTATTCCCAGCTACTTGGGAGGCTGAGGTGGGAGGATAGCTTGAGCCCAGGAGGTCAAGGCTGCAGTGAGCCGTGATCATACCACTGAATTCTAGCTTGGGTGGCAGACCCTGTCTCAAAAAAA
Source organism: Sapajus apella (assembly GCF_009761245.1). NCBI lineage: Eukaryota > Metazoa > Chordata > Mammalia > Primates > Cebidae > Sapajus > Sapajus apella. The sequence continues at coordinate 33,936,431 of NW_022436952.1, forward strand.
TAACCAAATAAGATAAGTAAGCCAATCCCCTACCCAGGTCGCCATGGCCTCTTTCACTGCCAGCTCCAGCGTTTTTGCTGAATTCCAGTCAAAACCTTCTCCACTCACTCTGCCTTCGGGAGGTCTTTCCTGCAGCCCCAGCCAATAGAGATCTCATTCTATGCATAAGATCTGTCAGTTGCTCCCAGTGTGATAATGGGCAAGCTGCTTAGCCTCTGATTGAGCTTGGGTTTCTTACTCGTAACAGATGGACAGTAATACTGCCTGCCTCTCTTTAGTGAGATTTCTTCCTTCATCCCTCCCCATTTTCCCTCATTTACTCCTTTCTTTTCCTGGTTCTTTCAACAAATCTTTGTTGAATGCCTACTAAGCACTGGATATTGGAATCAATTTTATGATGCTATAGAACTAGGAATTGAAGCCATAGCTTCTAGCCTGGAAAACCCCTTCATATCTTCTTGAACTTGGACACGTTGTTTGCTATTATTACTTCTCGTATTGAGGTAGAGTGCACATAACATAACACTATTATTTTTATACGTAATTTGCCTCTTATTTCATGCTGCTTTAAATTATTGAGATTTATGTGCATGGACACAGTCTTAAACAGCCCTAGCACTTGGCATCATGAATGACATGTGGCACGTATTCGGTGATACGAATTACATGAATGAATATAGTTTATCCTTCCAATGACAGTTTCCATTCCTGGACAGTCTGGGTCATATCAATATCAAAGTTGGAGGGGACGCTGAGGAATTTCTGAGTCAATACACTCATGTGGCTGCATAGGGACTCGAGGGTCACAAACACAGCTAGTGACAGACTAAGTCTCTCTGCAACCACAGTATGCACCTGCCTCTGTGTCTGGCATGGTTCAGTGGTTGCACTACCTCCAACAGCCTGTTTAGAAGGGAGGATCTGGGTGAGATAAATGCATGTGTGGTGTCCCTGGAGATTTTCAGAGGGCACCCAAGGTCTCAGGTGCAGAGCTCTGCTCTTCCATGATCCGGTCCTCTGGGAAAGGCACCTGAGGACTCTCGCTCTGGTTGCAGGCCATCAGAAGTACCTGGGAGGTGAGAGAGAGCAGCAGAGATGCCCTGCTGAGCAACTCGGCTCCTGGCTGCTCATAGGGACTCAGGCGTCTTTGATTCCTGAAGATGAATCAGCTGTGAAGCTGCTCCCGCTAACCCCTGCGTTAATGAGGTCTTTGAACTAAACAAAATTCATTTCTGTAGTTGAGAGCACAGAGGGAATCACTCCTGGGCTGGCAGCACAGAGCCCTTCATTAGCCATTTCTCTGCAGCCACCAGGCTGGGACCCTGCAGGGCAGCCACGCTGGGGAGTATAGAGAGGGGGCTTTGGTATCATGGGAGCTGGAATTTCAGGCACTACTCACTGTGCTTCTCTGGCTGTAGGGTGAGGTTTGTTTTACCTCCCTCATAGGTTGTTGCATAAATTAATATATGCAAAGGCTGTGGCCCAGTGCCTACCTCTGGGTAGGTGACCTAAGGATGAAGCAGAAACAGGGTAGAGGCTGGGCTAAGGGACTGGTCCAGAGAGGAGGATGGCCCTAGGGAGAGACAGAGGAGGGTCTCTACCTACCTGTGAGAATTCTATGGAGGACTAGAGCTCAGAGCTCTCCCAGAAGAACTCACTTCAAGGTGTGTCCTGAGGTCTCCTTGATCTCCCACTTAGAACCCAGGCTGCAAGCTCGAGGAGCTGGACAGGTTTGCTGGGGAAGATGCTCACTCTGAACAGGCATCTGCTCATTACAGTTCTTGGTCCATGTGATGTATTGGGAGGGGAATCAGAATCCCAGAACTTCATAACTTTTCCCTTGATTTACTATGGAATTTTGAATTACTTTTCCTCCATGAAGGGAAGTTTCTGCATCTACAAAATATAAGGTCTGAAGAAGATATGTTGGATATTACAGAGGATAGATTATTGTCAGTTTGAATCCCAGCTCTGTCCTGAATTAACCAACTGACCTAAGGCAATTCTCTGAGCCTGTTTACTCCTCATTTAAGATGATACTTCAATGCCTCAAACAGTTCGCGCCCCTCTCTGAGCTTTGACATTTGCATCTGTAAAATAGCAGTTTGTACTTACTGCCATTAAAGGTCCATCTGAGTCTCATGAATGGTGCCAGAGGCCTCTGAGCCTGGGCTTCTCACTTGCTTTGGTTTTTTCTTCTTCTCTTCCCTTTATCTGAGTGGAAAGGGGTTCAGGTGTTGAGGCCGACGGGCTGAATTGGGGGTGGAGGCTATGAAAGAGGAAAGATAGGGTGGGATGTTCTCCTCTCTGGTCCTGGATTCCCATCATCTCTCCCCTTGCCCCTTACCTGCTCTTCTCCTTCTCAGTTTCCCCTTTTGTAAATTCTATTATGTGACATTGAGAACTATTTCTACACCCAGAACTTTTAATTCTGCTCTTAGGGAATTTTGACCTCCAGGGTTGAGAGTTCTAGTGAGGATACACTGTGTCTGGAACAGCACCGTTTGACCGTCAGCAGAAAGGAGTCGAGGGCATGGGGAACTAGTTAGTTTGGCTGGAGTGAGAGTGGGGTTGGGGTAAGTCCTTTAAATTTTAGGGCTGCCAAGGAGCAGCTGAGAATGGCAGAAAGTAACATGCACCCTCCTCAATCCCCCAGTATGCCTGAGCTCTGGGTGCTGGAGGCAAGCTCGATCCTCCATAGGTGGGGTCCCCTGGGGTGCCATACTCCAAATAAAGCCCAGGATGCCTCCTCCATGGCTATAAGACGACCCCACACTCCTCAGTAGGTCTCCTGCAGACCTTCAGACCCAATCCCTGCCCACCCTTTCAGCCTTATCTTCTAGCTCCCCCATCCCATACCCCCCACCTGTAAGCATCACAACTGCTTGCAGGTACCTGAACTACCTGTCATGGTCCCTCAGGCCTCTAGGACTTGGTCAGTGCTATGACCTCTGCTAGGAATGAATGCTCTGGCCTCTTTGTTCAACATACCAACTCACTCACCATCCCTCCGGCACAACTCAAAGAGCACACCCTCTCTGTCTAGCTTATCCTAACCCTCCGTGTAGAAACAATTCCTGCTTCCTCCGAGCTGCTTTCTGTTAGGATACTACAGCCAACAGCACCACCACTGCTATGATGCTGCTACTGCTACTACAACGACTATGACTGCTACCACCACCTCTTCTACTGCTGCTGCTATTACTACCACCACCACCACTACTACTGCTACTGCTATTACTACCACCACCAACACTACTACTGCTACAGCTATTACTACCACCACCACTACTAATGCTACTGCTATTACTACCACCACCACTGCTACTACTGCTACTGCTATTACTACCACCACCAACACTACTACTGCTACTGCTATTACTACCACCACCAACACTACTACTGCTACTGCTATTACTACCACCACCACCACTACTACTGCTACTGCTATTACTACCACCACCACCACTACTGCTACTGCTATTACTACCACCACCACTACTACTGCTACTGCTATTACTACCACCACCACCAACTACCGCTACTGCTATTATTACCACCACAACCACTACTGCTACTGCTATTACTACCACCACCACCACTACCGCTACTGCTATTACTACCAGCACCACCACTACCGCTACTGCTATTACTACCAGCACCACCAGTACTACTGCTACTGCTATTACTACCACCACCATCACTACTACAGCTACTGCTATTACTACCACCACCACCGCTACTACTGCTACTGCTAT
>NW_022436952.1:33940198-33961607 GCF_009761245.1 Sapajus apella
ACCACCACCACCGCTACTACTGCTACTGCTATTACTACCACCACCACTGCTACTACTGCTACTCCTGTCACTACCACGACCACCACTACTACTGCTACTGCTATTACTACCGCCATTACCACTACTAGTACTACTATTACTACTGATACTACTGCTACCACCACCACCACTAACACTACTACTGCTACCATATGACTTTTACTGTAACAACAAACACTGTAAGTTCCCTTTATGTCAGGCATTGTTCTAAATGCTTTCTATGTTTTTAAAGTCTCACAATGACCTCATGAAACTGATACTGATGCTTTTTCCCATTGCACAGATGACAAAACTAAGAGAGTGAATTAACTTGCCCCAAACCACCCAGCTGATAAATGGGAGGCCAGTCTGATTTCAGAGTCCCCGTTCCTGACCTTGCTGTGTACAGTGTCTTGTGTACACCCTTATATTGGCATATCATAATGTAATGCACATAGTTCATTGCTTACTTTTTCTATCTTCTTCTTTCTCCCTCCCTTTCTCTCGCCCCCTTCCTCCTTGCTCCCCTTCTTTTTACCTTTTAAATTGTGAGCTTCTCAGGGGCGAGGACCTTATCATTTTTTAATCTCTTAATATCCAGGCATACCACCGGCATCAACAACTATTGGGTGCAACTGTATAAAATGAATCAATCATCATGTGAGCCACATCTTAGCTCCTCCTGTCTCATGAGGAGTTGGTAGAGTTGGCCATTCTGGGGTGTGTCCAAGAGATGCAGGGATCCTGACTTCATCCCAGTCTTTCATCTCGTCCCTTAGGTCAGGCCACAGAAAAGGGGCACAATCCTGAGAATGCATCAGGAGGCACACAGCACCACCTTCAGCCTGCCCCATCATCATTCCCATCATCATCATCATCATCATCATCATCATCATCTCAGTCCAGTCAAGCCCCTAGGGAGATACACATGGGATTTTTCACTCCATCTATTTAGAGGTTGCCAGTGCATAATGCATCTAGGGATTTCTCCACCAAAGGATTATCCTTATAACTGTGTAAAACTATAGCCATTTAGCAGAATGAATTTATTTCATTCTAAAAACAACCATATGGGGTTTATAATATTACCATCCCGGAATTTACATGGGCCTTGGGGAAAGCAAAGACACCTGTCTGGAATCACACGGCTATTCAGTAGCAGAACCAAGAATCACATCTAACTCTGTGTGACCAAAGCCCATGCTTTCCCCACCATGAGGCACTGCTTCAAATCACAGATTGTCAGGCCATCTCACTACAAGTGGGATTTTCCTGAAAGGAGCTCTAAAGCCTAGGGAGGAAAAACAACTGACTCCAAGTCATGCAGCCAGTTGGGGGACACAGCAGTGTCTCCACTCTGGGGTTGGCTAGCTTCAGCTCTTTCCTGCTGCAGCACAGATCCAATTATGGTCACTTCTGCAGGAGCAACTCACAGCTTTCCATCATCTCCCTGCATGTGTCAGTTCATCCACCTTCCCCCAGCAACTTGGCCTGCACAATTGGTAACCTCTAAAGGCCTCTCCTTTGGCCAGACCTTCTGCTGCCTGCATGCCCTTCTATCCCCTGCTCCCATCTCAGAAGAGAAACACTCTCTGCCTGTCTAGTTTCCTAACTCAATTGTGCCCCCAGCAGGAGCCTAGGTCAGAGGTCCTGCCTACTTCTATTCATGCCTGGCAACTAGAGGAAACTAGGGAGACAGCCTCCTCTCAGCCCTGACGACAGCACATGTCTTTTTGAACCTAATAACCGCAAGCTAACACACACCAGGCACCGGGAAGGACAGTTCCATAAGGAAAGTTCATCCCAGGGCAGAGGACAAGTGGGAGCTGGCAACTTGTGTGACAGAGGTCCCAGATCTCAGCCCCAGCTGACTCAGCTGTGCACACACATCATTAGGGCGATCCACAGGGGCCACCCCCGCCATATGTGCAGGTTGGCACATCTTAGACACATGTGCAACAGCTCTGCTCTTTCTGCAGCTCTTGCTCCTATAGAGAAGCTGCTTCCCCGACCCAGAGTTCCCTACTTTGAGGGAATCCTTGGGCATTGTCATCAGACCTTAATATAGCCAGAACAAAGACATGGAAATATGCACGTGTCCCAAGCAAGCACATTCATCACATATGACCACATACACTAAATATATATTTTCACTGCAGAGGAAGATTGCTTCACAGTGTGCCCACGTACATAAACATGCACATAGATATACACATACATGGATATACAAAGAAAACACATGCACATCCAGCAAATGCCACACATGTTTACCTTGAGGGTCTGCACACATGACCAGTACACATGCATACTGTCTGCACAACATCTGCTTATAAGGAGACATGCCACCCCCACTATGCTGGCATGCGTGTGTGCCTACAGTGCAGAAGCACACAGACTCACTCTTCTACCTCCAAAATTCGGCTGGAGTCAGTGCTAGGCCATTAACTGGCAAAGAAATGTGCCTCCTCCTCACCCCATTTCCCAAACAATAGACATTTACTGGGGCGGACAATGTACAATTAGAAGATGTATTGCACCAGAATAGACTTTTGTTGAGTTCATTTCCTTGTAACCAGAATGGCTGTCAAATCATAGCTCTTAGACTTTTAACTTTGATGTGCAAATGTTTCAACTGTTTTAGAGATAAACTCATGGAAACATAAAGTAGAGACCTGAGAGGGCTGAAGAACTGAGGTCTAGGGAACTTAAAGTGTCAAGGTCAAGCATCTACCTGGTGGTACAGCCAGAATCAGAATCTGAGTCTCTTGGTGCCTAGTATGCTTATCTCCACATGTGCCCTCTTTATCAAATCAGCATTTAGTGTACATCCACTCTAGACCAAGCTTGGTGCTGGACCCTCAGGATACAAATGCAGGTGAGTTCTGCCCTTGGAGAACTTAGGAGATTTCTTCCTATCCTCCCACCTTGATCTTTACTGATGCTTTTAAATGCATTTGAACCTGCACTTGCCTCAGGGGAAACTACAGAAGATCACTGCTGTCATTAATGGGCCACCCTTGACTCTTACAGGATCTTGATGACCCTTATAGATTGTCCTTACAGACCTGGGATTGTCCCTTAGGGATAGTCCATGTCACATTCTCACTTTACAGATGGAGATATAGATTTCTTGCACACATTTTCTTTGTGAACCCCTTTGGCCCTATTGTCTCCAAGCCAACCAAAAATGAATCAATGCATGTGTGCCCAGCACTGTGCCTGGCACATAATTGCTGTTCACTCCAAGTCAAATCCCCTGCCCCAGGCCAGGTAAGCCCTTTCTCCCAGAGTTTCTACCCCATGGCTGGGACTCTTTGCTCTCTTTGCTAAAAGGAATGTCTACACAGAGGACCTCTACCACCATCCCCACTTCCCCTCTCCCTTCTTAGGATGTGGATGCATTCCAGGGTATCTAACAAAGTCCAAGTCCTGCTCTGGGATGTAAAAAAAATCTCTGCTCAATCATCACCTGGTAACTGAAGTGTTAATTTTGTGTGTGGGAGAAGTGTTTTAAGTTGGGGTCACAGAACATCTCCAAAATTGTACACAACTCCCTTGTGTGGGTGAGACTGTACATGGTTGTAAGGAAAGGCTCATAGCTTTTAACTGTCTGTGATGGGGAAAAAGGCTTTTGGACTCCTCTATCAGGGATGGCAATAGGGAGGGGAGCTCTCAGGCAGTGCTCATGTTGGTACTGTATTCTGGAGTAAAAAGTATCCCCACAGAATGGCATCATGTAGGTGGCGGCCCATTTATTTAACCATCTTGCTCACGGGCCCTCTCCAAGTTCTCAGAAACTTGCCTGAGCCAATGGGAAAGACAGTTTACTTTCTAATGTGAGCCCCTTTGAGTATCCATTGAAGATCTGTGTGAACTTGGGGAAATTTTTTCTCTTCCTTGGATAAATAGTGTCCTTATCAGACTATGGCAAGCAACAGGGAAAGGAAGATGGCTTTGCAGTCAGACAGTTCTCAGACCAAATGCTGACTCGTTAACTCCTCACAAAACTCACTTAACTTTGTCATATTTCGGTTCCTAGGCTGTAAGTTCAAAATTATTAAGTGCAGATGGGACTTACATGTGGATTAAGATCATGTAAAATCTTTTACACATGTAAAATGCAACATAGTGCCTTCACGTAATTGGTGCTCAGGGGCACCAACTTTCTCCTGCCATCTTGCCCCACAAAGAGGACCTGAAGTAGGTGGTCAACAGCCTCTGATCTTCACCAGAAAGAGTGCATAGGTGATCCTGGGGCCAATGGCAAATATTTAGCTCACATGTGCCTGTCACAAAGAAAATGTCCTGTGCCATTGATTTTCACAGCTTCACATTTCTAAAAGATTCAAGAAGGAGTGAACTGATTTGGCAAAAGGCCTCATTGCTCTCCTAGAAGGAGGATGAGCTCTCCTAGAAGGAAGATGAGCTCTCCAAGAAGGAAGATGAGCTCTCTCCTTTTCTCCTTATTAAAAAGCAGGCTTACTTGATGATGGATAGATGTTGAGCTCCTCTCTCTGCTTGCACAGCTTGCTGGCTGTCTAGCATCCTCTCTGTCTGACACCCAGAAGATAAACTGGGATGATTTGGTCCAAGTGAAGCAGCGCAGGCCTGAGTCACTGAGTACAGGCTGAATGGAATGGTCCCTTTCATGCTTTCTCTTGTTTGCCTTTCTTATAAGCCTTGGAGTTGCAGGCACTCTTGCCCTGGTCATGAAAACAGCAACAAGACTTCTCGTTTGTTTTGTTCTTTTCAATTACTGTATGAACTGAACAGAACAAGGGTTGTTCCATTTGGGAGATAAACAAACTGAGGTCCCTGAAAGACCCATTGTCCATTGAGAGCAGCGCTTCCCAACTGTGGGTGATTATGCTCCTTTATACATTGACATATGGTGGAAACATCTTAGAAACATTTTTTGGCTGTCACAACTGGGGATGCTACTGGCATCCAGTGGGTAGAGGCCAGGGATGAGCTAAATATCCTACAAGGCATAGGGCATCCCCCCGCAACAAAGAAGTATCAAGAGTGCTGAGGTTGAGAACTCTAATTCAGATCTTTAAACAAAGCCTTGTCTGCATCTTCTAGAATAAGCAGAAGCAAGGATTAATGGGAAAGACCTTTCCTCTTTTCCTGTTGTTTGTTTTTGAAACCAGGTACTGAGTTTGACAAGAGTAATTTCTTCCTTTCCACACTGAACACTCCCTCACACATCCTCTGCCACTTCTGCACTTCTGTCAGTCAGTTAAGTCCGACTCCCCGTTGGCTTCTCCCTCCATCATTGCCCCAGTGTCATGGTCTTTAATACATCAACCCTCTCCTCACGGGAGGGTGCAGGAGAGAGTTCTGCTAGGGACCCTCTGCCTAGGGTCCTCCCCTTCTGGATGGCTGCTCCTAAGAAAGCTTCTCCTTGGGAATTGGGGACCATAGTTCTGCTAGTTCCTTCCCACAGGAGGCAGCTCCTCCAAAAGCCTATAGTCTTTAAGCTGGAAAAAAACTTTGAAATTATTTTGTTCCCCCTCCCTGACCCCTTTAGAGATCACTACCTTTTAGAAATGAGGAAAATTAGGTTCCAAGTCATTTGATAGCCGCACAACTAAGGACCAAGTCTCTCAACTCTTCCATAAGGGATTTTTCCAAGGTCTACCTGCCCATGGCTCTCCAAACCTCTGGCTCTGATTGGTGCTGGGTGTAGTTTTCCAGCCTTACCCCAGGTTAATGGGCTGCAATGGCCAAGTCCAAGTCATTCTGCTGGGATTGCATTTCTGGACTCAGGCAATGGCACCAAGATGTTGCAAGCCCCAGATGCCAGGAAATAATGTGACCAAATGACCTATACAGGGAACTCAGCTCATCTGGCAAGGGCAGCTCTGGATGCCTGGGGCTCAATGTGTAGCACCTGAAACAGCTGATAAATTCCATTCTGTCATCAGAAGTAGCAAGCAACGATTTTACCGCAGAAAATATGACTCTATTATACGTGTGCTCTCAGGTCACGGCCCAGAGGAAACATGCCATGAACAATCCCCTCCTCCCACAAAACTCAACAGCAGGCTGTCAAACCAAGCAGATCAACTGTTTTCACGTTCTCCCTTTAATATCTGTTTGCTATTGCTCGCTCCCCTTGTCATCGGCTGGTATGTTCTAGCAGACAAGTGGTAATTGCAGCCAGAGGCTTAAGGAAATTTATGCGAGAAGAGCTAAACATGGAGAAAAATGGTACCCATTAACTGTCTTTCTGAATGTTGGGAAAATGAGAGCAAATAGGGGATATGGTGACGAGATACTTTGGCCCAGGACATAGTATTTCAATCTTTATTTTACTTCATTTTGTTTTGACTGCTGCACAGAAGTTTTCACGGATGTGCAGTGTAATGGGAGGAAATGGGTATGGCATAGGTACATTTGCTGGCATGCATCACTCCTGTGGTCCCTCGCAATCCTTCTTGGCCTCCAGACTGATCCCAAAACCTCAGTGGGCCATAATCCCTGATTTTGTGAGCACCTGAAAAGAACAATAATGGAAGAACATAAGCTTCAATGAGGCAAGAACCAGGTCTTGCAGGATGTGTTTCCCCCAAGAAACAACATACTTTTAACATAGCAGAATTCAAAAAATACTTTGCAAACCTACTGTTGTTGCTTTTTGTAATTAATTGCCTGGGCCTATAACAGCATTCACTGATTTCTCTGCCTCCAGCTTTGCCTCAATCCAATCCACACTGCAGCAAAAATGAGCTTCCTAAAATACAAATCTGATCATCTTCCTCCTTTGAAAAAAGCCCTTATTTACTCCCTGTTGCCTTCAAGGTGGAGTCCAAGCTCCTTTTCATGGCATGAAAAGTTTTTCCATGCCTGAGGATTGCTTGCTTCTTCAGACTTGGACAGTGCTATTCCCTTTTGCCCATTCTCCAATGCAGTCTTGCAGAATATTTGCAGTTCCCCCTTTCTTCACTTGGTTAATTCTTAATCACCCTTCCAGACTCCTAGGAAAGGCTTCCTCCCTGGCGAGGCTCACCTCCTGGGTAAGGCTTCCATGATCACCTCCGTGGTGACTCCCAGCCATCCCTGACTCTGGAAGGCAAAGAGCATGGTTTTTAAGAGAACAGACTTGGGTGTCAGAAGAATCTAGGCTTGGATCTCAATTTGGTCACTTACTAACCATGGGACCTTGAGTAGTCACTAACCATGGTTTGGTCACTTACTAACCATGGGACCTTGTGTAAACAGCATCCCTCATTCCTCAGTCTCCTCAGCTACAGCATGGAAATGAAAGTACCTCTTAGGGCCCTGGTGTGGCTCAGTTAAGACTCTGCAGTAGATTGCACTAGTCCCCAGGCAGGGTCTGCTAGTAGTAAACATCAAGTCCTTCGTACTTGCTCTTTCCCTGGGTTCCCATGGCCCCTCTGCTTCCAAGATCCCAGTTCTTCCCAAGAAGCTCCCAGCAGGCAGGGACCCAGCACAGGATCTCACCCATAGTAAGCACTAGATATGTTTGCAAATGAGTACACTAATTAATGAGCACATTTATTCACTGGTACAGAAGGATGGAGGATCCAAGTTCTACTTTGGATTTTAGCACAAACTAGTTGTAAAAATTAGGCCAATTTTCTGAAACACAAGTGCAGAAATAGTACAGAAATCAGCCAGTAGGCAGGATCTGCCTCTTCCTGGGTATGTTACTTTAACAAAGGAATTAGCACCTCTCGGAGCCTTCTTTTTCTTAGCTGTAGAATCAGAACAACATTTATGTGTTGTAAGGATAAAACAGATACTGTGCATATAATGTGTTTAACAAATACTACTTTTATCCTGCCTCCCCTTCCCATATTTTCCTATTTGCCTGGCAGAACCCCAGAGAGTTGAAGGCCTTGTCCAATAACGTCATCAGCATCTGGATTGAAGCCTGCCTGCCTTCCAGGCACTGCTCCATTCCTTCATCTGTATCATCAGCTACTGCCTGGAATGCCTTGGGGAACAGGGAATTAGGGATTACTGTGTACCTGAAATGCTGACATTGTTATTTTTGCTCTTTTGCAAAATCACGAGACAAGTCAATTCTGCAGAATGTTGTATAAATATCTAGATAAAAAGATTAGTATGAGTCCCTAAGAGCCCTAAAGCCTAAAGCTTGGCCGTTTTGAAGCAGGGAGGGCACCAGCAGCTCAGTGCCTGTCCTCTGTTGCTTTTAGGCTACCACACCCCTCATTCACAAGGGGGCAGGAGCAACACCATTATCCCTCCCAAGCAGTGGCTCACTTTCAAGAGAGCAGAGGAGGAAGAGGTATATGACCTAAGAGGTTGAGCATGTAAGAAGAAGAAAAGGAAGCCCCACTGGGTAACTTAGGTTGCCTGCCCCTTAGTTGGTACATTCATTATTGGCAAGGATGAAATGTAAACGTGGCTGCTTCTGGGGCACATGTTAGCTCCAGTAGAATGGGATTTCTGGCAAAGCCTGCAGTGCCTTCTGCTTTGATCTAGGGCTGCCTTTCTAGTTGCCTTGACCACCTTCTACTTGGAAAGGCAAAGAGCTCAGGCTCTGAAGTCAGCAGATACATGTTTTAACCTGCTCTGTGCCGTCTACTGGCTGGGAGGCCCCAGACAAATCTCTTCGCCTCTCCCAGCTCATGGCTGTCTTCTGTCAAGTAGAGACAATGTTTGCACCTCCCAAAGTGCCTGGAGTGAGTTCCTCTGTTTGTCCTCATATATTTGCATTTGCATCTCCTGCCCAGAATGCTTTCTGCACTCTCCGCCCCTATAGTTGCCCTTTGCCTGCCTAACACCTGATCTTCTTTTTTTCCTCTTTGAAGCCTTCCCAGGCTCGCCTCCACTGGGCTCCCATTGGTCTGTGCTTTCTGCTCTGCTACTGTGCACCACTGGGCCTTGTCATTTGCTCATCTGCCTCTTCTCTAGACTATCTTTGATAACAGGCATGCTCTCATTCAATTCTTTGCACCCTGGCATGCAGAAGACTCTTAAGGAATGCTGGTTGTTAAATTAGCAGGGAGAGTAAGCTGTGTCCAATATACTATTGCAAGTTGAGAGCACAGCAGTATCCTGTCTGCAGTGTAGGAGAAGAGTGACTGGACCCAAAGAGCAGGGTCAGTCTTATTCCAAAGGTTTATGTGTGCCTAGCCATGAGTAGGAAGAGAGCCTGTGGATTAGTTGCTGGAAATTGCAGAAACAGGACAGGAAACAGCGTGTCAGGTCATATGAGGAGAAAATGTTGATAGGGAGTGCCTGCAATACCTGTTGCCCCAGGATTGACTCTTACTGGATGGTAACCTTGTGGCAGAGGGTTGGATAAAGGGCTGGGTGAGGTGGATAAGGCAGGGTGTTACTCTCCCCATTTGACAGAAGAGAAAACTAAGGCTCAAAGAAAAAAGGTGGGTTTTTCCCAAAACGCATGGCAATGGTAGAGCCTGAAGCTACTAGAAACTTTCTCATTTGAGGCTTCTCTTTCTGCCCTACTAGCTGCCTCCCAGAGGTCTCTGTTTTCCAGAGAAGATGCAAAGAGATCATTCGAGCTATTTCCAAATCCTTCAGGTGCCTGAGTTTGGATGTTCCTGGCTGGAACTGGGGATTCCTCCTGTTGCCGGTAGGAGAGTTTTCCTGGTGGGAATAAGAACTTGCTGAGGGCCTGAGGAGCTGAGACAAAATTTTCCAGAGAGGAGTTGACACTAATGAGTTTGTTCTTTCCTGGTCCTCTGAGCTCTGCCTTGCAGAATCACATCCCAGGAAGGAGACTGTAGACCTAAAAAGTTATCACTAGGCATCCTAGCTACTCACAGGTATAAGCTGTGAAGGAAGTAGACAGTGTTGTTGTGTGTGGGTGGGTGTGCATGTGTGTTTAACAGCAAACATCCCACTTTGAAAGGAGTCAGATTGGAAACGCCAGTTAAGCTGACTGAATAGTAGTCATTTTGGTGGGGTGGCATCATACACATCTTTAATTTACCTGCTTAATTTAGAACTAGCTCATGCATCCTCCCCCATCCCACTCTGCACATCAGATTCAACAGAACAAGACCAATCTCAAAGGACTTGGCAATCAGAGCTATTAGTGAGGCCAACTTGAGAGCGGGAAATAACTCAGCATGTCAAACCCAGCAGAACTGGGCAGGTGAAGCAGGTGGCTATTGGCCATTGATAGAGACTGGGACGTGCATTCCAGCCAAGAACAAGCAGTGGACCCTTGGCTGTTGTTTATTGTTGGCTGAGTTTTCTCTCACAGGTACAATCTGGGAGGAGCTGGCTCCCAGAACCTGCTCCCTATCTGGCCCAGGAGAAGGGTTCCCAAGCCAAAGCTTGTCCGGAAAGCCTGTGCACACTGGGCCTGGACCTGGAAGCATTTAAATCCCGTTTCAACTGCCCCCTTGTTCATTTTGTTTATACCCAGTGTCTCCTCCCTTTGGATGTTTCTGGCCTTTATAATCTTAGACAAAATTCTGCAATTCAGAAAACTATTATGTGGTAGATCTTTGTGTGAATTTTTCAAAATCTCCTTGCCAATTCAAAAGTCATATGAGGAAGTCCACTTTGAAGGAAAGGTCCATTTGGCTAAACAGCTAAATGCTGATAGCAGTTTTGACAAGGTTGGAGGCAATAGGGGCTCTGAAATGGTGTGGCCTCGTCCTTACAAGCTTTTTTTTTTCCAGGTATTTATAAACACCTTGGAATTTCCAATCCCTTGTCACAACATATGATAAGATACTCACTTGCTTTTATTTTATATGCTGGATATATTAGGTCATTCTAATCATGTGCATAAATTGCATGAGAAAGATGAGGGTGGGGATAAAGAGTTCTAACAGGTAAGATGCCTTTATCTGGCAGGTATGCAAAATGTGATCCTCCCATCATCTCAGCAGGACTATGATGCTACATTATCACCCTTTCTCAACTTGGAAAACTGAGACTTAGAGAGGTTCAAGAAACAGCCTAAAGCCATACAACTATTTAGTGGCAGGGCCACTCTCTGCCTGCTAAATGTATATTCTTCCCACGATACCATATTACCTCATTCATTCAAGGCTGATCTCTGTACCACCCACTGCATACCTGAGAGTTCAATGCTGCATCCTTCACTCACTGATATACAGCATTCTGGTAACATTAACTTACCAGAAGTTAATGTTTTACTCTTGTAAAACAAAATGGTGGAGAGTTAATCTATTTTCCCTTGGTATACATGATAAACGTGGAGGTAGATTTCCGTGAGAGGGAAAAAGGTCTTACTACAGGCTAATATGAAAATTAAAAACCAATCCATATAACCGGATATCAATCAAATAATAGAATTAGGTATCAATAGGATAGCACTTCCTTGACTTGCAGAACTTTATCAAATTTTGGAGAATTCTGTAACTCTGGAATTTTTTTCTAAAACCCTATGTACTTTATGACTGAACACTTCAGCTCCTGAACCTAGCTTCCCCCATAATCTGTTTATATTTTCAATGTGACTAAAAATGTGGGCTTCGGAGCCAAAGTATGGGAGTCTGAATCATGGTCTTACTGTACATTGGCTACATGGCTTTAGCCACATTACTTAACATCTGTGTGCCTCAGTTTTCCCAACTGTAAAATGGGAATACTCAAAAATGGAAATTCCAGGATTGCTAGAAAAAATAAAATAATTTATGTAAATATATTACGAGAATATTTAGCACATAGGTATTCAATAAATATTGGTAGCAAATATAATGTGATATTTGCAATCACTAATAGAGTTAAAAAACAGGTTGACACTTTATATCTGTCAGCTGGATTATTCTTTAAATTGGGTGAGTAAGTTTATTTCTTCCTTTGCTGGCTTACAGAAATGCAAGTCACCACCATCTCTGTGAAATAAAGTTTTGAGGACTGGTTACTCTCCATTCCCAGATGGCTACTGACTCTGTATTCATATGCTCATCTGCCCTCCCCAATATGGCAGAAGAACTTTGCCATGACCGCAGCACGGGGACAGAGTCTGGGGGTCATGGTCCTTCTTTACTTGGATGCCTGCAACAGTCAATCTTATGGAAAAGTGCATAATTAGGGCCATCTTACTCTGCCCTCCTTGCTGTGATCTGCATGGTCCTGCTCACATGCCTTGAAGGTTATAACTTCATCCTATCCAGAGTTGGAGAATCTCAGGTTCACAAGGAACCCTTAATTTGGACTTTTTCTAGTAATATTTAAGTACAAGTACCACAGTCATCCTACAAGAATTTGTAATTGTAATTTTATTTTAATATATTTTAACTAGTGAAATTCATTTCAAAGAACAATATGCAACTTAAATATGCCATATACTGCATTTTAGCCACCAATACACTAACGTGTATTACCAGAACACTTTTGTGTAGTTCTCAAAACACTTCTCCCAATAAAGTTGTACATATATATCAGAGCTTATTGAAAATGAGTTATTAGTTATGAAGGTTGCATCTTTGCGCTGGATTTTTTTAATGATAAATTGATACCTGAGCCCCTCTATATCTGGAGAATTACACAGTTGCACAACACAGAGACACAGCCTCATGTTCAATTAAGAGTTAGGCAAGGAGAATGTGCTTGACTCCCAAGGCTTAATGGTTACTTGTACAATTACAACCAAATGTGTAACTCATCAGAGTCATGATAATGTCACACATCAAAATAGCATTGGCATTCATGGTAAGCTTTGCCTCTTCTTGCCTGACTTTTGAATGCATGATAAGAAGCACAACCTGCTGTTAAAACTATGAGAGATTCAGCTTCCACGCTCAATTTTCCAACTACTCTCCTTTCAAGCTCCTGCATCAGTTTAATTGAAGAATTATCCTGAGACTGCCAGATGAGCTATTGCAGACTGATATCATTTGCAACTACTTCTCTGCGTGAATCAGGGTTTTCCCAGTCTTCTGCAAGCACAATAAAATAGAGGAATAAATTGCATTCTAAGTCTTCTAGTAGCCTTGATTTCAAAAGTTTTGTCATGTTTATCAAAACAATCTTATTCTCAGTGACTCTTCTTACACTTACTTTACGTTTATTACTATATGTAAAATAAATGTTTAACAGTGGGGCTTACGATATTACTGTGCACTATTAAAGTGCCACATTAATTGATTTTGTATATTGGGGTCCCATGTAGAATTTTATTAAAGAAAGATATTTTTTTCTTGCCTCAAAAGACATTTCTAAACCTACCTTTCAAATGGTGATGGAGTCCCTTCCTTAGCCTTCTGTTTCTCATCCAGTGTTCATTGACCACCTACCATATGCCAGGTCCCACACTAGGTTCTTGGAACACAGCAGCAAATAAGCTTGATAAGGTCCTTGTTCTCATGGGATTTACATTCTAGTGGAAGAAAGTCAATCAATAAGGAAATAGAAACAAACAAGACAATGCAAATGGCAAGTGCACTGATGAAAATAAAGTAGGGATCACATTTGTATGTGCACGGGCAGAGGAGTGAGGGCCCTTTGTTTTTCTCTGTTGAATACCTTTTGGAGGCACTGCATTCAAGGCAACCAGATCCATAGTTGGAGAGCTCAGCTCTAACTGTCACGAATGTCTCCCTTTCATCAAATCAAAATCTGCCTCCCTGGAATTCCACTCATCCATCCTGGCTTTCCCCGCTGGGGCCTCTCCAAATGCATCTAATTCATCTTTCACAAGACAGCCCATCACGTGTCAGTACATAGTGAGTGGGCTCTCATGGGCTATCCTTCTTCTCCTCTGGATGTTCCCGGTGCTCGCGTCTCTCACTGTCCAATCTTCATCCTCGGCTAGTGCTCCAGTTTGTCAATATCCCTCTAAATATATCATGCCAAGGCCTGAAGTCACTGTTTGTATGACTGGGACCGGACAAGACAATCACCTCCTCCTTCCTAATTCTCTGTTTGTCCACTCTCAAGTATGTATCAACTTTGTTGCCAGGTCCCATAATACCATGACCACCTCTGGTGCTTACAGTCTACTGAATTGTCCCAGCCTTGTCTCAGGTTCGATACTGACATAGCTCCCCATCTCCTGGATATTTGGAGTTTTATGATTAAATCTCAGTGTAGCACATTGCAAGTGTTGGGTAAATATACCTAATAGGAATAGCTTAAGCATACCCTTAGAATGACCCTGTATGGTAGACACATCTGGATTTGTGTTCCGAGCCGGGGAATCTAGGCAGCCTGGAGACTCGTTTCTTGTCTATGAGAAACATCTGAGCACCACTGCCCCCCTGGTTCCATCCCATCCCATGGAACATGGGCTGTCAAGGGCACTGAGGCCCTGGGTTTGGTGTTAAATGAAGGTTGCCAGGTGCAACTCGTGAAGGGGAGGGTGTTAAGGGAAAGTGCTGTATCAACTGCATGCTGTTTGTGTAGTTGCACTTTTCCTGCCCAGCCCGCTGTCTCTGGGCTGTGGTTACATTGTACAGCCCACAACCACTGGACCGTATATAAGGCAGATATGTTGTCCAGCCTGCCACCACTGGGCCATACATAAGGCAGATGTGTTGTCTAGCCCTCCCCCACTGGATCGTCCATGAGGTGGATATGTTGCACAGTCTGACACCTCTGGACAGTCTCTGCATATAAGGCGGTTCTTCTGTCCAGCTCACCACCACTGGACTCCCTCCTCTGTACGTAAGCCCTTAATAAAATCCTATGTCTTGTTTGCTAGCTCTGGGTCTCTTCTTCGGCCTCTTGAACCTGCTGTCTTCCCTATTGAGGTTAATAGGGGTTTGGCACAATGGCAAGATCTTCCCAATGATTTCTTGTGATGATGGCTGAAATACCCATAACGACCACTCAGACTGACTGATGGCTTCATCCCTTGGGGGCTTCTGTCTCTGAAGATAACCCCTGGAACTTGGTTCATATTGCTTATGCCACAGGGACTCTTCCAAAGGGACAGTATGTTCCCAATGCCTGTTTCTCACTGTGTAAAGTGGCATTTTCTTTGATTGGTTTCAAAATGGGTCATTTTTAGCATCAAGTAGAGCCCAGCGGTTCAGATATTCTGAACCTGGGATGTGTACTCATTGTAATTTGGCAGCCTGGTATACCTGTGCCTAACTGCCTTGCCTGAGGTGGCTAATAGCCTCCAGCACTTTAGGTTTAAAGCCTGGCTTTTAGACTTTAATTGAAAAAAAAAAAAATTAAACAGTGCATTTAAGTGGACCCAACTTCCCACTAGCCTTTACAGTCTCTCACAGCACTTCCCCCAAACAACCAGCAATTCTGTTGGCAGAGACCTCTGGAGCCCATGTCTATATCTTCCCCTACTTGCCAGAGAATTTTCTGTTACATTGCCCTTGTATTTCTAGTTATCTTCAACAATTTGCCCACAGGTGTCACACTGAAAAGCCTGCATCCCAGGAAACTCCTTAGTTTCAGCTAAACCAGAACAGCTAATTATTCTAGCTGGCTTAAGGAAAGGATTGTGTCTCCCAGTTGAATTTTTTTTTTTCAGGTATCTTTCTTGTTCAGGTGGCTTCCAGGTTCCTGAAAATTAAGGGATCCTCCACTTGCTATAAAGTCTGACTCATATTCTCTAGAACCTTTAAAAACATATACCTGTCTATCAGAATAGCCACCCCTTCTTCATGACAGACTAATATGCTCCAAGTTTATTAATGTGCCCTCAAAAGAAACCATACTGTTATTTCAACCAGATAATCTAGGCATTCACGCTCTCTCTCTCTCTCTCTCTCTCTCTCTCTCTTTCTGTGTGTGTGTGTGTGTGTGTGTGTGTGTGTGTGTGTGTAGTGTCCAGGTACCTAAAGGAATAACCTACCTTGATTCAAATTCATATTCTATATCTTTATTTAAAGCATTCACTTATTTCTTACAACACAGGACCATGAAATTCTAGCTTCTAGGATTGAACAAAAGCTTACTTAAAACCCAGCTCGTAGATGTCAACTCCCCTTCTCAATTTCTCACTTGGAGTCACAGCCCCTTCTAAAACCTTTGATTAACGACTTGAAGATTTCAGGATAAATTCCAAACATCTTAGGTCAGCACTGAAGGTCCACGGAGAGCGGGGCTATCTCCTACTTCTCCACCCACAATTCTCATTCTGGCCATGTGGAGTTATTCCCAGAGTGCGTGGTGCTGTACACTCCTTCATGCCTTAGCATAAGGTGTTTCCCATGCCTGAAATGTCTTTGCTCTTTTCTTCATTTTTGCTAAAGCCTTAGTTGAAATTCATCTCAAATAGCCCCTCCCCAGAAATGTTTCAGTGACTCTTCTGCGAACTCCCCATCCTGGACTCCCGTAACACTTTGTGTGTGGTCTGCCCAGCATGTCCCCCACCATACCATAACAAGGGCACTTATCTCTCATGCACTAGAGGACAGCACCAGTGTCATATTTATTTTCTTATTTTGAGTGTCCAGCTGAATAGTTGGCACTAAGCAAGTATATACGCCAGAAACTAGCCAGGGAAACCACACTAAATAAATCATCAGAAGGAATTTAATAGAAGAAACTGTGTATGTAGGTGTTGAAGGACTAAAAGAGCAAAATGGAGCACATGGAGGTGACCCAGACATGATAAATGCAGAAAATAGCAACCTATCCCTAGGACTAGGAAACAGGGGCAGAGGTGAATCACTGGAAGCTGGAAGCTCAGAAGAGAAGGCCCACAGAGCTGCCCAGTTGCTGTGGCATCCCTGAGACGAAGCAGCAAGTCTGGCTTTGGTGTGCTGAAAGGAGCTGGAGCCTGGAGCCAACCGTTGGCTCCTGCTGCTGTTGCTGCGTGGTACCTGCCACCAGCTTACGTAGCAATGACAGGAATGGTAAACAGAAGAGGAATAAGAAGCCCCTTATCCCTCCTTTAAATCTCTCCATACTGTCACCTATTTGTGGAACCTGACAGCAAGCCAGCTAGAATAATTAACTGAGAATAAGGGGTTTCCAGGACCACAGGGCTTTCAGTGCTAAAATGGGAAACAGTTTCAGGAAAACTGGGACAATTGGTCACCCTACAGCCAGCAATCAAAGAATACATGTGAATTGCAGACTCCCAGCCCCAGAATTACATATCAGAGTATCGAAGGGTGAGTTTGGGGCAGAGAGACAATAAGTAAATGCCACAATGGGTGATCAATTAGTTGTGCTTGAATTAATTAATGCATTGTCTAGATGTCTTAGGAAATGCTAGAAACTGTGGGACTCTGGGTGTTAGAAATGTGGTGGCCAGTTTATCATTAAAGCCTTATGCTAGCCTTCGCCCAATGTCCCTGGGTACCCAGCTGTTGTCCTTGTCTCTGAAACATCTGTTTCTGTCAGTAGCTCTGTTTAGATCTATTGTCTCGATTGCTTCTGGAGCATTTCAGAGGTTCTTCGAAAGTTAGACACTCTTAGATGCTCCCCGGAATCTGAAGAAAGACAAGCACTTGAATCCTAGAGGCACCTGTTAGGGCTTGTAGTTGGTCAAATGGCTCCTTCAAAGAGCAGCTCTTTGGAGAAGCTTATACAGAATCAATTGCGTCTTATTCTTTAAAGTGTGGTTCATGCACTAGTAGCATTGGCATCACCTGGGAGCTTGTCAAAAATGCTGATTCTCGGGCCCCTCATACCTACGAAATTAGATGGGAAATATCCCCAGGTGGTTTGTGTGTCCATTAAAATCTGAGAAGGCTTGGTCTATAGTAGAAGTTTTCAACTCTGGCTACTCTTGGGAATGACTTGGGGAGCTTTAAAGACATTCTGATGTTTGGTAGACCTCAGAGACTCTATAACATTTGATTGGTTGGGGCAGACATTGGTATTTTCAAAGCTCCCCAGGTGATGTTAATGGGCATCCCGAATGGCAGACCACTGATCCAGAGTATGTGTGAGATCATAAAATGGCATGCTGTTAGCGCTCCAATTATCTAACTATTGCTGTGTACAGAGGCACACAAATAAAACAACTCAGGCTCAGTACTCCTGTTCTACAGCAATTTCATGATATTTCAAAAGCTACAACTGAGATAGCCTGACTCCTGATTCAAGTCCTGTCACATAACTACCATTGCATCATCATTGACATTTGTGGTTATTTATTTATGAGAAGATATTTTAAGAATGTGTCATCTAATATTTGATCAAGTCTTAAGGATTGTACTAACTAGAAGAACTATTCAGGGGTAAAGAACATAATCTGGTTGAAGCCCCTGAATGCAGAAACTCAGCTGGACATTCACTCAAGCAGGACCGACACTGAAGGATGCTTAATGACTGCCTAAACTGTCTTTTTTTTTTTTTTTTGAGACAGAGTTTTGCTCTTGTTGCCCAGGCTGGAGTACAATGTATGATCTTGGCTCACTGCAGCCTCCACCTCCTGGGTTCACATGATTCTCCTACCTCAGCCTCCTGAGTAGCTGGTATTACAGGCATGCACCACCACACCTGGCTAATTTTGTATTTTTAGTAGAGATGAAATTTCTCCATGCTGGTCAGGCTGGTCTCGAAATCCCAACCTCAAGTAATCCGCCCACCTCGGCCTTTCAAAGTGCTGGGATTACAGGTGTGAGCCACCACACCCGGCCCTATTTTCTTTCTTAAAGAGTTAGTGTGGCTCATTCTGTTTCCTATCATTTCAACCTAACTGAGTTTAATTCAAAAATCATTTATGAAGCATCTGTGTGCAAATCCCTGTGAAGATGCAGAGATAAAGTCGCCCACCTGAAGAAGTTTCTACCCTGGTTAGGAGAAGAAAACAAATACATAATTACATAAACACGAAACTGCTACTTCAAATTCTTAATTAGAGTCAAGCAGCAGTAGGGGCAAAGGGCATATATGCTAAATTCCATTAGGGAACAACAGGTAAATCAGTATGAAGCTGAAAGGGAAGTATGCCACATCCAAGCAGATGGGTTACCAAATAATTTTCTTGGGAGCTTTGGAAGAGGTGAGATTTTCATGTGGACAGATGGAGGTAGAGAGTTCAGAAAGAGAGAACAGCAAGAACAGAGACCTGGATGTAGGAGAGTTTGGATGATATTAGTGAAAAATAGAAGATGAGATAGGAGGGGTGGGTGAGAGGTCATATTATGGAGGAGGCCAGAAGTTAGAGCGTAGTCAAACAGGGTGAGTCACTAAAGAGTTATTCAAAATTTAAGCCCTGTGGAGAGTGAATTAAGGCACATAGGGCAAAGTTGGAGGCAGGCAATAGACTACTAAGCCGACAATCCAGGCCAGGAAAGTGATCCGGAAGTAGAGTGGCATTTAGGAGAAAGGAAAGAGGGTATAATACGAAAGGCATTGGATCTAGGTCTTAATTAGCACATTTAGGAGAACATTTATGGGATAAGTAGACATTATACTTACATTGGTTAATTGAAAGTACATTTCCCTGGGGCTAAATTACAATGAGCACTATTAGATCACAATTAAGGTCTATCCTGGTATCTACACCATTATGGATTTTGTGAGTGTTAGGACTGGCTCAATTTAGGGGACAGCAAAGCTTTTCAAATTTCTCATTATTTGCAAAGCCAAATGTAAACAGAATCTCAGGGCCAGTGCAAGGTTACTGATTGAGCAAGATCCCAAATACTTGGGCCTTTGGGACTGCTCCAGGCACCCATAAGCCATCGTGGGGAGTTGGGATCTGGGCAACAGCTCTTGATACTACCTTTGGGTTTGAAAGACGTAAGGAAAGATGGAAACTTATCCAACTGAGGACTCGACATTACACCAAGGAAGAGACCAGGAAGCCCAGAAAATCCACACTAAGCCAAAGCCCCTTGATCTCTCAGCCCAGGTAATCAGTACAGAGAATGCTCAAGAAAAAGCTGTAGGAACTCAGATATAATTTATTGATCAGTTTGCACTTATATTGGTCTAACTGTTGGACAACCAGTGTACTGAGTGCTGTAAAACACAAATAATGAAAAGGATACAAATTGACAGTTTCAGATTCAAATCTCATCTTTTTTGTTTTGTGACCTTGGGAAACCTGCTTAACTTCTGCAAGCCTTAGTTTCCTTATCTATAAAATGGGAATAATAATAGTTCCTGCCTTTTGAAGCTTTATGAAGGGTAGGCCGGGCCCAGAGTCTCACAGCTGTAATTCCAGCACTTTAGAAGGCTGAGCTGGGTAGATCATTTGAGGACAGGAGTTTAAGACCAGCGTGTCAACATGGCGGAAGTCGGTCTCTACTAAAAACACAAAAAACGAGCTGCACATGGTAGCACATGCCTGTAATCTCAGTTACTTGGGAAGCTAAGGCACAAGAATTGCTTGAACCTGGGAGACAAAGGTTACAGTGAACCAACATTGTGCCATTGTACTCCAGCCTGGGTACAGAATGAGATGCTGTCTCAAAAGAAAAAAAGTTGTGTGAGGAGTAAATGAAATAATTATATATGTGTGTGTGTATATACATGATATACGTAATTATTTATATGTGTGTATATGCATATTATATATGATACATGTAATTATTAGCCTCTAAAATGTTAATAATTGTATAATATATGATTAGTATTACATATGTTGGGAGCAGTGGCTCGCACCTGTAATCCCAGCACTTTGGGAGGCTGAGGCAGGTGGATCACTTGAGTTCAAGAGTTCAAGACCAGCCTGGAAACATGGTGAAATCCCATCTCTTAAAAGATAAAATAAAACAATATAATTTATGATAATTAACATATATAGCAATTATATATATTTTATACAGGACCTGGAATCCAGTGAAGACTCAATAAAATGGCAGTGATTGAAATAATGTGTTTTATTAGAGTCCTCTATGATGTGATAGAAGTCAGAAGAGCATAGCAAAAGTCACAGAAGTTGAAATCAGTTAGACGAGAATTTGAATCCCAGCTATAACATTAGAAGTTATCTGTGTGATCTTCTGCTAGTCACTTGTTTTCTCTGAACCTAGAGGTAACAACAGAACTGAGCACAAGCTGGAGTCATATTATGGAAATCTAAGGTTAATGGAACAGAAATGCAGGCGAGAGGAGGAGGGAGTAAATAAGAATTAAGGGCCGGTCGCGGTGGCTCACGCCTGTAATCCCAGCACTTTGGGAGGCCGAGGCGGGTGGATCATGAGGTCAAGATATCCAGACTATCCTGGTCAACAAGGTGAAACCCTGCCTCTACTAAAAATACAAAAAATTAGCTGGGCATGGTGGTGTGTGCCTGTAATCCCAGCTACTCAGGAGGCTGAGGCAGGAGAATTGCCTGAACCCAGGAGGCGGAGGTTGCGGTGAGCCGAGATCGCGCCATTGCACTCCAGCCTGGGTAACAAGAGTTTCACTCTTGTTACCCAGGCTGGAGTGCAATGGCGCGATCTCGGCTCACCACAACCTCCACCTCCTGGGTTCAGGCAATTCTCCTGCCTCAGTCTCCTGAGTAGCTGGGATTACAGGCACGCGCCACGATGCCCAGCTGATTTTTTGTATTTTTAGTAGAGAC